>NW_027327815.1:718634-1077951 GCF_047675955.1 Chlorocebus sabaeus
GCTAAGACTGTTCTTGTGGAATTTTCTAAGTGATATTTGGAAGCCCATAGAGGGCTATGGGAAAAAGAAAATATCTTCGGTTGAAAACTGGAAAGAAGCTTTCTGAGAAACAGCTCTGTGTTCTGTTAATTCATTTCAGAGAGTTACAGCTTTCCGCTAAAGAAGTCTTTCGCTAAGACTGCTCTTTTGGAATTTGCAAAGTGATATTTGGAAGCCCTTAGAGGGCTATGGTGAAAAAGGAAATATCTTCCGTTAAAAACTGGAAAGAAGCATTCTGAGATACTGCCGTGTGATCTGTTAATACATCTAACCGAGTTACAGCTTTCCCCTCTAGAAGCCTTTCGCTAAGACTGTTCTTGTGGCATTTGCAATGTGATATTTGGAAGCCCTTAGAGGGCTATGGTGAAATAGGAAATATCTTCCGTTAAAAACTGGAAAGAAGCATTCTGAGAAAATGCCGTGTCTTCTGTTAATACGTCTCACTGTGTTCCAGCTTTCCTCTCAAGAAGCCTTTCGCTAAGACTGTTCTTGTGGGATTTGCAATGTGATATTTGGAAGCCCATAGAGGACTATGGTGAGAAAGGAAATATCCTCCGTTAAAAACTGGAAAGAAGATTTGTGAGAAAATGCTTTGTGTTCTGTTAATTCATCTCACAGAGTTAGAGCTTTCCCCTCAAGAAGCCTTTCGCTAAGACTGTTCTTGTGGAATTTGCATAGTGATATTTGGAATCCCATAGAGGGCTATGGTGAAAATGGAAATAACTTCAGTTAAAAAATGAAAAGAAGCTTTCCGAGAAACTGCTTTGTGTTCTGTTAATTCATCTCAAAGAGTTACAGCTTTCCCCTCAAGAAGCCTTCGGCTAAGACTGTTTTTGAGGAATTTCCAAAGTGATATGTGGAAGCCCATAGAGGGCTATGGTGAAAATGGAAATATTGTAAGATACTTACCGAAGAGAAGCTGTCTGAAAAACTGCTTTGTGTTCTGTTAGTTCATCTCACAGAGCTACAGCTTTTCCCTCAAGAAGCCGTTCACTAAGACTGTTTTGTGAAATTTGCAAAGTGGTATTTGGAAGCCCATAGAGGGCTAAGGTGAAAAAGGAAATATCTTCCGTTAAAAACTGGAAAGAACCATTATGAGAAAATGCGGTGTGTTCTGTTAATACATATCACCGAGCTGCAGCTTGCCCCTCAGGAAGCCGTTCACTAAGACTGTTCTTGTGGAATTGCAAAGTGATATTTGGAGGCACATAGAGGGCAATGGTGAAAAAGGAAACACCTTAAGATAAAAACTGAAAAGAAGCTTTCTGAGAAACTGCTTTGTGTTCTGTTAATTCAAGTCACAGAGTTACTCTTTTACCTCAGGAAGCCTTTCACTAAGGCTGTTCTTGTGGAATTTACAAAGTGATATTTTGAAGCCCATAGAGGGCTATTGTGAAAAAGGAAATACCTTCAGTTAAAAACTGAAAAGAAGCTTCCTGAGAAACTGCTTTGTGTTCTGTTAATTCATCTCAAAGAGTTACTGCTTTTGCCTCAAAAATCCTTCCTCTAAGACTGTTTTTGTGGAATTTCCAAAGTGATATTTCGATGCCCATAGTAGGCTATGGTGAAAATGTAAATATCCTAAGATAAAAACCAAAAAGAAGCTGTATGAAAAGTTGCTTTGTGTTTTGTTATTTCACTCCCAGTGTTACAGCTTTGCCCTCAAGAAGCCGTTAACTAAGACTGTTTTGTGAAATTTGCAGTGATATTTGGAAGCCCATAGAGGGCTAAGGTGAAAAAGGAAATATCTTCCGTTAAAAACTGGAAAGAACCATTCTGAGAAACTGCGGTGTGTTCTGTTAGTACATATCACCGAGGTACAGCTTTCCTCTCAAGAAGCCTTTCGTTAAGACTGTTCTTGTGGGATTTCCAAAGTGATATTTGGAAGCCCATGAAGGGCTATGGTGAAAAGGGAAATAACTTCCGTTAAAAACTGGAAAGAAGCTTTCTGAAACACTGCCGTGTGTTCTGTTAATACATCTCACCGAGTTACAGCTTTCCCCTCAAGAAGCCTTTGTATTAGACTGTTCTTGTGGAATTTGCAAAGTGATACTTGGAAGCCCATAGAGGGCTATTTTGAAAATGGAAATATCCTAAGATAAAAACCGAAAAGAAGCTGTCTGAGAAACTGCTTTGTGTTGTGTTAGTTCATCTCACAGTGTTACAGCTTTCCCCTCAAGAAGCCCTTCACTAAGACTGTTCTTGTGAAATTTGCAAACTGATATTTGTATTCCCATAGAGGACTTTGGTGAAAAAGGAAATATCTTTCGTTAAAAACTGGAAAGAACCTTTCTGAGAAACTGCTTTGTGTTCTGTTAATTAATCTCACAGAGTTACAGCTTTCCTATCATGAAGCCGATCACTAAGGCTGTTCTTTTGGAATATGCAAAGTGATATTTGGAAGCCCATAGAGGGCTACGGTGAAAAAGGAAATATCCTAAGACAAAAACTGAAAAGAAGCTTTCTGAGAAACTGCTTTGTGTTCTGTTAGTTCGTCACCAGAGTTACAGCTTTCCCCTCAAAAAGCCTTTGGCTAAGACTGTTCTTGTGGAATTTGCAAAGTGAAATTTGGAAGCCCATTGAGGGCTATGATGAAAAAGGACATTTCTTCCATTAAAAACCGAAAAGAAGATTTCTGAGAAACTGCTTCGTGTTTTGTTAGTTCATCTCACAGAATTACAGCTTTGCTCCCAGAAGCCTTTCGCTAAGACTGTTCTTGTGGAATTTGCAAAGTGATCTTAGAAGCCCGTAGAGGGCTATGGTGAAAAAGGAAATAACTTACGTTAAAAATTGGAAAGAAGCTTTCTGAGAAACTGATGTGTGTTCTGTTAAAACATCTCACCGTGTTACAGCTTTCACCTCAAGAAGCCTTTCGCTAAGACTGTTCTTGTGGAATTTTCTAAGTGATATTTGGAAGCCCATAGAGGGCTATGGGAAAAAGAAAATATCTTCGGTTGAAAACTGGAAAGAAGCTTTCTGAGAAACAGCTCTGTGTTCTGTTAATTCATTTCAGAGAGTTACAGCTTTCCGCTAAAGAAGTCTTTCGCTAAGACTGCTCTTTTGGAATTTGCAAAGTGATATTTGGAAGCCCTTAGAGGGCTATGGTGAAAAAGGAAATATCTTCCGTTAAAAACTGGAAAGAAGCATTCTGAGATACTGCCGTGTGATCTGTTAATACATCTAACCGAGTTACAGCTTTCCCCTCTAGAAGCCTTTCGCTAAGACTGTTCTTGTGGCATTTGCAATGTGATATTTGGAAGCCCTTAGAGGGCTATGGTGAAATAGGAAATATCTTCCGTTAAAAACTGGAAAGAAGCATTCTGAGAAAATGCCGTGTCTTCTGTTAATACGTCTCACTGTGTTCCAGCTTTCCTCTCAAGAAGCCTTTCGCTAAGACTGTTCTTGTGGGATTTGCAATGTGATATTTGGAAGCCCATAGAGGACTATGGTGAGAAAGGAAATATCCTCCGTTAAAAACTGGAAAGAAGATTTGTGAGAAAATGCTTTGTGTTCTGTTAATTCATCTCACAGAGTTAGAGCTTTCCCCTCAAGAAGCCTTTCGCTAAGACTGTTCTTGTGGAATTTGCATAGTGATATTTGGAATCCCATAGAGGGCTATGGTGAAAATGGAAATAACTTCAGTTAAAAAATGAAAAGAAGCTTTCCGAGAAACTGCTTTGTGTTCTGTTAATTCATCTCAAAGAGTTACAGCTTTCCCCTCAAGAAGCCTTCGGCTAAGACTGTTTTTGAGGAATTTCCAAAGTGATATGTGGAAGCCCATAGAGGGCTATGGTGAAAATGGAAATATTGTAAGATACTTACCGAAGAGAAGCTGTCTGAAAAACTGCTTTGTGTTCTGTTAGTTCATCTCACAGAGCTACAGCTTTTCCCTCAAGAAGCCGTTCACTAAGACTGTTTTGTGAAATTTGCAAAGTGGTATTTGGAAGCCCATAGAGGGCTAAGGTGAAAAAGGAAATATCTTCCGTTAAAAACTGGAAAGAACCATTATGAGAAAATGCGGTGTGTTCTGTTAATACATATCACCGAGCTGCAGCTTGCCCCTCAGGAAGCCGTTCACTAAGACTGTTCTTGTGGAATTGCAAAGTGATATTTGGAGGCACATAGAGGGCAATGGTGAAAAAGGAAACACCTTAAGATAAAAACTGAAAAGAAGCTTTCTGAGAAACTGCTTTGTGTTCTGTTAATTCAAGTCACAGAGTTACTCTTTTACCTCAGGAAGCCTTTCACTAAGGCTGTTCTTGTGGAATTTACAAAGTGATATTTTGAAGCCCATAGAGGGCTATTGTGAAAAAGGAAATACCTTCAGTTAAAAACTGAAAAGAAGCTTCCTGAGAAACTGCTTTGTGTTCTGTTAATTCATCTCAAAGAGTTACTGCTTTTGCCTCAAAAATCCTTCCTCTAAGACTGTTTTTGTGGAATTTCCAAAGTGATATTTCGATGCCCATAGTAGGCTATGGTGAAAATGTAAATATCCTAAGATAAAAACCAAAAAGAAGCTGTATGAAAAGTTGCTTTGTGTTTTGTTATTTCACTCCCAGTGTTACAGCTTTGCCCTCAAGAAGCCGTTAACTAAGACTGTTTTGTGAAATTTGCAGTGATATTTGGAAGCCCATAGAGGGCTAAGGTGAAAAAGGAAATATCTTCCGTTAAAAACTGGAAAGAACCATTCTGAGAAACTGCGGTGTGTTCTGTTAGTACATATCACCGAGGTACAGCTTTCCTCTCAAGAAGCCTTTCGTTAAGACTGTTCTTGTGGGATTTCCAAAGTGATATTTGGAAGCCCATGAAGGGCTATGGTGAAAAGGGAAATAACTTCCGTTAAAAACTGGAAAGAAGCTTTCTGAAACACTGCCGTGTGTTCTGTTAATACATCTCACCGAGTTACAGCTTTCCCCTCAAGAAGCCTTTGTATAAGACTGTTCTTGTGGAATTTGCAAAGTGATACTTGGAAGCCCATAGAGGGCTATTTTGAAAATGGAAATATCCTAAGATAAAAACCGAAAAGAAGCTGTCTGAGAAACTGCTTTGTGTTGTGTTAGTTCATCTCACAGTGTTACAGCTTTCCCCTCAAGAAGCCCTTCACTAAGACTGTTCTTGTGAAATTTGCAAACTGATATTTGTATTCCCATAGAGGACTTTGGTGAAAAAGGAAATATCTTTCGTTAAAAACTGGAAAGAACCTTTCTGAGAAACTGCTTTGTGTTCTGTTAATTAATCTCACAGAGTTACAGCTTTCCTATCATGAAGCCGATCACTAAGGCTGTTCTTTTGGAATATGCAAAGTGATATTTGGAAGCCCATAGAGGGCTACGGTGAAAAAGGAAATATCCTAAGACAAAAACTGAAAAGAAGCTTTCTGAGAAACTGCTTTGTGTTCTGTTAGTTCGTCACCAGAGTTACAGCTTTCCCCTCAAAAAGCCTTTGGCTAAGACTGTTCTTGTGGAATTTGCAAAGTGAAATTTGGAAGCCCATTGAGGGCTATGATGAAAAAGGACATTTCTTCCATTAAAAACCGAAAAGAAGATTTCTGAGAAACTGCTTCGTGTTTTGTTAGTTCATCTCACAGAATTACAGCTTTGCTCCCAGAAGCCTTTCGCTAAGACTGTTCTTGTGGAATTTGCAAAGTGATCTTAGAAGCCCGTAGAGGGCTATGGTGAAAAAGGAAATAACTTACGTTAAAAATTGGAAAGAAGCTTTCTGAGAAACTGATGTGTGTTCTGTTAAAACATCTCACCGTGTTACAGCTTTCACCTCAAGAAGCCTTTCGCTAAGACTGTTCTTGTGGAATTTTCTAAGTGATATTTGGAAGCCCATAGAGGGCTATGGGAAAAAGAAAATATCTTCGGTTGAAAACTGGAAAGAAGCTTTCTGAGAAACAGCTCTGTGTTCTGTTAATTCATTTCAGAGAGTTACAGCTTTCCGCTAAAGAAGTCTTTCGCTAAGACTGCTCTTTTGGAATTTGCAAAGTGATATTTGGAAGCCCTTAGAGGGCTATGGTGAAAAAGGAAATATCTTCCGTTAAAAACTGGAAAGAAGCATTCTGAGATACTGCCGTGTGATCTGTTAATACATCTAACCGAGTTACAGCTTTCCCCTCTAGAAGCCTTTCGCTAAGACTGTTCTTGTGGCATTTGCAATGTGATATTTGGAAGCCCTTAGAGGGCTATGGTGAAATAGGAAATATCTTCCGTTAAAAACTGGAAAGAAGCATTCTGAGAAAATGCCGTGTCTTCTGTTAATACGTCTCACTGTGTTCCAGCTTTCCTCTCAAGAAGCCTTTCGCTAAGACTGTTCTTGTGGGATTTGCAATGTGATATTTGGAAGCCCATAGAGGACTATGGTGAGAAAGGAAATATCCTCCGTTAAAAACTGGAAAGAAGATTTGTGAGAAAATGCTTTGTGTTCTGTTAATTCATCTCACAGAGTTAGAGCTTTCCCCTCAAGAAGCCTTTCGCTAAGACTGTTCTTGTGGAATTTGCATAGTGATATTTGGAATCCCATAGAGGGCTATGGTGAAAATGGAAATAACTTCAGTTAAAAAATGAAAAGAAGCTTTCCGAGAAACTGCTTTGTGTTCTGTTAATTCATCTCAAAGAGTTACAGCTTTCCCCTGAAGAAGCCTTCGGCTAAGACTGTTTTTGAGGAATTTCCAAAGTGATATGTGGAAGCCCATAGAGGGCTCTGGTGAAAATGGAAATATTGTAAGATACTTACCGAAGAGAAGCTGTCTGAAAAACTGCTTTGTGTTCTGTTAGTTCATCTCACAGAGCTACAGCTTTTCCCTCAAGAAGCCGTTCACTAAGACTGTTTTGTGAAATTTGCAAAGTGGTATTTGGAAGCCCATAGAGGGCTAAGGTGAAAAAGGAAATATCTTCCGTTAAAAACTGGAAAGAACCATTATGAGAAAATGCGGTGTGTTCTGTTAATACATATCACCGAGCTGCAGCTTGCCCCTCAGGAAGCCGTTCACTAAGACTGTTCTTGTGGAATTGCAAAGTGATATTTGGAGGCACATAGAGGGCAATGGTGAAAAAGGAAACACCTTAAGATAAAAACTGAAAAGAAGCTTTCTGAGAAACTGCTTTGTGTTCTGTTAATTCAAGTCACAGAGTTACTCTTTTACCTCAGGAAGCCTTTCACTAAGGCTGTTCTTGTGGAATTTACAAAGTGATATTTTGAAGCCCATAGAGGGCTATTGTGAAAAAGGAAATACCTTCAGTTAAAAACTGAAAAGAAGCTTCCTGAGAAACTGCTTTGTGTTCTGTTAATTCATCTCAAAGAGTTACTGCTTTTGCCTCAAAAATCCTTCCTCTAAGACTGTTTTTGTGGAATTTCCAAAGTGATATTTCGATGCCCATAGTAGGCTATGGTGAAAATGTAAATATCCTAAGATAAAAACCAAAAAGAAGCTGTATGAAAAGTTGCTTTGTGTTTTGTTATTTCACTCCCAGTGTTACAGCTTTGCCCTCAAGAAGCCGTTAACTAAGACTGTTTTGTGAAATTTGCAGTGATATTTGGAAGCCCATAGAGGGCTAAGGTGAAAAAGGAAATATCTTCCGTTAAAAACTGGAAAGAACCATTCTGAGAAACTGCGGTGTGTTCTGTTAGTACATATCACCGAGGTACAGCTTTCCTCTCAAGAAGCCTTTCGTTAAGACTGTTCTTGTGGGATTTCCAAAGTGATATTTGGAAGCCCATGAAGGGCTATGGTGAAAAGGGAAATAACTTCCGTTAAAAACTGGAAAGAAGCTTTCTGAAACACTGCCGTGTGTTCTGTTAATACATCTCACCGAGTTACAGCTTTCCCCTCAAGAAGCCTTTGTATAAGACTGTTCTTGTGGAATTTGCAAAGTGATACTTGGAAGCCCATAGAGGGCTATTTTGAAAATGGAAATATCCTAAGATAAAAACCGAAAAGAAGCTGTCTGAGAAACTGCTTTGTGTTGTGTTAGTTCATCTCACAGTGTTACAGCTTTCCCCTCAAGAAGCCCTTCACTAAGACTGTTCTTGTGAAATTTGCAAACTGATATTTGTATTCCCATAGAGGACTTTGGTGAAAAAGGAAATATCTTTCGTTAAAAACTGGAAAGAACCTTTCTGAGAAACTGCTTTGTGTTCTGTTAATTAATCTCACAGAGTTACAGCTTTCCTATCATGAAGCCGATCACTAAGGCTGTTCTTTTGGAATATGCAAAGTGATATTTGGAAGCCCATAGAGGGCTACGGTGAAAAAGGAAATATCCTAAGACAAAAACTGAAAAGAAGCTTTCTGAGAAACTGCTTTGTGTTCTGTTAGTTCGTCACCAGAGTTACAGCTTTCCCCTCAAAAAGCCTTTGGCTAAGACTGTTCTTGTGGAATTTGCAAAGTGAAATTTGGAAGCCCATTGAGGGCTATGATGAAAAAGGACATTTCTTCCATTAAAAACCGAAAAGAAGATTTCTGAGAAACTGCTTCGTGTTTTGTTAGTTCATCTCACAGAATTACAGCTTTGCTCCCAGAAGCCTTTCGCTAAGACTGTTCTTGTGGAATTTGCAAAGTGATCTTAGAAGCCCGTAGAGGGCTATGGTGAAAAAGGAAATAACTTACGTTAAAAATTGGAAAGAAGCTTTCTGAGAAACTGATGTGTGTTCTGTTAAAACATCTCACCGTGTTACAGCTTTCACCTCAAGAAGCCTTTCGCTAAGACTGTTCTTGTGGAATTTTCTAAGTGATATTTGGAAGCCCATAGAGGGCTATGGGAAAAAGAAAATATCTTCGGTTGAAAACTGGAAAGAAGCTTTCTGAGAAACAGCTCTGTGTTCTGTTAATTCATTTCAGAGAGTTACAGCTTTCCGCTAAAGAAGTCTTTCGCTAAGACTGCTCTTTTGGAATTTGCAAAGTGATATTTGGAAGCCCTTAGAGGGCTATGGTGAAAAAGGAAATATCTTCCGTTAAAAACTGGAAAGAAGCATTCTGAGATACTGCCGTGTGATCTGTTAATACATCTAACCGAGTTACAGCTTTCCCCTCTAGAAGCCTTTCGCTAAGACTGTTCTTGTGGCATTTGCAATGTGATATTTGGAAGCCCTTAGAGGGCTATGGTGAAATAGGAAATATCTTCCGTTAAAAACTGGAAAGAAGCATTCTGAGAAAATGCCGTGTCTTCTGTTAATACGTCTCACTGTGTTCCAGCTTTCCTCTCAAGAAGCCTTTCGCTAAGACTGTTCTTGTGGGATTTGCAATGTGATATTTGGAAGCCCATAGAGGACTATGGTGAGAAAGGAAATATCCTCCGTTAAAAACTGGAAAGAAGATTTGTGAGAAAATGCTTTGTGTTCTGTTAATTCATCTCACAGAGTTAGAGCTTTCCCCTCAAGAAGCCTTTCGCTAAGACTGTTCTTGTGGAATTTGCATAGTGATATTTGGAATCCCATAGAGGGCTATGGTGAAAATGGAAATAACTTCAGTTAAAAAATGAAAAGAAGCTTTCCGAGAAACTGCTTTGTGTTCTGTTAATTCATCTCAAAGAGTTACAGCTTTCCCCTGAAGAAGCCTTCGGCTAAGACTGTTTTTGAGGAATTTCCAAAGTGATATGTGGAAGCCCATAGAGGGCTATGGTGAAAATGGAAATATTGTAAGATACTTACCGAAGAGAAGCTGTCTGAAAAACTGCTTTGTGTTCTGTTAGTTCATCTCACAGAGCTACAGCTTTTCCCTCAAGAAGCCGTTCACTAAGACTGTTTTGTGAAATTTGCAAAGTGATATTTGGAAGCCCATAGAGGGCTAAGGTGAAAAAGGAAATATCTTCCGTTAAAAACTGGAAAGAACCATTCTGAGAAAATGCGGTGTGTTCTGTTAATACATATCACCGAGCTGCAGCTTTCCCCTCAGGAAGCCGTTCACTAAGACTGTTCTTGTGGAATTGCAAAGTGATATTTGGAGGCACATAGAGGGCAATGGTGAAAAAGGAAACACCTTAAGATAAAAACTGAAAAGAAGCTTTCTGAGAAACTGCTTTGTGTTCTGTTAATTCAAGTCACAGAGTTACTCTTTTACCTCAGGAAGCCTTTCACTAAGGCTGTTCTTGTGGAATTTACAAAGTGATATTTTGAAGCCCATAGAGGGCTATTGTGAAAAAGGAAATACCTTCAGTTAAAAACTGAAAAGAAGCTTTCTGAGAAACTGCTTTGTGTTCTGTCAATTCATCTCAAAGAGTTACTGCTTTTGCCTCAAAAATCCTTCCTCTAAGACTGTTTTTGTGGAATTTCCAAAGTGATATTTCGATGCCCATAATAGGCTATGGTGAAAATGTAAATATCCTAACATAAAAACCAAAAAGAAGCTGTATGAAAAGTTGCTTTGTGTTTTGTTAGTTCACTCCCAGAGTTACAGCTTTGCCCTCAAGAAGCCGTTAACTAAGACTGTTTTGTGAAATTTGCAGTGATATTTGGAAGCCCATAGAGGGCTAAGGTGAAAAAGGAAATATCTTCCGTTAAAAACTGGAAAGAACCATTCTGAGAAACTGCGGTGTGTTCTCTTAGTACATATCACCGAGGTACAGCTTTCCTCTCAAGAAGCCTTTCGCTAAGTCTGTTCTTGTGGGATTTCCAAAGTGATATTTGGAAGCCCATAGAGGGCTATAGTGAAAAAGGAAATATCTTCAGTTAAATACTGGAAAGAAGCTTTCTGAGAGACTGCTTTGTGTTCTGTTAATTCATCTCACAGAGTTACAGCTTCCCCCTCAAGAAGCCTTTCGCTAAGACTGTTCTTGTGGAATTTGCAAAGTCATATTTGGAAGCCCATAGAATACTATGGTGAAAAAGGAACTATCTTCGGTTAAAAACTGGAAAGAAGATTTGTGAGAAACTGCTTTGTGTTCTGTTAATTCAACTCATAGAGTTACAGATTTCCCCTTCAGAAGCCTTTCGTTAAGACTGTTCTTCTGGAATTTGCAAAGTGATATTTGGAAGCCCATGAAGGGCTATGGTGAAAAGGGAAATAACTTCCGTTAAAAACTGGAAAGAAGCTTTCTGAAACACTGCCGTGTGTTCTGTTAATACATCTCACCGAGTTACAGCTTTCCCCTCAAGAAGCCTTTGTATAAGACTGTTCTTGTGGAATTTGCAAAGTGATACTTGGAAGCCCATAGAGGGCTATTTTGAAAATGGAAATATCCTAAGATAAAAACCGAAAAGAAGCTGTCTGAGAAACTGCTTTGTGTTGTGTTAGTTCATCTCACAGTGTTACAGCTTTCCCCTCAAGAAGCCCTTCACTAAGACTGTTCTTGTGAAATTTGCAAACTGATATTTGTATTCCCATAGAGGACTTTGGTGAAAAAGGAAATATCTTTCGTTAAAAACTGGAAAGAACCTTTCTGAGAAACTGCTTTGTGTTCTGTTAATTAATCTCACAGAGTTACAGCTTTCCTATCATGAAGCCGATCACTAAGGCTGTTCTTTTGGAATATGCAAAGTGATATTTGGAAGCCCATAGAGGGCTACGGTGAAAAAGGAAATATCCTAAGACAAAAACTGAAAAGAAGCTTTCTGAGAAACTGCTTTGTGTTCTGTTAGTTCGTCACCAGAGTTACAGCTTTCCCCTCAAAAAGCCTTTGGCTAAGACTGTTCTTGTGGAATTTGCAAAGTGAAATTTGGAAGCCCATTGAGGGCTATGATGAAAAAGGACATTTCTTCCATTAAAAACCGAAAAGAAGATTTCTGAGAAACTGCTTCGTGTTTTGTTAGTTCATCTCACAGAATTACAGCTTTGCTCCCAGAAGCCTTTCGCTAAGACTGTTCTTGTGGAATTTGCAAAGTGATCTTAGAAGCCCGTAGAGGGCTATGGTGAAAAAGGAAATAACTTACGTTAAAAATTGGAAAGAAGCTTTCTGAGAAACTGATGTGTGTTCTGTTAAAACATCTCACCGTGTTACAGCTTTCACCTCAAGAAGCCTTTCGCTAAGACTGTTCTTGTGGAATTTTCTAAGTGATATTTGGAAGCCCATAGAGGGCTATGGGAAAAAGAAAATATCTTCGGTTGAAAACTGGAAAGAAGCTTTCTGAGAAACAGCTCTGTGTTCTGTTAATTCATTTCAGAGAGTTACAGCTTTCCGCTAAAGAAGTCTTTCGCTAAGACTGCTCTTTTGGAATTTGCAAAGTGATATTTGGAAGCCCTTAGAGGGCTATGGTGAAAAAGGAAATATCTTCCGTTAAAAACTGGAAAGAAGCATTCTGAGATACTGCCGTGTGTTCTGTTAATACATCTAACCGAGTTACAGCTTTCCCCTCTAGAAGCCTTTCGCTAAGACTGTTCTTGTGGCATTTGCAATGTGATATTTGGAAGCCCTTAGAGGGCTATGGTGAAATAGGAAATATCTTCCGTTAAAAACTGGAAAGAAGCATTCTGAGAAAATGCCGTGTCTTCTGTTAATACGTCTCACTGTGTTCCAGCTTTCCTCTCAAGAAGCCTTTCGCTAAGACTGTTCTTGTGGGATTTGCAATGTGATATTTGGAAGCCCATAGAGGACTATGGTGAGAAAGGAAATATCCTCCGTTAAAAACTGGAAAGAAGATTTGTGAGAAAATGCTTTGTGTTCTGTTAATTCATCTCACAGAGTTAGAGCTTTCCCCTCAAGAAGCCTTTCGCTAAGACTGTTCTTGTGGAATTTGCATAGTGATATTTGGAATCCCATAGAGGGCTATGGTGAAAATGGAAATAACTTCAGTTAAAAAATGAAAAGAAGCTTTCCGAGAAACTGCTTTGTGTTCTGTTAATTCATCTCAAAGAGTTACAGCTTTCCCCTGAAGAAGCCTTCCGCTAAGACTGTTTTTGAGGAATTTCCAAAGTGATATGTGGAAGCCCATAGAGGGCTATGGTGAAAATGGAAATATTGTAAGATACTTACCGAAGAGAAGCTGTCTGAAAAACTGCTTTGTGTTCTGTTAGTTCATCTCACAGAGCTACAGCTTTTCCCTCAAGAAGCCGTTCACTAAGACTGTTTTGTGAAATTTGCAAAGTGATATTTGGAAGCCCATAGAGGGCTAAGGTGAAAAAGGAAATATCTTCCGTTAAAAACTGGAAAGAACCATTATGAGAAAATGCGGTGTGTTCTGTTAATACATATCACCGAGCTGCAGCTTTCCCCTCAGGAAGCCGTTCACTAAGACTGTTCTTGTGGAATTGCAAAGTGATATTTGGAGGCACATAGAGGGCAATGGTGAAAAAGGAAACACCTTAAGATAAAAACTGAAAAGAAGCTTTCTGAGAAACTGCTTTGTGTTCTGTTAATTCAAGTCACAGAGTTACTCTTTTACCTCAGGAAGCCTTTCACTAAGGCTGTTCTTGTGGAATTTACAAAGTGATATTTTGAAGCCCATAGAGGGCTATTGTGAAAAAGGAAATACCTTCAGTTAAAAACTGAAAAGAAGCTTTCTGAGAAACTGCTTTGTGTTCTGTTAATTCATCTCAAAGAGTTACTGCTTTTGCCTCAAAAATCCTTCCTCTAAGACTGTTTTTGTGGAATTTCCAAAGTGATATTTCGATGCCCATAGTAGGCTATGGTGAAAATGTAAATATCCTAAGATAAAAACCAAAAAGAAGCTGTATGAAAAGTTGCTTTGTGTTTTGTTAGTTCACTCCCAGAGTTACAGCTTTGCCCTCAAGAAGCCGTTAACTAAGACTGTTTTGTGAAATTTGCAGTGATATTTGGAAGCCCATAGAGGGCTAAGGTGAAAAAGGAAATATCTTCCGTTAAAAACTGGAAAGAACCATTCTGAGAAACTGCGGTGTGTTCTGTTAGTACATATCACCGAGGTACAGCTTTCCTCTCAAGAAGCCTTTCGCTAAGACTGTTCTTGTGGGATTTCCAAAGTGATATTTGGAAGCCCATAGAGGGCTATAGTGAAAAAGGAAATATCTTCAGTTAAATACTGGAAAGAAGCTTTCTGAGAGACTGCTTTGTGTTCTGTTAATTCATCTCACAGAGTTACAGCTTCCCCCTCAAGAAGCCTTTCGCTAAGACTGTTCTTGTGGAATTTGCAAAGTCATATTTGGAAGCCCATAGAATACTATGGTGAAAAAGGAACTATCTTCCGTTAAAAACTGGAAAGAAGATTTGTGAGAAACTGCTTTGAGTTCTGTTAATTCAACTCATAGAGTTACAGATTTCCCCTTCAGAAGCCTTTCGTTAAGACTGTTCTTCTGGAATTTGCAAAGTGATATTTGGAAGCCCATGAAAGGCTATGGTGAAAAGGGAAATAACTTCCGTTAAAAACTGGAAAGAAGCTTTCTGAAACACTGCCGTGTGTTCTGTTAATACATCTCACCGAGTTACAGCTTTCCCCTCAAGAAGCCTTTGTATAAGACTGTTCTTGTGGAATTTGCAAAGTGATACTTGGAAGCCCATAGAGGGCTATTTTGAAAATGGAAATATCCTAAGATAAAAACCGAAAAGAAGATTTCTGAGAAACTGCTTCGTGTTTTGTTAGTTCATCTCACAGAATTACAGCTTTGCTCCCAGAAGCCTTTCGCTAAGACTGTTCTTGTGGAATTTGCAAAGTGATCTTAGAAGCCCGTAGAGGGCTATGGTGAAAAAGGAAATAACTTACGTTAAAAATTGGAAAGAAGCTTTCTGAGAAACTGATGTGTGTTCTGTTAAAACATCTCACCGTGTTACAGCTTTCACCTCAAGAAGCCTTTCGCTAAGACTGTTCTTGTGGAATTTTCTAAGTGATATTTGGAAGCCCATAGAGGGCTATGGGAAAAAGAAAATATCTTCGGTTGAAAACTGGAAAGAAGCTTTCTGAGAAACAGCTCTGTGTTCTGTTAATTCATTTCAGAGAGTTACAGCTTTCCGCTAAAGAAGTCTTTCGCTAAGACTGCTCTTTTGGAATTTGCAAAGTGATATTTGGAAGCCCTTAGAGGGCTATGGTGAAAAAGGAAATATCTTCCGTTAAAAACTGGAAAGAAGCATTCTGAGATACTGCCGTGTGTTCTGTTAATACATCTAACCGAGTTACAGCTTTCCCCTCTAGAAGCCTTTCGCTAAGACTGTTCTTGTGGCATTTGCAATGTGATATTTGGAAGCCCTTAGAGGGCTATGGTGAAATAGGAAATATCTTCCGTTAAAAACTGGAAAGAAGCATTCTGAGAAAATGCCGTGTCTTCTGTTAATACGTCTCACTGTGTTCCAGCTTTCCTCTCAAGAAGCCTTTCGCTAAGACTGTTCTTGTGGGATTTGCAATGTGATATTTGGAAGCCCATAGAGGACTATGGTGAGAAAGGAAATATCCTCCGTTAAAAACTGGAAAGAAGGTTTGTGAGAAAATGCTTTGTGTTCTGTTAATTCATCTCACAGAGTTAGAGCTTTCCCCTCAAGAAGCCTTTCGCTAAGACTGTTCTTGTGGAATTTGCATAGTGATATTTGGAATCCCATAGAGGGCTATGGTGAAAATGGAAATAACTTCAGTTAAAAAATGAAAAGAAGCTTTCCGAGAAACTGCTTTGTGTTCTGTTAATTCATCTCAAAGAGTTACAGCTTTCCCCTGAAGAAGCCTTCCGCTAAGACTGTTTTTGAGGAATTTCCAAAGTGATATGTGGAAGCCCATAGAGGGCTATGGTGAAAATGGAAATATTGTAAGATACTTACCGAAGAGAAGCTGTCTGAAAAACTGCTTTGTGTTCTGTTAGTTCATCTCACAGAGCTACAGCTTTTCCCTCAAGAAGCCGTTCACTAAGACTGTTTTGTGAAATTTGCAAAGTGGTATTTGGAAGCCCATAGAGGGCTAAGGTGAAAAAGGAAATATCTTCCGTTAAAAACTGGAAAGAACCATTATGAGAAAATGCGGTGTGTTCTGTTAATACATATCACCGAGCTGCAGCTTTCCCCTCAGGAAGCCGTTCACTAAGACTGTTCTTGTGGAATTGCAAAGTGATATTTGGAGGCACATAGAGGGCAATGGTGAAAAAGGAAACACCTTAAGATAAAAACTGAAAAGAAGCTTTCTGAGAAACTGCTTTGTGTTCTGTTAATTCAAGTCACAGAGTTACTCTTTTACCTCAGGAAGCCTTTCACTAAGGCTGTTCTTGTGGAATTTACAAAGTGATATTTTGAAGCCCATAGAGGGCTATGGTGAAAAAGGAAATACCTTCAGTTAAAAACTGAAAAGAAGCTTTCTGAGAAACTGCTTTGTGTTCTGTTAATTCATCTCAAAGAGTTACTGCTTTTGCCTCAAAAATCCTTCCTCTAAGACTGTTTTTGTGGAATTTCCAAAGTGATATTTCGATGCCCATAGTAGGCTATGGTGAAAATGTAAATATCCTAAGATAAAAACCAAAAAGAAGCTGTATGAAAAGTTGCTTTGTGTTTTGTTAGTTCACTCCCAGAGTTACAGCTTTGCCCTCAAGAAGCCGTTAACTAAGACTGTTTTGTGAAATTTGCAGTGATATTTGGAAGCCCATAGAGGGCTAAGGTGAAAAAGGAAATATCTTCCGTTAAAAACTGGAAAGAACCATTCTGAGAAACTGCGGTGTGTTCTGTTAGTACATATCACCGAGGTACAGCTTTCCTCTCAAGAAGCCTTTCGCTAAGACTGTTCTTGTGGGATTTCCAAAGTGATATTTGGAAGCCCATAGAGGGCTATAGTGAAAAAGGAAATATCTTCAGTTAAATACTGGAAAGAAGCTTTCTGAGAGACTGCTTTGTGTTCTGTTAATTCATCTCACAGAGTTACAGCTTCCCCCTCAAGAAGCCTTTCGCTAAGACTGTTCTTGTGGAATTTGCAAAGTCATATTTGGAAGCCCATAGAATACTATGGTGAAAAAGGAACTATCTTCCGTTAAAAACTGGAAAGAAGATTTGTGAGAAACTGCTTTGTGTTCTGTTAATTCAACTCATAGAGTTACAGATTTCCCCTTCAGAAGCCTTTCGTTAAGACTGTTCTTCTGGAATTTCCAAAGTGATATTTGGAAGCCCATGAAGGGCTATGGTGAAAAGGGAAATAACTTCCGTTAAAAACTGGAAAGAAGCTTTCTGAAACACTGCCGTGTGTTCTGTTAATACATCTCACCGAGTTACAGCTTTCCCCTCAAGAAGCCTTTGTATAAGACTGTTCTTGTGGAATTTGCAAAGTGATACTTGGAAGCCCATAGAGGGCTATTTTGAAAATGGAAATATCCTAAGATAAAAACCGAAAAGAAGCTGTCTGAGAAACTGCTTTGTGTTGTGTTAGTTCATCTCACAGTGTTACAGCTTTCCCCTCAAGAAGCCCTTCACTAAGACTGTTCTTGTGAAATTTGCAAACTGATATTTGTATTCCCATAGAGGACTTTGGTGAAAAAGGAAATATCTTTCGTTAAAAACTGGAAAGAACCTTTCTGAGAAACTGCTTTGTGTTCTGTTAATTAATCTCACAGAGTTACAGCTTTCCTATCATGAAGCCGATCACTAAGGCTGTTCTTTTGGAATATGCAAAGTGATATTTGGAAGCCCATAGAGGGCTACGGTGAAAAAGGAAATATCCTAAGACAAAAACTGAAAAGAAGCTTTCTGAGAAACTGCTTTGTGTTCTGTTAGTTCGTCACCAGAGTTACAGCTTTCCCCTCAAAAAGCCTTTGGCTAAGACTGTTCTTGTGGAATTTGCAAAGTGAAATTTGGAAGCCCATTGAGGGCTATGATGAAAAAGGACATTTCTTCCATTAAAAACCGAAAAGAAGATTTCTGAGAAACTGCTTCGTGTTTTGTTAGTTCATCTCACAGAATTACAGCTTTGCTCCCAGAAGCCTTTCGCTAAGACTGTTCTTGTGGAATTTGCAAAGTGATCTTAGAAGCCCGTAGAGGGCTATGGTGAAAAAGGAAATAACTTACGTTAAAAATTGGAAAGAAGCTTTCTGAGAAACTGATGTGTGTTCTGTTAAAACATCTCACCGTGTTACAGCTTTCACCTCAAGAAGCCTTTCGCTAAGACTGTTCTTGTGGAATTTTCTAAGTGATATTTGGAAGCCCATAGAGGGCTATGGGAAAAAGAAAATATCTTCGGTTGAAAACTGGAAAGAAGCTTTCTGAGAAACAGCTCTCTGTTCTGTTAATTCATTTCAGAGAGTTACAGCTTTCCGCTAAAGAAGTCTTTCGCTAAGACTGCTCTTTTGGAATTTGCAAAGTGATATTTGGAAGCCCTTAGAGGGCTATGGTGAAAAAGGAAATATCTTCCGTTAAAAACTGGAAAGAAGCATTCTGAGATACTGCCGTGTGTTCTGTTAATACATCTAACCGAGTTACAGCTTTCCCCTCTAGAAGCCTTTCGCTAAGACTGTTCTTGTGGCATTTGCAATGTGATATTTGGAAGCCCTTAGAGGGCTATGGTGAAATAGGAAATATCTTCCGTTAAAAACTGGAAAGAAGCATTCTGAGAAAATGCCGTGTCTTCTGTTAATACGTCTCACTGTGTTCCAGCTTTCCTCTCAAGAAGCCTTTCGCTAAAACTGTTCTTGTGGGATTTGCAATGTGATATTTGGAAGCCCATAGAGGACTATGGTGAGAAAGGAAATATCCTCCGTTAAAAACTGGAAAGAAGATTGGTGAGAAAATGCTTTGTGTTCTGTTAATTCATCTCACAGAGTTAGAGCTTTCCCCTCAAGAAGCCTTTCGCTAAGACTGTTCTTGTGGAATTTGCATAGTGATATTTGGAATCCCATAGAGGGCTATGGTGAAAATGGAAATAACTTCAGTTAAAAAATGAAAAGAAGCTTTCCGAGAAACTGCTTTGTGTTCTGTTAATTCATCTCAAAGAGTTACAGCTTTCCCCTGAAGAAGCCTTCCGCTAAGACTGTTTTTGAGGAATTTCCAAAGTGATATGTGGAAGCCCATAGAGGGCTATGGTGAAAATGGAAATATTGTAAGATACTTACCGAAGAGAAGCTGTCTGAAAAACTGCTTTGTGTTCTGTTAGTTCATCTCACAGAGCTACAGCTTTTCCCTCAAGAAGCCGTTCACTAAGACTGTTTTGTGAAATTTGCAAAGTGATATTTGGAAGCCCATAGAGGGCTAAGGTGAAAAAGGAAATATCTTCCGTTAAAAACTGGAAAGAACCATTCTGAGAAAATGCGGTGTGTTCTGTTAATACATATCACCGAGCTGCAGCTTTCCCCTCAGGAAGCCGTTCACTAAGACTGTTCTTGTGGAATTGCAAAGTGATATTTGGAGGCACATAGAGGGCAATGGTGAAAAAGGAAACACCTTAAGATAAAAACTGAAAAGAAGCTTTCTGAGAAACTGCTTTGTGTTCTGTTAATTCAAGTCACAGAGTTACTCTTTTACCTCAGGAAGCCTTTCACTAAGGCTGTTCTTGTGGAATTTACAAAGTGATATTTTGAAGCCCATAGAGGGCTATTGTGAAAAAGGAAATACCTTCAGTTAAAAACTGAAAAGAAGCTTTCTGAGAAACTGCTTTGTGTTCTGTTAATTCATCTCAAAGAGTTACTGCTTTTGCCTCAAAAATCCTTCCCCTAAGACTGTTTTTGTGGAATATCCAAAGTGATATTTCGATGCCCATAGTAGGCTATGGTGAAAATGTAAATATCCTAAGATAAAAACCAAAAAGAAGCTGTATGAAAAGTTGCTTTGTGTTTTGTTAGTTCACTCCCAGAGTTACAGCTTTGCCCTCAAGAAGCCGTTAACTAAGACTGTTTTGTGAAATTTGCAGTGATATTTGGAAGCCCATAGAGGGCTAAGGTGAAAAAGGAAATATCTTCCGTTAAAAACTGGAAAGAACCATTCTGAGAAACTGCGGTGTGTTCTGTTAGTACATATCACCGAGGTACAGCTTTCCTCTCAAGAAGCCTTTCGTTAAGACTGTTCTTGTGGGATTTCCAAAGTGATATTTGGAAGCCCATGAAGGGCTATGGTGAAAAGGGAAATAACTTCCGTTAAAAACTGGAAAGAAGCTTTCTGAAACACTGCCGTGTGTTCTGTTAATACATCTCACTGAGTTACAGCTTTCCCCTCAAGAAGCCTTTGTATAAGACTGTTCTTGTGGAATTTGCAAAGTGATACTTGGAAGCCCATAGAGGGCTATTTTGAAAATGGAAATATCCTAAGATAAAAACCGAAAAGAAGCTGTCTGAGAAACTGCTTTGTGTTGTGTTAGTTCATCTCACAGTGTTACAGCTTTCCCCTCAAGAAGCCCTTCACTAAGACTGTTCTTGTGAAATTTGCAAACTGATATTTGTATTCCCATAGAGGACTTTGGTGAAAAAGGAAATATCTTTCGTTAAAAACTGGAAAGAACCTTTCTGAGAAACTGCTTTGTGTTCTGTTAATTAATCTCACAGAGTTACAGCTTTCCTATCATGAAGCCGATCACTAAGGCTGTTCTTTTGGAATATGCAAAGTGATATTTGGAAGCCCATAGAGGGCTACGGTGAAAAAGGAAATATCCTAAGACAAAAACTGAAAAGAAGCTTTCTGAGAAACTGCTTTGTGTTCTGTTAGTTCGTCACCAGAGTTACAGCTTTCCCCTCAAAAAGCCTTTGGCTAAGACTGTTCTTGTGGAATTTGCAAAGTGAAATTTGGAAGCCCATTGAGGGCTATGATGAAAAAGGACATTTCTTCCATTAAAAACCGAAAAGAAGATTTCTGAGAAACTGCTTCGTGTTTTGTTAGTTCATCTCACAGAATTACAGCTTTGCTCCCAGAAGCCTTTCGCTAAGACTGTTCTTGTGGAATTTGCAAAGTGATCTTAGAAGCCCGTAGAGGGCTATGGTGAAAAAGGAAATAACTTACGTTAAAAATTGGAAAGAAGCTTTCTGAGAAACTGATGTGTGTTCTGTTAAAACATCTCACCGTGTTACAGCTTTCACCTCAAGAAGCCTTTCGCTAAGACTGTTCTTGTGGAATTTTCTAAGTGATATTTGGAAGCCCATAGAGGGCTATGGGAAAAAGAAAATATCTTCGGTTGAAAACTGGAAAGAAGCTTTCTGAGAAACAGCTCTCTGTTCTGTTAATTCATTTCAGAGAGTTACAGCTTTCCGCTAAAGAAGTCTTTCGCTAAGACTGCTCTTTTGGAATTTGCAAAGTGATATTTGGAAGCCCTTAGAGGGCTATGGTGAAAAAGGAAATATCTTCCGTTAAAAACTGGAAAGAAGCATTCTGAGATACTGCCGTGTGTTCTGTTAATACATCTAACCGAGTTACAGCTTTCCCCTCTAGAAGCCTTTCGCTAAGACTGTTCTTGTGGCATTTGCAATGTGATATTTGGAAGCCCTTAGAGGGCTATGGTGAAATAGGAAATATCTTCCGTTAAAAACTGGAAAGAAGCATTCTGAGAAAATGCCGTGTCTTCTGTTAATACGTCTCACTGTGTTCCAGCTTTCCTCTCAAGAAGCCTTTCGCTAAGACTGTTCTTGTGGGATTTGCAATGTGATATTTGGAAGCCCATAGAGGACTATGGTGAGAAAGGAAATATCCTCCGTTAAAAACTGGAAAGAAGATTTGTGAGAAAATGCTTTGTGTTCTGTTAATTCATCTCACAGAGTTAGAGCTTTCCCCTCAAGAAGCCTTTCGCTAAGACTGTTCTTGTGGAATTTGCATAGTGATATTTGGAATCCCATAGAGGGCTATGGTGAAAATGGAAATAACTTCAGTTAAAAAATGAAAAGAAGCTTTCCGAGAAACTGCTTTGTGTTCTGTTAATTCATCTCAAAGAGTTACAGCTTTCCCCTGAAGAAGCCTTCCGCTAAGACTGTTTTTGAGGAATTTCCAAAGTGATATGTGGAAGCCCATAGAGGGCTATGGTGAAAATGGAAATATTGTAAGATACTTACCGAAGAGAAGCTGTCTGAAAAACTGCTTTGTGTTCTGTTAGTTCATCTCACAGAGCTACAGCTTTTCCCTCAAGAAGCCGTTCACTAAGACTGTTTTGTGAAATTTGCAAAGTGATATTTGGAAGCCCATAGAGGGCTAAGGTGAAAAAGGAAATATCTTCCGTTAAAAACTGGAAAGAACCATTCTGAGAAAATGCGGTGTGTTCTGTTAGTACATATCACCGAGCTGCAGCTTTCCCCTCAGGAAGCCGTTCACTAAGACTGTTCTTGTGGAATTGCAAAGTGATATTTGGAGGCACATAGAGGGCAATGGTGAAAAAGGAAACACCTTAAGATAAAAACTGAAAAGAAGCTTTCTGAGAAACTGCTTTGTGTTCTGTTAATTCAAGTCACAGAGTTACTCTTTTACCTCAGGAAGCCTTTCACTAAGGCTGTTCTTGTGGAATTTACAAAGTGATATTTTGAAGCCCATAGAGGGCTATTGTGAAAAAGGAAATACCTTCAGTTAAAAACTGAAAAGAAGCTTTCTGAGAAACTGCTTTGTGTTCTGTTAATTCATCTCAAAGAGTTACTGCTTTTGCCTCAAAAATCCTTCCTCTAAGACTGTTTTTGTGGAATTTCCAAAGTGATATTTCGATGCCCATAGTAGGCTATGGTGAAAATGTAAATATCCTAAGATAAAAACCAAAAAGAAGCTGTATGAAAAGTTGCTTTGTGTTTTGTTAGTTCACTCCCAGAGTTACAGCTTTGCCCTCAAGAAGCCGTTAACTAAGACTGTTTTGTGAAATTTGCAGTGATATTTGGAAGCCCATAGAGGGCTAAGGTGAAAAAGGAAATATCTTCCGTTAAAAACTGGAAAGAACCATTCTGAGAAACTGCGGTGTGTTCTGTTAGTACATATCACCGAGGTAGAGCTTTCCTCTCAAGAAGCCTTTCGCTAAGTCTGTTGTTGTGGGATTTCCAAAGTGATATTTGGAAGCCCATAGAGGGCTATAGTGAAAAAGGAAATATCTTCAGTTAAATACTGGAAAGAAGCTTTCTGAGAGACTGCTTTGTGTTCTGTTAATTCATCTCACAGAGTTACAGCTTCCCCCTCAAGAAGCCTTTCGCTAAGACTGTTCTTGTGGAATTTGCAAAGTCATATTTGGAAGCCCATAGAATACTATGGTGAAAAAGGAACTATCTTCCGTTAAAAACTGGAAAGAAGATTTGTGAGAAACTGCTTTGTGTTGTGTTAATTCAACTCATAGAGTTACAGATTTCCCCTTCAGAAGCCTTTCGTTAAGACTGTTCTTCTGGAATTTGGAAAGTGATATTTGGAAGCCCATGAAGGGCTATGGTGACAAGGGAAATAACTTCCGTTAAAAACTGGAAAGAAGCTTTCTGAAACACTGCCGTGTGTTCTGTTAATACATCTCACCGAGTTACAGCTTTCCCCTCAAGAAGCCTTTGTATAAGACTGTTCCTGTGGAATTTGCAAAGTGATACTTGGAAGCCCATAGAGGGCTATTTTGAAAATGGAAATATCCTAAGATAAAAACCGAAAAGAAGCTGTCTGAGAAACTGCTTTGTGTTGTGTTAGTTCATCTCACAGTGTTACAGCTTTCCCCTCAAGAAGCCCTTCACTAAGACTGTTCTTGTGAAATTTGCAAACTGATATTTGTATTCCCATAGAGGACTTTGGTGAAAAAGGAAATATCTTTCGTTAAAAACTGGAAAGAACCTTTCTGAGAAACTGCTTTGTGTTCTGTTAATTAATCTCACAGAGTTACAGCTTTCCTATCATGAAGCCGATCACTAAGGCTGTTCTTTTGGAATATGCAAAGTGATATTTGGAAGCCCATAGAGGGCTACGGTGAAAAAGGAAATATCCTAAGACAAAAACTGAAAAGAAGCTTTCTGAGAAACTGCTTTGTGTTCTGTTAGTTCGTCACCAGAGTTACAGCTTTCCCCTCAAAAAGCCTTTGGCTAAGACTGTTCTTGTGGAATTTGCAAAGTGAAATTTGGAAGCCCATTGAGGGCTATGATGAAAAAGGACATTTCTTCCATTAAAAACCGAAAAGAAGATTTCTGAGAAACTGCTTCGTGTTTTGTTAGTTCATCTCACAGAATTACAGCTTTGCTCCCAGAAGCCTTTCGCTAAGACTGTTCTTGTGGAATTTGCAAAGTGATCTTAGAAGCCCGTAGAGGGCTATGGTGAAAAAGGAAATAACTTACGTTAAAAATTGGAAAGAAGCTTTCTGAGAAACTGATGTGTGTTCTGTTAAAACATCTCACCGTGTTACAGCTTTCACCTCAAGAAGCCTTTCGCTAAGACTGTTCTTGTGGAATTTTCTAAGTGATATTTGGAAGCCCATAGAGGGCTATGGGAAAAAGAAAATATCTTCGGTTGAAAACTGGAAAGAAGCTTTCTGAGAAACAGCTCTGTGTTCTGTTAATTCATTTCAGAGAGTTACAGCTTTCCGCTAAAGAAGTCTTTCGCTAAGACTGCTCTTTTGGAATTTGCAAAGTGATATTTGGAAGCCCTTAGAGGGCTATGGTGAAAAAGGAAATATCTTCCGTTAAAAACTGGAAAGAAGCATTCTGAGATACTGCCGTGTGTTCTGTTAATACATCTAACCGAGTTACAGCTTTCCCCTCTAGAAGCCTTTCGCTAAGACTGTTCTTGTGGCATTTGCAATGTGATATTTGGAAGCCCTTAGAGGGCTATGGTGAAATAGGAAATATCTTCCGTTAAAAACTGGAAAGAAGCATTCTGAGAAAATGCCGTGTCTTCTGTTAATACGTCTCACTGTGTTCCAGCTTTCCTCTCAAGAAGCCTTTCGCTAAGACTGTTCTTGTGGGATTTGCAATGTGATATTTGGAAGCCCATAGAGGACTATGGTGAGAAAGGAAATATCCTCCGTTAAAAACTGGAAAGAAGGTTTGTGAGAAAATGCTTTGTGTTCTGTTAATTCATCTCACAGAGTTAGAGCTTTCCCCTCAAGAAGCCTTTCGCTAAGACTGTTCTTGTGGAATTTGCATAGTGATATTTGGAATCCCATAGAGGGCTATGGTGAAAATGGAAATAACTTCAGTTAAAAAATGAAAAGAAGCTTTCCGAGAAACTGCTTTGTGTTCTGTTAATTCATCTCAAAGAGTTACAGCTTTCCCCTGAAGAAGCCTTCCGCTAAGACTGTTTTTGAGGAATTTCCAAAGTGATATGTGGAAGCCCATAGAGGGCTATGGTGAAAATGGAAATATTGTAAGATACTTACCGAAGAGAAGCTGTCTGAAAAACTGCTTTGTGTTCTGTTAGTTCATCTCACAGAGCTACAGCTTTTCCCTCAAGAAGCCGTTCACTAAGACTGTTTTGTGAAATTTGCAAAGTGATATTTGGAAGCCCATAGAGGGCTAAGGTGAAAAAGGAAATATCTTCCGTTAAAAACTGGAAAGAACCATTCTGAGAAAATGCGGTGTGTTCTGTTAATACATATCACCGAGCTGCAGCTTTCCCCTCAGGAAGCCGTTCACTAAGACTGTTCTTGTGGAATTGCAAAGTGATATTTGGAGGCACATAGAGGGCAATGGTGAAAAAGGAAACACCTTAAGATAAAAACTGAAAAGAAGCTTTCTGAGAAACTGCTTTGTGTTCTGTTAATTCAAGTCACAGAGTTACTCTTTTACCTCAGGAAGCCTTTCACTAAGGCTGTTCTTGTGGAATTTACAAAGTGATATTTTGAAGCCCATAGAGGGCTATTGTGAAAAAGGAAATACCTTCAGTTAAAAACTGAAAAGCTTTCTGAGAAACTGCTTTGTGTTCTGTTAATTCATCTCAAAGAGTTACTGCTTTTGCCTCAAAAATCCTTCCTCTAAGACTGTTTTTGTGGAATTTCCAAAGTGATATTTCGATGCCCATAGTAGGCTATGGTGAAAATGTAAATATCCTAAGATAAAAACCAAAAAGAAGCTGTATGAAAAGTTGCTTTGTGTTTTGTTAGTTCACTCCCAGAGTTACAGCTTTGCCCTCAAGAAGCCGTTAACTAAGACTGTTTTGTGAAATTTGCAGTGATATTTGGAAGCCCATAGAGGGCTAAGGTGAAAAAGGAAATATCTTCCGTTAAAAACTGGAAAGAACCATTCTGAGAAACTGCGGTGTGTTCTGTTAGTACATATCACCGAGGTACAGCTTTCCTCTCAAGAAGCCTTTCGTTAAGACTGTTCTTGTGGGATTTCCAAAGTGATATTTGGAAGCCCATGAAGGGCTATGGTGAAAAGGGAAATAACTTCCGTTAAAAACTGGAAAGAAGCTTTCTGAAACACTGCCGTGTGTTCTGTTAATACATCTCACCGAGTTACAGCTTTCCCCTCAAGAAGCCTTTGTATAAGACTGTTCTTGTGGAATTTGCAAAGTGATACTTGGAAGCCCATAGAGGGCTATTTTGAAAATGGAAATATCCTAAGATAAAAACCGAAAAGAAGCTGTCTGAGAAACTGCTTTGTGTTGTGTTAGTTCATCTCACAGTGTTACAGCTTTCCCCTCAAGAAGCCCTTCACTAAGACTGTTCTTGTGAAATTTGCAAACTGATATTTGTATTCCCATAGAGGACTTTGGTGAAAAAGGAAATATCTTTCGTTAAAAACTGGAAAGAACCTTTCTGAGAAACTGCTTTGTGTTCTGTTAATTAATCTCACAGAGTTACAGCTTTCCTATCATGAAGCCGATCACTAAGGCTGTTCTTTTGGAATATGCAAAGTGATATTTGGAAGCCCATAGAGGGCTACGGTGAAAAAGGAAATATCCTAAGACAAAAACTGAAAAGAAGCTTTCTGAGAAACTGCTTTGTGTTCTGTTAGTTCGTCACCAGAGTTACAGCTTTCCCCTCAAAAAGCCTTTGGCTAAGACTGTTCTTGTGGAATTTGCAAAGTGAAATTTGGAAGCCCATTGAGGGCTATGATGAAAAAGGACATTTCTTCCATTAAAAACCGAAAAGAAGATTTCTGAGAAACTGCTTCGTGTTTTGTTAGTTCATCTCACAGAATTACAGCTTTGCTCCCAGAAGCCTTTCGCTAAGACTGTTCTTGTGGAATTTGCAAAGTGATCTTAGAAGCCCGTAGAGGGCTATGGTGAAAAAGGAAATAACTTACGTTAAAAATTGGAAAGAAGCTTTCTGAGAAACTGATGTGTGTTCTGTTAAAACATCTCACCGTGTTACAGCTTTCACCTCAAGAAGCCTTTCGCTAAGACTGTTCTTGTGGAATTTTCTAAGTGATATTTGGAAGCCCATAGAGGGCTATGGGAAAAAGAAAATATCTTCGGTTGAAAACTGGAAAGAAGCTTTCTGAGAAACAGCTCTGTGTTCTGTTAATTCATTTCAGAGAGTTACAGCTTTCCGCTAAAGAAGTCTTTCGCTAAGACTGCTCTTTTGGAATTTGCAAAGTGATATTTGGAAGCCCTTAGAGGGCTATGGTGAAAAAGGAAATATCTTCCGTTAAAAACTGGAAAGAAGCATTCTGAGATACTGCCGTGTGTTCTGTTAATACATCTAACCGAGTTACAGCTTTCCCCTCTAGAAGCCTTTCGCTAAGACTGTTCTTGTGGCATTTGCAATGTGATATTTGGAAGCCCTTAGAGGGCTATGGTGAAATAGGAAATATCTTCCGTTAAAAACTGGAAAGAAGCATTCTGAGAAAATGCCGTGTCTTCTGTTAATACGTCTCACTGTGTTCCAGCTTTCCTCTCAAGAAGCCTTTCGCTAAGACTGTTCTTGTGGGATTTGCAATGTGATATTTGGAAGCCCATAGAGGACTATGGTGAGAAAGGAAATATCCTCCGTTAAAAACTGGAAAGAAGATTTGTGAGAAAATGCTTTGTGTTCTGTTAATTCATCTCACAGAGTTAGAGCTTTCCCCTCAAGAAGCCTTTCGCTAAGACTGTTCTTGTGGAATTTGCATAGTGATATTTGGAATCCCATAGAGGGCTATGGTGAAAATGGAAATAACTTCAGTTAAAAAATGAAAAGAAGCTTTCCGAGAAACTGCTTTGTGTTCTGTTAATTCATCTCAAAGAGTTACAGCTTTCCCCTGAAGAAGCCTTCCGCTAAGACTGTTTTTGAGGAATTTCCAAAGTGATATGTGGAAGCCCATAGAGGGCTATGGTGAAAATGGAAATATTGTAAGATACTTACCGAAGAGAAGCTGTCTGAAAAACTGCTTTGTGTTCTGTTAGTTCATCTCACAGAGCTACAGCTTTTCCCTCAAGAAGCCGTTCACTAAGACTGTTTTGTGAAATTTGCAAAGTGATATTTGGAAGCCCATAGAGGGCTAAGGTGAAAAAGGAAATATCTTCCGTTAAAAACTGGAAAGAACCATTCTGAGAAAATGCGGTGTGTTCTGTTAATACATATCACCGAGCTGCAGCTTTCCCCTCAGGAAGCCGTTCACTAAGACTGTTCTTGTGGAATTGCAAAGTGATATTTGGAGGCACATAGAGGGCAATGGTGAAAAAGGAAACACCTTAAGATAAAAACTGAAAAGAAGCTTTCTGAGAAACTGCTTTGTGTTCTGTTAATTCAAGTCACAGAGTTACTCTTTTACCTCAGGAAGCCTTTCACTAAGGCTGTTCTTGTGGAATTTACAAAGTGATATTTTGAAGCCCATAGAGGGCTATTGTGAAAAAGGAAATACCTTCAGTTAAAAACTGAAAAGAAGCTTTCTGAGAAACTGCTTTGTGTTCTGTTAATTCATCTCAAAGAGTTACTGCTTTTCCCTCAAAAATCCTTCCTCTAAGACTGTTTTTGTGGAATTTCCAAAGTGATATTTCGATGCCCATAGTAGGCTATGGTGAAAATGTAAATATCCTAAGATAAAAACCAAAAAGAAGCTGCATGAAAAGTTGCTTTGTGTTTTGTTAGTTCACTCCCAGAGTTACAGCTTTGCCCTCAAGAAGCCGTTAACTAAGACTGTTTTGTGAAATTTGCAGTGATATTTGGAAGCCCATAGAGGGCTAAGGTGAAAAAGGAAATATCTTCCGTTAAAAACTGGAAAGAACCATTCTGAGAAACTGCGGTGTGTTCTGTTAGTACATATCACCGAGGTACAGCTTTCCTCTCAAGAAGCCTTTCGCTAAGACTGTTCTTGTGGGATTTCCAAAGTGATATTTGGAAGCCCATAGAGGGCTATAGTGAAAAAGGAAATATCTTCAGTTAAATACTGGAAAGAAGCTTTCTGAGAGACTGCTTTGTGTTCTGTTAATTCATCTCACAGAGTTACAGCTTCCCCCTCAAGAAGCCTTTCGCTAAGACTGTTCTTGTGGAATTTGCAAAGTCATATTTGGAAGCCCATAGAATACTATGGTGAAAAAGGAACTATCTTCCGTTAAAAACTGGAAAGAAGATTTGTGAGAAACTGCTTTGTGTTGTGTTAATTCAACTCATAGAGTTACAGATTTCCCCTTCAGAAGCCTTTCGTTAAGACTGTTCTTCTGGAATTTGCAAAGTGATATTTGGAAGCCCATGAAGGGCTATGGTGACAAGGGAAATAACTTCCGTTAAAAACTGGAAAGAAGCTTTCTGAAACACTGCCGTGTGTTCTGTTAATACATCTCACCGAGTTACAGCTTTCCCCTCAAGAAGCCTTTGTATAAGACTGTTCTTGTGGAATTTGCAAAGTGATACTTGGAAGCCCATAGAGGGCTATTTTGAAAATGGAAATATCCTAAGATAAAAACCGAAAAGAAGCTGTCTGAGAAACTGCTTTGTGTTGTGTTAGTTCATCTCACAGTGTTACAGC
Organism: Chlorocebus sabaeus; assembly: GCF_047675955.1. NCBI lineage: Eukaryota > Metazoa > Chordata > Mammalia > Primates > Cercopithecidae > Chlorocebus > Chlorocebus sabaeus. The sequence continues at coordinate 748,261 of NW_027327815.1, forward strand.
TTTCCCCTCAAGAAGCCCTTCACTAAGACTGTTCTTGTGAAATTTGCAAACTGATATTTGTATTCCCATAGAGGACTTTGGTGAAAAAGGAAATATCTTTCGTTAAAAACTGGAAAGAACCTTTCTGAGAAACTGCTTTGTGTTCTGTTAATTAATCTCACAGAGTTACAGCTTTCCTATCATGAAGCCGATCACTAAGGCTGTTCTTTTGGAATATGCAAAGTGATATTTGGAAGCCCATAGAGGGCTACGGTGAAAAAGGAAATATCCTAAGACAAAAACTGAAAAGAAGCTTTCTGAGAAACTGCTTTGTGTTCTGTTAGTTCGTCACCAGAGTTACAGCTTTCCCCTCAAAAAGCCTTTGGCTAAGACTGTTCTTGTGGAATTTGCAAAGTGAAATTTGGAAGCCCATTGAGGGCTATGATGAAAAAGGACATTTCTTCCATTAAAAACCGAAAAGAAGATTTCTGAGAAACTGCTTCGTGTTTTGTTAGTTCATCTCACAGAATTACAGCTTTGCTCCCAGAAGCCTTTCGCTAAGACTGTTCTTGTGGAATTTGCAAAGTGATCTTAGAAGCCCGTAGAGGGCTATGGTGAAAAAGGAAATAACTTACGTTAAAAATTGGAAAGAAGCTTTCTGAGAAACTGATGTGTGTTCTGTTAAAACATCTCACCGTGTTACAGCTTTCACCTCAAGAAGCCTTTCGCTAAGACTGTTCTTGTGGAATTTTCTAAGTGATATTTGGAAGCCCATAGAGGGCTATGGGAAAAAGAAAATATCTTCGGTTGAAAACTGGAAAGAAGCTTTCTGAGAAACAGCTCTGTGTTCTGTTAATTCATTTCAGAGAGTTACAGCTTTCCGCTAAAGAAGTCTTTCGCTAAGACTGCTCTTTTGGAATTTGCAAAGTGATATTTGGAAGCCCTTAGAGGGCTATGGTGAAAAAGGAAATATCTTCCGTTAAAAACTGGAAAGAAGCATTCTGAGATACTGCCGTGTGTTCTGTTAATACATCTAACCGAGTTACAGCTTTCCCCTCTAGAAGCCTTTCGCTAAGACTGTTCTTGTGGCATTTGCAATGTGATATTTGGAAGCCCTTAGAGGGCTATGGTGAAATAGGAAATATCTTCCGTTAAAAACTGGAAAGAAGCATTCTGAGAAAATGCCGTGTCTTCTGTTAATACGTCTCACTGTGTTCCAGCTTTCCTCTCAAGAAGCCTTTCGCTAAGACTGTTCTTGTGGGATTTGCAATGTGATATTTGGAAGCCCATAGAGGACTATGGTGAGAAAGGAAATATCCTCCGTTAAAAACTGGAAAGAAGGTTTGTGAGAAAATGCTTTGTGTTCTGTTAATTCATCTCACAGAGTTAGAGCTTTCCCCTCAAGAAGCCTTTCGCTAAGACTGTTCTTGTGGAATTTGCATAGTGATATTTGGAATCCCATAGAGGGCTATGGTGAAAATGGAAATAACTTCAGTTAAAAAATGAAAAGAAGCTTTGTGAGAAACTGCTTTGTGTTCTGTTAATTCATCTCAAAGAGTTACAGCTTTCCCCTGAAGAAGCCTTCCGCTAAGACTGTTTTTGAGGAATTTCCAAAGTGATATGTGGAAGCCCATAGAGGGCTATGGTGAAAATGGAAATATTGTAAGATACTTACCGAAGAGAAGCTGTCTGAAAAACTGCTTTGTGTTCTGTTAGTTCATCTCACAGAGCTACAGCTTTTCCCTCAAGAAGCCGTTCACTAAGACTGTTTTGTGAAATTTGCAAAGTGATATTTGGAAGCCCATAGAGGGCTAAGGTGAAAAAGGAAATATCTTCCGTTAAAAACTGGAAAGAACCATTCTGAGAAAATGCGGTGTGTTCTGTTAATACATATCACCGAGCTGCAGCTTTCCCCTCAGGAAGCCGTTCACTAAGACTGTTCTTGTGGAATTGCAAAGTGATATTTGGAGGCACATAGAGGGCAATGGTGAAAAAGGAAACACCTTAAGATAAAAACTGAAAAGAAGCTTTCTGAGAAACTGCTTTGTGTTCTGTTAATTCAAGTCACAGAGTTACTCTTTTACCTCAGGAAGCCTTTCACTAAGGCTGTTCTTGTGGAATTTACAAAGTGATATTTTGAAGCCCATAGAGGGCTATTGTGAAAAAGGAAATACCTTCAGTTAAAAACTGAAAAGAAGCTTTCTGAGAAACTGCTTTGTGTTCTGTTAATTCATCTCAAAGAGTTACTGCTTTTGCCTCAAAAATCCTTCCTCTAAGACTGTTTTTGTGGAATTTCCAAAGTGATATTTCGATGCCCATAGTAGGCTATGGTGAAAATGTAAATATCCTAAGATAAAAACCAAAAAGAAGCTGTATGAAAAGTTGCTTTGTGTTTTGTTAGTTCACTCCCAGAGTTACAGCTTTGCCCTCAAGAAGCCGTTAACTAAGACTGTTTTGTGAAATTTGCAGTGATATTTGGAAGCCCATAGAGGGCTAAGGTGAAAAAGGAAATATCTTCCGTTAAAAACTGGAAAGAACCATTCTGAGAAACTGCGGTGTGTTCTGTTAGTACATATCACCGAGGTACAGCTTTCCTCTCAAGAAGCCTTTCGTTAAGACTGTTCTTGTGGGATTTCCAAAGTGATATTTGGAAGCCCATGAAGGGCTATGGTGAAAAGGGAAATAACTTCCGTTAAAAACTGGAAAGAAGCTTTCTGAAACACTGCCGTGTGTTCTGTTAATACATCTCACTGAGTTACAGCTTTCCCCTCAAGAAGCCTTTGTATAAGACTGTTCTTGTGGAATTTGCAAAGTGATACTTGGAAGCCCATAGAGGGCTATTTTGAAAATGGAAATATCCTAAGATAAAAACCGAAAAGAAGCTGTCTGAGAAACTGCTTTGTGTTGTGTTAGTTCATCTCACAGTGTTACAGCTTTCCCCTCAAGAAGCCCTTCACTAAGACTGTTCTTGTGAAATTTGCAAACTGATATTTGTATTCCCATAGAGGACTTTGGTGAAAAAGGAAATATCTTTCGTTAAAAACTGGAAAGAACCTTTCTGAGAAACTGCTTTGTGTTCTGTTAATTAATCTCACAGAGTTACAGCTTTCCTATCATGAAGCCGATCACTAAGGCTGTTCTTTTGGAATATGCAAAGTGATATTTGGAAGCCCATAGAGGGCTACGGTGAAAAAGGAAATATCCTAAGACAAAAACTGAAAAGAAGCTTTCTGAGAAACTGCTTTGTGTTCTGTTAGTTCGTCACCAGAGTTACAGCTTTCCCCTCAAAAAGCCTTTGGCTAAGACTGTTCTTGTGGAATTTGCAAAGTGAAATTTGGAAGCCCATTGAGGGCTATGATGAAAAAGGACATTTCTTCCATTAAAAACCGAAAAGAAGATTTCTGAGAAACTGCTTCGTGTTTTGTTAGTTCATCTCACAGAATTACAGCTTTGCTCCCAGAAGCCTTTCGCTAAGACTGTTCTTGTGGAATTTGCAAAGTGATCTTAGAAGCCCGTAGAGGGCTATGGTGAAAAAGGAAATAACTTACGTTAAAAATTGGAAAGAAGCTTTCTGAGAAACTGATGTGTGTTCTGTTAAAACATCTCACCGTGTTACAGCTTTCACCTCAAGAAGCCTTTCGCTAAGACTGTTCTTGTGGAATTTTCTAAGTGATATTTGGAAGCCCATAGAGGGCTATGGGAAAAAGAAAATATCTTCGGTTGAAAACTGGAAAGAAGCTTTCTGAGAAACAGCTCTCTGTTCTGTTAATTCATTTCAGAGAGTTACAGCTTTCCGCTAAAGAAGTCTTTCGCTAAGACTGCTCTTTTGGAATTTGCAAAGTGATATTTGGAAGCCCTTAGAGGGCTATGGTGAAAAAGGAAATATCTTCCGTTAAAAACTGGAAAGAAGCATTCTGAGATACTGCCGTGTGTTCTGTTAATACATCTAACCGAGTTACAGCTTTCCCCTCTAGAAGCCTTTCGCTAAGACTGTTCTTGTGGCATTTGCAATGTGATATTTGGAAGCCCTTAGAGGGCTATGGTGAAATAGGAAATATCTTCCGTTAAAAACTGGAAAGAAGCATTCTGAGAAAATGCCGTGTCTTCTGTTAATACGTCTCACTGTGTTCCAGCTTTCCTCTCAAGAAGCCTTTCGCTAAAACTGTTCTTGTGGGATTTGCAATGTGATATTTGGAAGCCCATAGAGGACTATGGTGAGAAAGGAAATATCCTCCGTTAAAAACTGGAAAGAAGATTGGTGAGAAAATGCTTTGTGTTCTGTTAATTCATCTCACAGAGTTAGAGCTTTCCCCTCAAGAAGCCTTTCGCTAAGACTGTTCTTGTGGAATTTGCATAGTGATATTTGGAATCCCATAGAGGGCTATGGTGAAAATGGAAATAACTTCAGTTAAAAAATGAAAAGAAGCTTTCCGAGAAACTGCTTTGTGTTCTGTTAATTCATCTCAAAGAGTTACAGCTTTCCCCTGAAGAAGCCTTCCGCTAAGACGGTTTTTGAGGAATTTCCAAAGTGATATGTGGAAGCCCATAGAGGGCTATGGTGAAAATGGAAATATTGTAAGATACTTACCGAAGAGAAGCTGTCTGAAAAACTGCTTTGTGTTCTGTTAGTTCATCTCACAGAGCTACAGCTTTTCCCTCAAGAAGCCGTTCACTAAGACTGTTTTGTGAAATTTGCAAAGTGATATTTGGAAGCCCATAGAGGGCTAAGGTGAAAAAGGAAATATCTTCCGTTAAAAACTGGAAAGAACCATTCTGAGAAAATGCGGTGTGTTCTGTTAATACATATCACCGAGCTGCAGCTTTCCCCTCAGGAAGCCGTTCACTAAGACTGTTCTTGTGGAATTGCAAAGTGATATTTGGAGGCACATAGAGGGCAATGGTGAAAAAGGAAACACCTTAAGATAAAAACTGAAAAGAAGCTTTCTGAGAAACTGCTTTGTGTTCTGTTAATTCAAGTCACAGAGTTACTCTTTTACCTCAGGAAGCCTTTCACTAAGGCTGTTCTTGTGGAATTTACAAAGTGATATTTTGAAGCCCATAGAGGGCTATTGTGAAAAAGGAAATACCTTCAGTTAAAAACTGAAAAGAAGCTTTCTGAGAAACTGCTTTGTGTTCTGTTAATTCATCTCAAAGAGTTACTGCTTTTGCCTCAAAAATCCTTCCCCTAAGACTGTTTTTGTGGAATATCCAAAGTGATATTTCGATGCCCATAGTAGGCTATGGTGAAAATGTAAATATCCTAAGATAAAAACCAAAAAGAAGCTGTATGAAAAGTTGCTTTGTGTTTTGTTAGTTCACTCCCAGAGTTACAGCTTTGCCCTCAAGAAGCCGTTAACTAAGACTGTTTTGTGAAATTTGCAGTGATATTTGGAAGCCCATAGAGGGCTAAGGTGAAAAAGGAAATATCTTCCGTTAAAAACTGGAAAGAACCATTCTGAGAAACTGCGGTGTGTTCTGTTAGTACATATCACCGAGGTACAGCTTTCCTCTCAAGAAGCCTTTCGTTAAGACTGTTCTTGTGGGATTTCCAAAGTGATATTTGGAAGCCCATGAAGGGCTATGGTGAAAAGGGAAATAACTTCCGTTAAAAACTGGAAAGAAGCTTTCTGAAACACTGCCGTGTGTTCTGTTAATACATCTCACCGAGTTACAGCTTTCCCCTCAAGAAGCCTTTGTATAAGACTGTTCTTGTGGAATTTGCAAAGTGATACTTGGAAGCCCATAGAGGGCTATTTTGAAAATGGAAATATCCTAAGATAAAAACCGAAAAGAAGCTGTCTGAGAAACTGCTTTGTGTTGTGTTAGTTCATCTCACAGTGTTACAGCTTTCCCCTCAAGAAGCCCTTCACTAAGACTGTTCTTGTGAAATTTGCAAACTGATATTTGTATTCCCATAGAGGACTTTGGTGAAAAAGGAAATATCTTTCGTTAAAAACTGGAAAGAACCTTTCTGAGAAACTGCTTTGTGTTCTGTTAATTAATCTCACAGAGTTACAGCTTTCCTATCATGAAGCCGATCACTAAGGCTGTTCTTTTGGAATATGCAAAGTGATATTTGGAAGCCCATAGAGGGCTACGGTGAAAAAGGAAATATCCTAAGACAAAAACTGAAAAGAAGCTTTCTGAGAAACTGCTTTGTGTTCTGTTAGTTCGTCACCAGAGTTACAGCTTTCCCCTCAAAAAGCCTTTGGCTAAGACTGTTCTTGTGGAATTTGCAAAGTGAAATTTGGAAGCCCATTGAGGGCTATGATGAAAAAGGACATTTCTTCCATTAAAAACCGAAAAGAAGATTTCTGAGAAACTGCTTCGTGTTTTGTTAGTTCATCTCACAGAATTACAGCTTTGCTCCCAGAAGCCTTTCGCTAAGACTGTTCTTGTGGAATTTGCAAAGTGATCTTAGAAGCCCGTAGAGGGCTATGGTGAAAAAGGAAATAACTTACGTTAAAAATTGGAAAGAAGCTTTCTGAGAAACTGATGTGTGTTCTGTTAAAACATCTCACCGTGTTACAGCTTTCACCTCAAGAAGCCTTTCGCTAAGACTGTTCTTGTGGAATTTTCTAAGTGATATTTGGAAGCCCATAGAGGGCTATGGGAAAAAGAAAATATCTTCGGTTGAAAACTGGAAAGAAGCTTTCTGAGAAACAGCTCTCTGTTCTGTTAATTCATTTCAGAGAGTTACAGCTTTCCGCTAAAGAAGTCTTTCGCTAAGACTGCTCTTTTGGAATTTGAAAAGTGATATTTGGAAGCCCTTAGAGGGCTATGGTGAAAAAGGAAATATCTTCCGTTAAAAACTGGAAAGAAGCATTCTGAGATACTGCCGTGTGTTCTGTTAATACATCTAACCGAGTTACAGCTTTCCCCTCTAGAAGCCTTTCGCTAAGACTGTTCTTGTGGCATTTGCAATGTGATATTTGGAAGCCCTTAGAGGGCTATGGTGAAATAGGAAATATCTTCCGTTAAAAACTGGAAAGAAGCATTCTGAGAAAATGCCGTGTCTTCTGTTAATACGTCTCACTGTGTTCCAGCTTTCCTCTCAAGAAGCCTTTCGCTAAGACTGTTCTTGTGGGATTTGCAATGTGATATTTGGAAGCCCATAGAGGACTATGGTGAGAAAGGAAATATCCTCCGTTAAAAACTGGAAAGAAGATTTGTGAGAAAATGCTTTGTGTTCTGTTAATTCATCTCACAGAGTTAGAGCTTTCCCCTCAAGAAGCCTTTCGCTAAGACTGTTCTTGTGGAATTTGCATAGTGATATTTGGAATCCCATAGAGGGCTATGGTGAAAATGGAAATAACTTCAGTTAAAAAATGAAAAGAAGCTTTCCGAGAAACTGCTTTGTGTTCTGTTAATTCATCTCAAAGAGTTACAGCTTTCCCCTGAAGAAGCCTTCCGCTAAGACTGTTTTTGAGGAATTTCCAAAGTGATATGTGGAAGCCCATAGAGGGCTATGGTGAAAATGGAAATATTGTAAGATACTTACCGAAGAGAAGCTGTCTGAAAAACTGCTTTGTGTTCTGTTAGTTCATCTCACAGAGCTACAGCTTTTCCCTCAAGAAGCCGTTCACTAAGACTGTTTTGTGAAATTTGCAAAGTGATATTTGGAAGCCCATAGAGGGCTAAGGTGAAAAAGGAAATATCTTCCGTTAAAAACTGGAAAGAACCATTCTGAGAAAATGCGGTGTGTTCTGTTAGTACATATCACCGAGCTGCAGCTTTCCCCTCAGGAAGCCGTTCACTAAGACTGTTCTTGTGGAATTGCAAAGTGATATTTGGAGGCACATAGAGGGCAATGGTGAAAAAGGAAACACCTTAAGATAAAAACTGAAAAGAAGCTTTCTGAGAAACTGCTTTGTGTTCTGTTAATTCAAGTCACAGAGTTACTCTTTTACCTCAGGAAGCCTTTCACTAAGGCTGTTCTTGTGGAATTTACAAAGTGATATTTTGAAGCCCATAGAGGGCTATTGTGAAAAAGGAAATACCTTCAGTTAAAAACTGAAAAGAAGCTTTCTGAGAAACTGCTTTGTGTTCTGTTAATTCATCTCAAAGAGTTACTGCTTTTGCCTCAAAAATCCTTCCTCTAAGACTGTTTTTGTGGAATTTCCAAAGTGATATTTCGATGCCCATAGTAGGCTATGGTGAAAATGTAAATATCCTAAGATAAAAACCAAAAAGAAGCTGTATGAAAAGTTGCTTTGTGTTTTGTTAGTTCACTCCCAGAGTTACAGCTTTGCCCTCAAGAAGCCGTTAACTAAGACTGTTTTGTGAAATTTGCAGTGATATTTGGAAGCCCATAGAGGGCTAAGGTGAAAAAGGAAATATCTTCCGTTAAAAACTGGAAAGAACCATTCTGAGAAACTGCGGTGTGTTCTGTTAGTACATATCACCGAGGTAGAGCTTTCCTCTCAAGAAGCCTTTCGCTAAGTCTGTTGTTGTGGGATTTCCAAAGTGATATTTGGAAGCCCATAGAGGGCTATAGTGAAAAAGGAAATATCTTCAGTTAAATACTGGAAAGAAGCTTTCTGAGAGACTGCTTTGTGTTCTGTTAATTCATCTCACAGAGTTACAGCTTCCCCCTCAAGAAGCCTTTCGCTAAGACTGTTCTTGTGGAATTTGCAAAGTCATATTTGGAAGCCCATAGAATACTATGGTGAAAAAGGAACTATCTTCCGTTAAAAACTGGAAAGAAGATTTGTGAGAAACTGCTTTGTGTTGTGTTAATTCAACTCATAGAGTTACAGATTTCCCCTTCAGAAGCCTTTCGTTAAGACTGTTCTTCTGGAATTTGCAAAGTGATATTTGGAAGCCCATGAAGGGCTATGGTGACAAGGGAAATAACTTCCGTTAAAAACTGGAAAGAAGCTTTCTGAAACACTGCCGTGTGTTCTGTTAATACATCTCACCGAGTTACAGCTTTCCCCTCAAGAAGCCTTTGTATAAGACTGTTCTTGTGGAATTTGCAAAGTGATACTTGGAAGCCCATAGAGGGCTATTTTGAAAATGGAAATATCCTAAGATAAAAACCGAAAAGAAGCTGTCTGAGAAACTGCTTTGTGTTGTGTTAGTTCATCTCACAGTGTTACAGCTTTCCCCTCAAGAAGCCCTTCACTAAGACTGTTCTTGTGAAATTTGCAAACTGATATTTGTATTCCCATAGAGGACTTTGGTGAAAAAGGAAATATCTTTCGTTAAAAACTGGAAAGAACCTTTCTGAGAAACTGCTTTGTGTTCTGTTAATTAATCTCACAGAGTTACAGCTTTCCTATCATGAAGCCGATCACTAAGGCTGTTCTTTTGGAATATGCAAAGTGATATTTGGAAGCCCATAGAGGGCTACGGTGAAAAAGGAAATATCCTAAGACAAAAACTGAAAAGAAGCTTTCTGAGAAACTGCTTTGTGTTCTGTTAGTTCGTCACCAGAGTTACAGCTTTCCCCTCAAAAAGCCTTTGGCTAAGACTGTTCTTGTGGAATTTGCAAAGTGAAATTTGGAAGCCCATTGAGGGCTATGATGAAAAAGGACATTTCTTCCATTAAAAACCGAAAAGAAGATTTCTGAGAAACTGCTTCGTGTTTTGTTAGTTCATCTCACAGAATTACAGCTTTGCTCCCAGAAGCCTTTCGCTAAGACTGTTCTTGTGGAATTTGCAAAGTGATCTTAGAAGCCCGTAGAGGGCTATGGTGAAAAAGGAAATAACTTACGTTAAAAATTGGAAAGAAGCTTTCTGAGAAACTGATGTGTGTTCTGTTAAAACATCTCACCGTGTTACAGCTTTCACCTCAAGAAGCCTTTCGCTAAGACTGTTCTTGTGGAATTTTCTAAGTGATATTTGGAAGCCCATAGAGGGCTATGGGAAAAAGAAAATATCTTCGGTTGAAAACTGGAAAGAAGCTTTCTGAGAAACAGCTCTGTGTTCTGTTAATTCATTTCAGAGAGTTACAGCTTTCCGCTAAAGAAGTCTTTCGCTAAGACTGCTCTTTTGGAATTTGCAAAGTGATATTTGGAAGCCCTTAGAGGGCTATGGTGAAAAAGGAAATATCTTCCGTTAAAAACTGGAAAGAAGCATTCTGAGATACTGCCGTGTGTTCTGTTAATACATCTAACCGAGTTACAGCTTTCCCCTCTAGAAGCCTTTCGCTAAGACTGTTCTTGTGGCATTTGCAATGTGATATTTGGAAGCCCTTAGAGGGCTATGGTGAAATAGGAAATATCTTCCGTTAAAAACTGGAAAGAAGCATTCTGAGAAAATGCCGTGTCTTCTGTTAATACGTCTCACTGTGTTCCAGCTTTCCTCTCAAGAAGCCTTTCGCTAAGACTGTTCTTGTGGGATTTGCAATGTGATATTTGGAAGCCCATAGAGGACTATGGTGAGAAAGGAAATATCCTCCGTTAAAAACTGGAAAGAAGGTTTGTGAGAAAATGCTTTGTGTTCTGTTAATTCATCTCACAGAGTTAGAGCTTTCCCCTCAAGAAGCCTTTCGCTAAGACTGTTCTTGTGGAATTTGCATAGTGATATTTGGAATCCCATAGAGGGCTATGGTGAAAATGGAAATAACTTCAGTTAAAAAATGAAAAGAAGCTTTCCGAGAAACTGCTTTGTGTTCTGTTAATTCATCTCAAAGAGTTACAGCTTTCCCCTGAAGAAGCCTTCCGCTAAGACTGTTTTTGAGGAATTTCCAAAGTGATATGTGGAAGCCCATAGAGGGCTATGGTGAAAATGGAAATATTGTAAGATACTTACCGAAGAGAAGCTGTCTGAAAAACTGCTTTGTGTTCTGTTAGTTCATCTCACAGAGCTACAGCTTTTCCCTCAAGAAGCCGTTCACTAAGACTGTTTTGTGAAATTTGCAAAGTGATATTTGGAAGCCCATAGAGGGCTAAGGTGAAAAAGGAAATATCTTCCGTTAAAAACTGGAAAGAACCATTCTGAGAAAATGCGGTGTGTTCTGTTAATACATATCACCGAGCTGCAGCTTTCCCCTCAGGAAGCCGTTCACTAAGACTGTTCTTGTGGAATTGCAAAGTGATATTTGGAGGCACATAGAGGGCAATGGTGAAAAAGGAAACACCTTAAGATAAAAACTGAAAAGAAGCTTTCTGAGAAACTGCTTTGTGTTCTGTTAATTCAAGTCACAGAGTTACTCTTTTACCTCAGGAAGCCTTTCACTAAGGCTGTTCTTGTGGAATTTACAAAGTGATATTTTGAAGCCCATAGAGGGCTATTGTGAAAAAGGAAATACCTTCAGTTAAAAACTGAAAAGCTTTCTGAGAAACTGCTTTGTGTTCTGTTAATTCATCTCAAAGAGTTACTGCTTTTGCCTCAAAAATCCTTCCTCTAAGACTGTTTTTGTGGAATTTCCAAAGTGATATTTCGATGCCCATAGTAGGCTATGGTGAAAATGTAAATATCCTAAGATAAAAACCAAAAAGAAGCTGTATGAAAAGTTGCTTTGTGTTTTGTTAGTTCACTCCCAGAGTTACAGCTTTGCCCTCAAGAAGCCGTTAACTAAGACTGTTTTGTGAAATTTGCAGTGATATTTGGAAGCCCATAGAGGGCTAAGGTGAAAAAGGAAATATCTTCCGTTAAAAACTGGAAAGAACCATTCTGAGAAACTGCGGTGTGTTCTGTTAGTACATATCACCGAGGTACAGCTTTCCTCTCAAGAAGCCTTTCGTTAAGACTGTTCTTGTGGGATTTCCAAAGTGATATTTGGAAGCCCATGAAGGGCTATGGTGAAAAGGGAAATAACTTCCGTTAAAAACTGGAAAGAAGCTTTCTGAAACACTGCCGTGTGTTCTGTTAATACATCTCACCGAGTTACAGCTTTCCCCTCAAGAAGCCTTTGTATAAGACTGTTCTTGTGGAATTTGCAAAGTGATACTTGGAAGCCCATAGAGGGCTATTTTGAAAATGGAAATATCCTAAGATAAAAACCGAAAAGAAGCTGTCTGAGAAACTGCTTTGTGTTGTGTTAGTTCATCTCACAGTGTTACAGCTTTCCCCTCAAGAAGCCCTTCACTAAGACTGTTCTTGTGAAATTTGCAAACTGATATTTGTATTCCCATAGAGGACTTTGGTGAAAAAGGAAATATCTTTCGTTAAAAACTGGAAAGAACCTTTCTGAGAAACTGCTTTGTGTTCTGTTAATTAATCTCACAGAGTTACAGCTTTCCTATCATGAAGCCGATCACTAAGGCTGTTCTTTTGGAATATGCAAAGTGATATTTGGAAGCCCATAGAGGGCTACGGTGAAAAAGGAAATATCCTAAGACAAAAACTGAAAAGAAGCTTTCTGAGAAACTGCTTTGTGTTCTGTTAGTTCGTCACCAGAGTTACAGCTTTCCCCTCAAAAAGCCTTTGGCTAAGACTGTTCTTGTGGAATTTGCAAAGTGAAATTTGGAAGCCCATTGAGGGCTATGATGAAAAAGGACATTTCTTCCATTAAAAACCGAAAAGAAGATTTCTGAGAAACTGCTTCGTGTTTTGTTAGTTCATCTCACAGAATTACAGCTTTGCTCCCAGAAGCCTTTCGCTAAGACTGTTCTTGTGGAATTTGCAAAGTGATCTTAGAAGCCCGTAGAGGGCTATGGTGAAAAAGGAAATAACTTACGTTAAAAATTGGAAAGAAGCTTTCTGAGAAACTGATGTGTGTTCTGTTAAAACATCTCACCGTGTTACAGCTTTCACCTCAAGAAGCCTTTCGCTAAGACTGTTCTTGTGGAATTTTCTAAGTGATATTTGGAAGCCCATAGAGGGCTATGGGAAAAAGAAAATATCTTCGGTTGAAAACTGGAAAGAAGCTTTCTGAGAAACAGCTCTGTGTTCTGTTAATTCATTTCAGAGAGTTACAGCTTTCCGCTAAAGAAGTCTTTCGCTAAGACTGCTCTTTTGGAATTTGCAAAGTGATATTTGGAAGCCCTTAGAGGGCTATGGTGAAAAAGGAAATATCTTCCGTTAAAAACTGGAAAGAAGCATTCTGAGATACTGCCGTGTGTTCTGTTAATACATCTAACCGAGTTACAGCTTTCCCCTCTAGAAGCCTTTCGCTAAGACTGTTCTTGTGGCATTTGCAATGTGATATTTGGAAGCCCTTAGAGGGCTATGGTGAAATAGGAAATATCTTCCGTTAAAAACTGGAAAGAAGCATTCTGAGAAAATGCCGTGTCTTCTGTTAATACGTCTCACTGTGTTCCAGCTTTCCTCTCAAGAAGCCTTTCGCTAAGACTGTTCTTGTGGGATTTGCAATGTGATATTTGGAAGCCCATAGAGGACTATGGTGAGAAAGGAAATATCCTCCGTTAAAAACTGGAAAGAAGATTTGTGAGAAAATGCTTTGTGTTCTGTTAATTCATCTCACAGAGTTAGAGCTTTCCCCTCAAGAAGCCTTTCGCTAAGACTGTTCTTGTGGAATTTGCATAGTGATATTTGGAATCCCATAGAGGGCTATGGTGAAAATGGAAATAACTTCAGTTAAAAAATGAAAAGAAGCTTTCCGAGAAACTGCTTTGTGTTCTGTTAATTCATCTCAAAGAGTTACAGCTTTCCCCTGAAGAAGCCTTCCGCTAAGACTGTTTTTGAGGAATTTCCAAAGTGATATGTGGAAGCCCATAGAGGGCTATGGTGAAAATGGAAATATTGTAAGATACTTACCGAAGAGAAGCTGTCTGAAAAACTGCTTTGTGTTCTGTTAGTTCATCTCACAGAGCTACAGCTTTTCCCTCAAGAAGCCGTTCACTAAGACTGTTTTGTGAAATTTGCAAAGTGATATTTGGAAGCCCATAGAGGGCTAAGGTGAAAAAGGAAATATCTTCCGTTAAAAACTGGAAAGAACCATTCTGAGAAAATGCGGTGTGTTCTGTTAATACATATCACCGAGCTGCAGCTTTCCCCTCAGGAAGCCGTTCACTAAGACTGTTCTTGTGGAATTGCAAAGTGATATTTGGAGGCACATAGAGGGCAATGGTGAAAAAGGAAACACCTTAAGATAAAAACTGAAAAGAAGCTTTCTGAGAAACTGCTTTGTGTTCTGTTAATTCAAGTCACAGAGTTACTCTTTTACCTCAGGAAGCCTTTCACTAAGGCTGTTCTTGTGGAATTTACAAAGTGATATTTTGAAGCCCATAGAGGGCTATTGTGAAAAAGGAAATACCTTCAGTTAAAAACTGAAAAGAAGCTTTCTGAGAAACTGCTTTGTGTTCTGTTAATTCATCTCAAAGAGTTACTGCTTTTCCCTCAAAAATCCTTCCTCTAAGACTGTTTTTGTGGAATTTCCAAAGTGATATTTCGATGCCCATAGTAGGCTATGGTGAAAATGTAAATATCCTAAGATAAAAACCAAAAAGAAGCTGCATGAAAAGTTGCTTTGTGTTTTGTTAGTTCACTCCCAGAGTTACAGCTTTGCCCTCAAGAAGCCGTTAACTAAGACTGTTTTGTGAAATTTGCAGTGATATTTGGAAGCCCATAGAGGGCTAAGGTGAAAAAGGAAATATCTTCCGTTAAAAACTGGAAAGAACCATTCTGAGAAACTGCGGTGTGTTCTGTTAGTACATATCACCGAGGTACAGCTTTCCTCTCAAGAAGCCTTTCGCTAAGACTGTTCTTGTGGGATTTCCAAAGTGATATTTGGAAGCCCATAGAGGGCTATAGTGAAAAAGGAAATATCTTCAGTTAAATACTGGAAAGAAGCTTTCTGAGAGACTGCTTTGTGTTCTGTTAATTCATCTCACAGAGTTACAGCTTCCCCCTCAAGAAGCCTTTCGCTAAGACTGTTCTTGTGGAATTTGCAAAGTCATATTTGGAAGCCCATAGAATACTATGGTGAAAAAGGAACTATCTTCCGTTAAAAACTGGAAAGAAGATTTGTGAGAAACTGCTTTGTGTTGTGTTAATTCAACTCATAGAGTTACAGATTTCCCCTTCAGAAGCCTTTCGTTAAGACTGTTCTTCTGGAATTTGCAAAGTGATATTTGGAAGCCCATGAAGGGCTATGGTGACAAGGGAAATAACTTCCGTTAAAAACTGGAAAGAAGCTTTCTGAAACACTGCCGTGTGTTCTGTTAATACATCTCACCGAGTTACAGCTTTCCCCTCAAGAAGCCTTTGTATAAGACTGTTCTTGTGGAATTTGCAAAGTGATACTTGGAAGCCCATAGAGGGCTATTTTGAAAATGGAAATATCCTAAGATAAAAACCGAAAAGAAGCTGTCTGAGAAACTGCTTTGTGTTGTGTTAGTTCATCTCACAGTGTTACAGCTTTCCCCTCAAGAAGCCCTTCACTAAGACTGTTCTTGTGAAATTTGCAAACTGATATTTGTATTCCCATAGAGGACTTTGGTGAAAAAGGAAATATCTTTCGTTAAAAACTGGAAAGAACCTTTCTGAGAAACTGCTTTGTGTTCTGTTAATTAATCTCACAGAGTTACAGCTTTCCTATCATGAAGCCGATCACTAAGGCTGTTCTTTTGGAATATGCAAAGTGATATTTGGAAGCCCATAGAGGGCTACGGTGAAAAAGGAAATATCCTAAGACAAAAACTGAAAAGAAGCTTTCTGAGAAACTGCTTTGTGTTCTGTTAGTTCGTCACCAGAGTTACAGCTTTCCCCTCAAAAAGCCTTTGGCTAAGACTGTTCTTGTGGAATTTGCAAAGTGAAATTTGGAAGCCCATTGAGGGCTATGATGAAAAAGGACATTTCTTCCATTAAAAACCGAAAAGAAGATTTCTGAGAAACTGCTTCGTGTTTTGTTAGTTCATCTCACAGAATTACAGCTTTGCTCCCAGAAGCCTTTCGCTAAGACTGTTCTTGTGGAATTTGCAAAGTGATCTTAGAAGCCCGTAGAGGGCTATGGTGAAAAAGGAAATAACTTACGTTAAAAATTGGAAAGAAGCTTTCTGAGAAACTGATGTGTGTTCTGTTAAAACATCTCACCGTGTTACAGCTTTCACCTCAAGAAGCCTTTCGCTAAGACTGTTCTTGTGGAATTTTCTAAGTGATATTTGGAAGCCCATAGAGGGCTATGGGAAAAAGAAAATATCTTCGGTTGAAAACTGGAAAGAAGCTTTCTGAGAAACAGCTCTGTGTTCTGTTAATTCATTTCAGAGAGTTACAGCTTTCCGCTAAAGAAGTCTTTCGCTAAGACTGCTCTTTTGGAATTTGCAAAGTGATATTTGGAAGCCCTTAGAGGGCTATGGTGAAAAAGGAAATATCTTCCGTTAAAAACTGGAAAGAAGCATTCTGAGATACTGCCGTGTGTTCTGTTAATACATCTAACCGAGTTACAGCTTTCCCCTCTAGAAGCCTTTCGCTAAGACTGTTCTTGTGGCATTTGCAATGTGATATTTGGAAGCCCTTAGAGGGCTATGGTGAAATAGGAAATATCTTCCGTTAAAAACTGGAAAGAAGCATTCTGAGAAAATGCCGTGTCTTCTGTTAATACGTCTCACTGTGTTCCAGCTTTCCTCTCAAGAAGCCTTTCGCTAAGACTGTTCTTGTGGGATTTGCAATGTGATATTTGGAAGCCCATAGAGGACTATGGTGAGAAAGGAAATATCCTCCGTTAAAAACTGGAAAGAAGGTTTGTGAGAAAATGCTTTGTGTTCTGTTAATTCATCTCACAGAGTTAGAGCTTTCCCCTCAAGAAGCCTTTCGCTAAGACTGTTCTTGTGGAATTTGCATAGTGATATTTGGAATCCCATAGAGGGCTATGGTGAAAATGGAAATAACTTCAGTTAAAAAATGAAAAGAAGCTTTGTGAGAAACTGCTTTGTGTTCTGTTAATTCATCTCAAAGAGTTACAGCTTTCCCCTGAAGAAGCCTTCCGCTAAGACTGTTTTTGAGGAATTTCCAAAGTGATATGTGGAAGCCCATAGAGGGCTATGGTGAAAATGGAAATATTGTAAGATACTTACCGAAGAGAAGCTGTCTGAAAAACTGCTTTGTGTTCTGTTAGTTCATCTCACAGAGCTACAGCTTTTCCCTCAAGAAGCCGTTCACTAAGACTGTTTTGTGAAATTTGCAAAGTGATATTTGGAAGCCCATAGAGGGCTAAGGTGAAAAAGGAAATATCTTCCGTTAAAAACTGGAAAGAACCATTCTGAGAAAATGCGGTGTGTTCTGTTAATACATATCACCGAGCTGCAGCTTTCCCCTCAGGAAGCCGTTCACTAAGACTGTTCTTGTGGAATTGCAAAGTGATATTTGGAGGCACATAGAGGGCAATGGTGAAAAAGGAAACACCTTAAGATAAAAACTGAAAAGAAGCTTTCTGAGAAACTGCTTTGTGTTCTGTTAATTCAAGTCACAGAGTTACTCTTTTACCTCAGGAAGCCTTTCACTAAGGCTGTTCTTGTGGAATTTACAAAGTGATATTTTGAAGCCCATAGAGGGCTATTGTGAAAAAGGAAATACCTTCAGTTAAAAACTGAAAAGCTTTCTGAGAAACTGCTTTGTGTTCTGTTAATTCATCTCAAAGAGTTACTGCTTTTGCCTCAAAAATCCTTCCTCTAAGACTGTTTTTGTGGAATTTCCAAAGTGATATTTCGATGCCCATAGTAGGCTATGGTGAAAATGTAAATATCCTAAGATAAAAACCAAAAAGAAGCTGTATGAAAAGTTGCTTTGTGTTTTGTTAGTTCACTCCCAGAGTTACAGCTTTGCCCTCAAGAAGCCGTTAACTAAGACTGTTTTGTGAAATTTGCAGTGATATTTGGAAGCCCATAGAGGGCTAAGGTGAAAAAGGAAATATCTTCCGTTAAAAACTGGAAAGAACCATTCTGAGAAACTGCGGTGTGTTCTGTTAGTACATATCACCGAGGTACAGCTTTCCTCTCAAGAAGCCTTTCGTTAAGACTGTTCTTGTGGGATTTCCAAAGTGATATTTGGAAGCCCATGAAGGGCTATGGTGAAAAGGGAAATAACTTCCGTTAAAAACTGGAAAGAAGCTTTCTGAAACACTGCCGTGTGTTCTGTTAATACATCTCACCGAGTTACAGCTTTCCCCTCAAGAAGCCTTTGTATAAGACTGTTCTTGTGGAATTTGCAAAGTGATACTTGGAAGCCCATAGAGGGCTATTTTGAAAATGGAAATATCCTAAGATAAAAACCGAAAAGAAGCTGTCTGAGAAACTGCTTTGTGTTGTGTTAGTTCATCTCACAGTGTTACAGCTTTCCCCTCAAGAAGCCCTTCACTAAGACTGTTCTTGTGAAATTTGCAAACTGATATTTGTATTCCCATAGAGGACTTTGGTGAAAAAGGAAATATCTTTCGTTAAAAACTGGAAAGAACCTTTCTGAGAAACTGCTTTGTGTTCTGTTAATTAATCTCACAGAGTTACAGCTTTCCTATCATGAAGCCGATCACTAAGGCTGTTCTTTTGGAATATGCAAAGTGATATTTGGAAGCCCATAGAGGGCTACGGTGAAAAAGGAAATATCCTAAGACAAAAACTGAAAAGAAGCTTTCTGAGAAACTGCTTTGTGTTCTGTTAGTTCGTCACCAGAGTTACAGCTTTCCCCTCAAAAAGCCTTTGGCTAAGACTGTTCTTGTGGAATTTGCAAAGTGAAATTTGGAAGCCCATTGAGGGCTATGATGAAAAAGGACATTTCTTCCATTAAAAACCGAAAAGAAGATTTCTGAGAAACTGCTTCGTGTTTTGTTAGTTCATCTCACAGAATTACAGCTTTGCTCCCAGAAGCCTTTCGCTAAGACTGTTCTTGTGGAATTTGCAAAGTGATCTTAGAAGCCCGTAGAGGGCTATGGTGAAAAAGGAAATAACTTACGTTAAAAATTGGAAAGAAGCTTTCTGAGAAACTGATGTGTGTTCTGTTAAAACATCTCACCGTGTTACAGCTTTCACCTCAAGAAGCCTTTCGCTAAGACTGTTCTTGTGGAATTTTCTAAGTGATATTTGGAAGCCCATAGAGGGCTATGGGAAAAAGAAAATATCTTCGGTTGAAAACTGGAAAGAAGCTTTCTGAGAAACAGCTCTGTGTTCTGTTAATTCATTTCAGAGAGTTACAGCTTTCCGCTAAAGAAGTCTTTCGCTAAGACTGCTCTTTTGGAATTTGCAAAGTGATATTTGGAAGCCCTTAGAGGGCTATGGTGAAAAAGGAAATATCTTCCGTTAAAAACTGGAAAGAAGCATTCTGAGATACTGCCGTGTGTTCTGTTAATACATCTAACCGAGTTACAGCTTTCCCCTCTAGAAGCCTTTCGCTAAGACTGTTCTTGTGGCATTTGCAATGTGATATTTGGAAGCCCTTAGAGGGCTATGGTGAAATAGGAAATATCTTCCGTTAAAAACTGGAAAGAAGCATTCTGAGAAAATGCCGTGTCTTCTGTTAATACGTCTCACTGTGTTCCAGCTTTCCTCTCAAGAAGCCTTTCGCTAAGACTGTTCTTGTGGGATTTGCAATGTGATATTTGGAAGCTCATAGAGGACTATGGTGAGAAAGGAAATATCCTCCGTTAAAAACTGGAAAGAAGATTTGTGAGAAAATGCTTTGTGTTCTGTTACTTCATCTCACAGAGTTAGAGCTTTCCCCTCAAGAAGCCTTTCGCTAAGACTGTTCTTGTGGAATTTGCATAGTGATATTTGGAATCCCATAGAGGGCTATGGTGAAAATGGAAATAACTTCAGTTAAAAAATGAAAAGAAGCTTTCCGAGAAACTGCTTTGTGTTCTGTTAATTCATCTCAAAGAGTTACAGCTTTCCCCTGAAGAAGCCTTCCGCTAAGACTGTTTTTGAGGAATTTCCAAAGTGATATGTGGAAGCCCATAGAGGGCTATGGTGAAAATGGAAATATTGTAAGATACTTACCGAAGAGAAGCTGTCTGAAAAACTGCTTTGTGTTCTGTTAGTTCATCTCACAGAGCTACAGCTTTTCCCTCAAGAAGCCGTTCACTAAGACTGTTTTGTGAAATTTGCAAAGTGATATTTGGAAGCCCATAGAGGGCTAAGGTGAAAAAGGAAATATCTTCCGTTAAAAACTGGAAAGAACCATTCTGAGAAAATGCGGTGTGTTCTGTTAATACATATCACCGAGCTGCAGCTTTCCCCTCAGGAAGCCGTTCACTAAGACTGTTCTTGTGGAATTGCAAAGTGATATTTGGAGGCACATAGAGGGCAATGGTGAAAAAGGAAACACCTTAAGATAAAAACTGAAAAGAAGCTTTCTGAGAAACTGCTTTGTGTTCTGTTAATTCAAGTCACAGAGTTACTCTTTTACCTCAGGAAGCCTTTCACTAAGGCTGTTCTTGTGGAATTTACAAAGTGATATTTTGAAGCCCATAGAGGGCTATTGTGAAAAAGGAAATACCTTCAGTTAAAAACTGAAAAGAAGCTTTCTGAGAAACTGCTTTGTGTTCTGTTAATTCATCTCAAAGAGTTACTGCTTTTGCCTCAAAAATCCTTCCTCTAAGACTGTTTTTGTGGAATTTCCAATGTGATATTTCGATGCCCATAGTAGGCTATGGTGAAAATGTAAATATCCTAAGATAAAAATCAAAAAGAAGCTGTATGAAAAGTTGCTTTGTGTTTTGTTAGTTCACTCCCAGAGTTACAGCTTTGCCCTCAAGAAGCCGTTAACTAAGACTGTTTTGTGAAATTTGCAGTGATATTTGGAAGCCCATAGAGGGCTAAGGTGAAAAAGGAAATATCTTCCGTTAAAAACTGGAAAGAACCATTCTGAGAAACTGCGGTGTGTTCTGTTAGTACATATCACCGAGGTACAGCTTTCCTCTCAAGAAGCCTTTCGTTAAGACTGTTCTTGTGGGATTTCCAAAGTGATATTTGGAAGCCCATGAAGGGCTATGGTGAAAAGGGAAATAACTTCCGTTAAAAACTGGAAAGAAGCTTTCTGAAACACTGCCGTGTGTTCTGTTAATACATCTCACCGAGTTACAGCTTTCCCCTCAAGAAGCCTTTGTATAAGACTGTTCTTGTGGAATTTGCAAAGTGATACTTGGAAGCCCATAGAGGGCTATTTTGAAAATGGAAATATCCTAAGATAAAAACCGAAAAGAAGCTGTCTGAGAAACTGCTTTGTGTTGTGTTAGTTCATCTCACAGTGTTACAGCTTTCCCCTCAAGAAGCCCTTCACTAAGACTGTTCTTGTGAAATTTGCAAACTGATATTTGTATTCCCATAGAGGACTTTGGTGAAAAAGGAAATATCTTTCGTTAAAAACTGGAAAGAACCTTTCTGAGAAACTGCTTTGTGTTCTGTTAATTAATCTCACAGAGTTACAGCTTTCCTATCATGAAGCCGATCACTAAGGCTGTTCTTTTGGAATATGCAAAGTGATATTTGGAAGCCCATAGAGGGCTATGGTGAAAAAGGAAATATCCTAAGACAAAAACTGAAAAGAAGCTTTCTGAGAAACTGCTTTGTGTTCTGTTAGTTCGTCACCAGAGTTACAGCTTTCCCCTCAAAAAGCCTTTGGCTAAGACTGTTCTTGTGGAATTTGCAAAGTGAAATTTGGAAGCCCATTGAGGGCTATGATGAAAAAGGACATTTCTTCCATTAAAAAACCAAAAGAAGATTTCTGAGAAACTGCTTCGTGTTTCGTTAGTTCATCTCACAGAATTACAGCTTTGCTCCCAGAAGCCTTTCGCTAAGACTGTTCTTGTGGAATTTGCAAAGTGATCTTAGAAGCCCGTAGAGGGCTATGGTGAAAAAGGAAATAACTTACGTTAAAAATTGGAAAGAAGCTTTCTGAGAAACTGATGTGTGTTCTGTTAAAACATCTCACCGTGTTACAGCTTTCACCTCAAGAAGCCTTTCGCTAAGACTGTTCTTGTGGAATTTTCTAAGTGATATTTGGAAGCCCATAGAGGGCTATGGGAAAAAGAAAATATCTTCGGTTGAAAACTGGAAAGAAGCTTTCTGAGAAACAGCTCTGTGTTCTGTTAATTCATTTCAGAGAGTTACAGCTTTCCGCTAAGAAGTCTTTCGCTAAGACTGCTCTTTTGGAATTTGCAAAGTGATATTTGGAAGCCCTTAGAGGGCTATGGTGAAAAAGGAAATATCTTCCGTTAAAAACTGGAAAGAAGCATTCTGAGATACTGCCGTGTGTTCTGTTAATACATCTAACCGAGTTACAGCTTTCCCCTCTAGAAGCCTTTCGCTAAGACTGTTCTTGTGGCATTTGCAATGTGATATTTGGAAGCCCTTAGAGGGCTATGGTGAAATAGGAAATATCTTCCGTTAAAAACTGGAAAGAAGCATTCTGAGAAAATGCCATGTCTTCTGTTAATACGTCTCACTGTGTTCCAGCTTTCCTCTCAAGAAGCCTTTCGCTAAGACTGTTCTTGTGGGATTTGCAATGTGATATTTGGAAGCCCATAGAGGACTATGGTGAGAAAGGAAATATCCTCCGTTAAAAACTGGAAAGAAGATTTGTGAGAAAATGCTTTGTGTTCTGTTAATTCATCTCACAGAGTTAGAGCTTTCCCCTCAAGAAGCCTTTCGCTAAGACTGTTCTTGTGGAATTTGCATAGTGATATTTGGAATCCCATAGAGGGCTATGGTGAAAATGGAAATAACTTCAGTTAAAAAATGAAAAGAAGCTTTCCGAGAAACTGCTTTGTGTTCTGTTAATTCATCTCAAAGAGTTACAGCTTTCCCCTGAAGAAGCCTTCCGCTAAGACTGTTTTTGAGGAATTTCCAAAGTGATATGTGGAAGCCCATAGAGGGCTATGGTGAAAATGGAAATATTGTAAGATACTTACCGAAGAGAAGCTGTCTGAAAAACTGCTTTGTGTTCTGTTAGTTCATCTCACAGAGCTACAGCTTTTCCCTCAAGAAGCCGTTCACTAAGACTGTTTTGTGAAATTTGCAAAGTGATATTTGGAAGCCCATAGAGGGCTAAGGTGAAAAAGGAAATATCTTCCGTTAAAAACTGGAAAGAACCATTATGAGAAAATGCGGTGTGTTCTGTTAATACATATCACCGAGCTGCAGCTTTCCCCTCAGGAAGCCGTTCACTAAGACTGTTCTTGTGGAATTGCAAAGTGATATTTGGAGGCACATAGAGGGCAATGGTGAAAAAGGAAACACCTTAAGATAAAAACTGAAAAGAAGCTTTCTGAGAAACTGCTTTGTGTTCTGTTAATTCAAGTCACAGAGTTACTCTTTTACCTCAGGAAGCCTTTCACTAAGGCTGTTCTTGTGGAATTTACAAAGTGATATTTTGAAGCCCATAGAGGGCTATTGTGAAAAAGGAAATACCTTCAGTTAAAAACTGAAAAGAAGCTTTCTGAGAAACTGCTTTGTGTTCTGTTAATTCATCTCAAAGAGTTACTGCTTTTGCCTCAAAAATCCTTCCTCTAAGACTGTTTTTGTGGAATTTCCAAAGTGATATTTCGATGCCCATAGTAGGCTATGGTGAAAATGTAAATATCCTAAGATAAAAACCAAAAAGAAGCTGTATGAAAAGTTGCTTTGTGTTTTGTTAGTTCACTCCCAGAGTTACAGCTTTGCCCTCAAGAAGCCGTTAACTAAGACTGTTTTGTGAAATTTGCAGTGATATTTGGAAGCCCATAGAGGGCTAAGGTGAAAAAGGAAATATCTTCCGTTAAAAACAGGAAAGAACCATTCTGAGAAACTGCGGTGTGTTCTGTTAGTACATATCACCGAGGTACAGCTTTCCTCTCAAGAAGCCTTTCGCTAAGACTGTTCTTGTGGGATTTCCAAAGTGATATTTGGAAGCCCATAGAGGGCTATAGTGAAAAAGGAAATATCTTCAGTTAAATACTGGAAAGAAGCTTTCTGAGAGACTGCTTTGTGTTCTGTTAATTCATCTCACAGAGTTACAGCTTCCCCCTCAAGAAGCCTTTCGCTAAGACTGTTCTTGTGGAATTTGCAAAGTCATATTTGGAAGCCCATAGAATACTATGGTGAAAAAGGAACTATCTTCCGTTAAAAACTGGAAAGAAGATTTGTGAGAAACTGCTTTGTGTTCTGTTAATTCAACTCATAGAGTTACAGATTTCCCCTTCAGAAGCCTTTTGTTAAGACTGTTCTTCTGGAATTTGCAAAGTGATATTTGGAAGCCCATGAAGGGCTATGGTGAAAAGGGAAATAACTTCCGTTAAAAACTGGAAAGAAGCTTTCTGAAACACTGCCGTGTGTTCTGTTAATACATCTCACCGAGTTACAGCTTTCCCCTCAAGAAGCCTTTGTATAAGACTGTTCTTGTGGAATTTGCAAAGTGATACTTGGAAGCCCATAGAGGGCTATTTTGAAAATGGAAATATCCTAAGATAAAAACCGAAAAGAAGCTGTCTGAGAAACTGCTTTGTGTTGTGTTAGTTCATCTCACAGTGTTACAGCTTTCCCCTCAAGAAGCCCTTCACTAAGACTGTTCTTGTGAAATTTGCAAACTGATATTTGTATTCCCATAGAGGACTTTGGTGAAAAAGGAAATATCTTTCGTTAAAAACTGGAAAGAACCTTTCTGAGAAACTGCTTTGTGTTCTGTTAATTAATCTCACAGAGTTACAGCTTTCCTATCATGAAGCCGATCACTAAGGCTGTTCTTTTGGAATATGCAAAGTGATATTTGGAAGCCCATAGAGGGCTACGGTGAAAAAGGAAATATCCTAAGACAAAAACTGAAAAGAAGCTTTCTGAGAAACTGCTTTGTGTTCTGTTAGTTCGTCACCAGAGTTACAGCTTTCCCCTCAAAAAGCCTTTGGCTAAGACTGTTCTTGTGGAATTTGCAAAGTGAAATTTGGAAGCCCATTGAGGGCTATGATGAAAAAGGACATTTCTTCCATTAAAAACCGAAAAGAAGATTTCTGAGAAACTGCTTCGTGTTTTGTTAGTTCATCTCACAGAATTACAGCTTTGCTCCCAGAAGCCTTTCGCTAAGACTGTTCTTGTGGAATTTGCAAAGTGATCTTAGAAGCCCGTAGAGGGCTATGGTGAAAAAGGAAATAACTTACGTTAAAAATTGGAAAGAAGCTTTCTGAGAAACTGATGTGTGTTCTGTTAAAACATCTCACCGTGTTACAGCTTTCACCTCAAGAAGCCTTTCGCTAAGACTGTTCTTGTGGAATTTTCTAAGTGATATTTGGAAGCCCATAGAGGGCTATGGGAAAAAGAAAATATCTTCGGTTGAAAACTGGAAAGAAGCTTTCTGAGAAACAGCTCTGTGTTCTGTTAATTCATTTCAGAGAGTTACAGCTTTCCGCTAAAGAAGTCTTTCGCTAAGACTGCTCTTTTGGAATTTGCAAAGTGATATTTGGAAGCCCTTAGAGGGCTATGGTGAAAAAGGAAATATCTTCCGTTAAAAACTGGAAAGAAGCATTCTGAGATACTGCCGTGTGTTCTGTTAATACATCTAACCGAGTTACAGCTTTCCCCTCTAGAAGCCTTTCGCTAAGACTGTTCTTGTGGCATTTGCAATGTGATATTTGGAAGCCCTTAGAGGGCTATGGTGAAATAGGAAATATCTTCCGTTAAAAACTGGAAAGAAGCATTCTGAGAAAATGCCGTGTCTTCTGTTAATACGTCTCACTGTGTTCCAGCTTTCCTCTCAAGAAGCCTTTCGCTAAGACTGTTCTTGTGGGATTTGCAATGTGATATTTGGAAGCCCATAGAGGACTATGGTGAGAAAGGAAATATCCTCCGTTAAAAACTGGAAAGAAGGTTTGTGAGAAAATGCTTTGTGTTCTGTTAATTCATCTCACAGAGTTAGAGCTTTCCCCTCAAGAAGCCTTTCGCTAAGACTGTTCTTGTGGAATTTGCATAGTGATATTTGGAATCCCATAGAGGGCTATGGTGAAAATGGAAATAACTTCAGTTAAAAAATGAAAAGAAGCTTTGTGAGAAACTGCTTTGTGTTCTGTTAATTCATCTCAAAGAGTTACAGCTTTCCCCTGAAGAAGCCTTCCACTAAGACTGTTTTTGAGGAATTTCCAAAGTGATATGTGGAAGCCCATAGAGGGCTATGGTGAAAATGGAAATATTGTAAGATACTTACCGAAGAGAAGCTGTCTGAAAAACTGCTTTGTGTTCTGTTAGTTCATCTCACAGAGCTACAGCTTTTCCCTCAAGAAGCCGTTCACTAAGACTGTTTTGTGAAATTTGCAAAGTGATATTTGGAAGCCCATAGAGGGCTAAGGTGAAAAAGGAAATATCTTCCGTTAAAAACTGGAAAGAACCATTATGAGAAAATGCGGTGTGTTCTGTTAATACATATCACCGAGCTGCAGCTTTCCCCTCAGGAAGCCGTTCACTAAGACTGTTCTTGTGGAATTGCAAAGTGATATTTGGAGGCACATAGAGGGCAATGGTGAAAAAGGAAACACCTTAAGATAAAAACTGAAAAGAAGCTTTCTGAGAAACTGCTTTGTGTTCTGTTAATTCAAGTCACAGAGTTACTCTTTTACCTCAGGAAGCCTTTCACTAAGGCTGTTCTTGTGGAATTTACAAAGTGATATTTTGAAGCCCATAGAGGGCTATTGTGAAAAAGGAAATACCTTCAGTTAAAAACTGAAAAGAAGCTTTCTGAGAAAATGCTTTGTGTTCTGTTAATTCATCTCAAAGAGTTACTGCTTTTGCCTCAAAAATCCTTCCTCTAAGACTGTTTTTGTGGAATTTCCAAAGTGATATTTCGATGCCCATAGTAGGCTATGGTGAAAATGTAAATATCCTAAGATAAAAACCAAAAAGAAGCTGTATGAAAAGTTGCTTTGTGTTTTGTTAGTTCACTCCCAGAGTTACAGCTTTGCCCTCAAGAAGCCGTTAACTAAGACTGTTTTGTGAAATTTGCAGTGATATTTGGAAGCCCATAGAGGGCTAAGGTGAAAAAGGAAATATCTTCCGTTAAAAACAGGAAAGAACCATTCTGAGAAACTGCGGTGTGTTCTGTTAGTACATATCACCGAGGTACAGCTTTCCTCTCAAGAAGCCTTTCGCTAAGTCTGTTCTTGTGGGATTTCCAAAGTGATATTTGGAAGCCCATAGAGGGCTATAGTGAAAAAGGAAATATCTTCAGTTAAATACTGGAAAGAAGCTTTCTGAGAGACTGCTTTGTGTTCTGTTAATTCATCTCACAGAGTTACAGCTTCCCCCTCAAGAAGCCTTTCGCTAAGACTGTTCTTGTGGAATTTGCAAAGTCATATTTGGAAGCCCATAGAATACTATGGTGAAAAAGGAACTATCTTCCGTTAAAAACTGGAAAGAAGATTTGTGAGAAACTGCTTTGTGTTGTGTTAATTCAAGTCATAGAGTTACAGATTTCCCCTTCAGAAGCCTTTCGTTAAGACTGTTCTTCTGAAATTTGCAAAGTGATATTTGGAAGCCCATGAAGGGCTATGGTGAAAAGGGAAATAACTTCCGTTAAAAACTGGAAAGAAGCTTTCTGAAACACTGCCGTGTGTTCTGTTAATACATCTCACCGAGTTACAGCTTTCCCCTCAAGAAGCCTTTGTATAAGACTGTTCTTGTGGAATTTGCAAAGTGATACTTGGAAGCCCATAGAGGGCTATTTTGAAAATGGAAATATCCTAAGATAAAAACCGAAAAGAAGCTGTCTGAGAAACTGCTTTGTGTTGTGTTAGTTCATCTCACAGTGTTACAGCTTTCCCCTCAAGAAGCCCTTCACTAAGACTGTTCTTGTGAAATTTGCAAACTGATATTTGTATTCCCATAGAGGACTTTGGTGAAAAAGGAAATATCTTTCGTTAAAAACTGGAAAGAACCTTTCTGAGAAACTGCTTTGTGTTCTGTTAATTAATCTCACAGAGTTACAGCTTTCCTATCATGAAGCCGATCACTAAGGCTGTTCTTTTGGAATATGCAAAGTGATATTTGGAAGCCCATAGAGGGCTACGGTGAAAAAGGAAATATCCTAAGACAAAAACTGAAAAGAAGCTTTCTGAGAAACTGCTTTGTGTTCTGTTAGTTCGTCACCAGAGTTACAGCTTTCCCCTCAAAAAGCCTTTGGCTAAGACTGTTCTTGTGGAATTTGCAAAGTGAAATTTGGAAGCCCATTGAGGGCTATGATGAAAAAGGACATTTCTTCCATTAAAAACCGAAAAGAAGATTTCTGAGAAACTGCTTCGTGTTTTGTTAGTTCATCTCACAGAATTACAGCTTTGCTCCCAGAAGCCTTTCGCTAAGACTGTTCTTGTGGAATTTGCAAAGTGATCTTAGAAGCCCGTAGAGGGCTATGGTGAAAAAGGAAATAACTTACGTTAAAAATTGGAAAGAAGCTTTCTGAGAAACTGATGTGTGTTCTGTTAAAACATCTCACCGTGTTACAGCTTTCACCTCAAGAAGCCTTTCGCTAAGACTGTTCTTGTGGAATTTTCTAAGTGATATTTGGAAGCCCATAGAGGGCTATGGGAAAAAGAAAATATCTTCGGTTGAAAACTGGAAAGAAGCTTTCTGAGAAACAGCTCTGTGTTCTGTTAATTCATTTCAGAGAGTTACAGCTTTCCGCTAAAGAAGTCTTACGCTAAGACTGCTCTTTTGGAATTTGCAAAGTGATATTTGGAAGCCCTTAGAGGGCTATGGTGAAAAAGGAAATATCTTCCGTTAAAAACTGGAAAGAAGCATTCTGAGATACTGCCGTGTGTTCTGTTAATACATCTAACCGAGTTACAGCTTTCCCCTCTAGAAGCCTTTCGCTAAGACTGTTCTTGTGGCATTTGCAATGTGATATTTGGAAGCCCTTAGAGGGCTATGGTGAAATAGGAAATATCTTCCGTTAAAAACTGGAAAGAAGCATTCTGAGAAAATGCCGTGTCTTCTGTTAATACGTCTCACTGTGTTCCAGCTTTCCTCTCAAGAAGCCTTTCGCTAAGACTGTTCTTGTGGGATTTGCAATGTGATATTTGGAAGCTCATAGAGGACTATGGTGAGAAAGGAAATATCCTCCGTTAAAAACTGGAAAGAAGATTTGTGAGAAAATGCTTTGTGTTCTGTTACTTCATCTCACAGAGTTAGAGCTTTCCCCTCAAGAAGCCTTTCGCTAAGACTGTTCTTGTGGAATTTGCATAGTGATATTTGGAATCCCATAGAGGGCTATGGTGAAAATGGAAATAACTTCAGTTAAAAAATGAAAAGAAGCTTTCCGAGAAACTGCTTTGTGTTCTGTTAATTCATCTCAAAGAGTTACAGCTTTCCCCTGAAGAAGCCTTCCGCTAAGACTGTTTTTGAGGAATTTCCAAAGTGATATGTGGAAGCCCATAGAGGGCTATGGTGAAAATGGAAATATTGTAAGATACTTACCGAAGAGAAGCTGTCTGAAAAACTGCTTTGTGTTCTGTTAGTTCATCTCACAGAGCTACAGCTTTTCCCTCAAGAAGCCGTTCACTAAGACTGTTTTGTGAAATTTGCAAAGTGATATTTGGAAGCCCATAGAGGGCTAAGGTGAAAAAGGAAATATCTTCCGTTAAAAACTGGAAAGAACCATTATGAGAAAATGCGGTGTGTTCTGTTAATACATATCACCGAGCTGCAGCTTTCCCCTCAGGAAGCCGTTCACTAAGACTGTTCTTGTGGAATTGCAAAGTGATATTTGGAGGCACATAGAGGGCAATGGTGAAAAAGGAAACACCTTAAGATAAAAACTGAAAAGAAGCTTTCTGAGAAACTGCTTTGTGTTCTGTTAATTCAAGTCACAGAGTTACTCTTTTACCTCAGGAAGCCTTTCACTAAGGCTGTTCTTGTGGAATTTACAAAGTGATATTTTGAAGCCCATAGAGGGCTATTGTGAAAAAGGAAATACCTTCAGTTAAAAACTGAAAAGAAGCTTTCTGAGAAAATGCTTTGTGTTCTGTTAATTCATCTCAAAGAGTTACTGCTTTTGCCTCAAAAATCCTTCCTCTAAGACTGTTTTTGTGGAATTTCCAAAGTGATATTTCGATGCCCATAGTAGGCTATGGTGAAAATGTAAATATCCTAAGATAAAAACCAAAAAGAAGCTGTATGAAAAGTTGCTTTGTGTTTTGTTAGTTCACTCCCAGAGTTACAGCTTTGCCCTCAAGAAGCCGTTAACTAAGACTGTTTTGTGAAATTTGCAGTGATATTTGGAAGCCCATAGAGGGCTAAGGTGAAAAAGGAAATATCTTCCGTTAAAAACTGGAAAGAACCATTCTGAGAAACTGCGGTGTGTTCTGTTAGTACATATCACCGAGGTACAGCTTTCCTCTCAAGAAGCCTTTCGCTAAGTCTGTTCTTGTGGGATTTCCAAAGTGATATTTGGAAGCCCATAGAGGGCTATAGTGAAAAAGGAAATATCTTCAGTTAAATACTGGAAAGAAGCTTTCTGAGAGACTGCTTTGTGTTCTGTTAATTCATCTCACAGAGTTACAGCTTCCCCCTCAAGAAGCCTTTCGCTAAGACTGTTCTTGTGGAATTTGCAAAGTCATATTTGGAAGCCCATAGAATACTATGGTGAAAAAGGAACTATCTTCCGTTAAAAACTGGAAAGAAGATTTGTGAGAAACTGCTTTGTGTTGTGTTAATTCAACTCATAGAGTTACAGATTTCCCCTTCAGAAGCCTTTCGTTAAGACTGTTCTTCTGAAATTTGCAAAGTGATATTTGGAAGCCCATGAAGGGCTATGGTGAAAAGGGAAATAACTTCCGTTAAAAACTGGAAAGAAGCTTTCTGAAACACTGCCGTGTGTTCTGTTAATACATCTCACCGAGTTACAGCTTTCCCCTCAAGAAGCCTTTGTATAAGACTGTTCTTGTGGAATTTGCAAAGTGATACTTGGAAGCCCATAGAGGGCTATTTTGAAAATGGAAATATCCTAAGATAAAAACCGAAAAGAAGCTGTCTGAGAAACTGCTTTGTGTTGTGTTAGTTCATCTCACAGTGTTACAGCTTTCCCCTCAAGAAGCCCTTCACTAAGACTGTTCTTGTGAAATTTGCAAACTGATATTTGTATTCCCATAGAGGACTTTGGTGAAAAAGGAAATATCTTTTGTTAAAAACTTGAAAGAACCTTTCTGAGAAACTGCTTTGTGTTCTGTTAATTAATCTCACAGAGTTACAGCTTTCCTATCATGAAGCCGATCACTAAGGCTGTTCTTTTGGAATATGCAAAGTGATATTTGGAAGCCCATAGAGGGCTACGGTGAAAAAGGAAATATCCTAAGACAAAAACTGAAAAGAAGCTTTCTGAGAAACTGCTTTGTGTTCTGTTAGTTCGTCACCAGAGTTACAGCTTTCCCCTCAAAAAGCCTTTGGCTAAGACTGTTCTTGTGGAATTTGCAAAGTGAAATTTGGAAGCCCATTGAGGGCTATGATGAAAAAGGACATTTCTTCCATTAAAAACCGAAAAGAAGATTTCTGAGAAACTGCTTCGTGTTTTGTTAGTTCATCTCACAGAATTACAGCTTTGCTCCCAGAAGCCTTTCGCTAAGACTGTTCTTGTGGAATTTGCAAAGTGATCTTAGAAGCCCGTAGAGGGCTATGGTGAAAAAGGAAATAACTTACGTTAAAAACTGGAAAGAAGCTTTCTGAGAAACTGATGTGTGTTCTGTTAAAACATCTCACCGTGTTACAGCTTTCACCTCAAGAAGCCTTTCGCTAAGACTGTTCTTGTGGAATTTTCTAAGTGATATTTGGAAGCCCATAGAGGGCTATGGGAAAAAGAAAATATCTTCGGTTGAAAACTGGAAAGAAGCTTTCTGAGAAACAGCTCTGTGTTCTGTTAATTCATTTCAGAGAGTTACAGCTTTCCGCTAAAGAAGTCTTACGCTAAGACTGCTCTTTTGGAATTTGCAAAGTGATATTTGGAAGCCCTTAGAGGGCTATGGTGAAAAAGGAAATATCTTCCGTTAAAAACTGGAAAGAAGCATTCTGAGATACTGCCGTGTGTTCTGTTAATACATCTAACCGAGTTACAGCTTTCCCCTCTAGAAGCCTTTCGCTAAGACTGTTCTTGTGGCATTTGCAATGTGATATTTGGAAGCCCTTAGAGGGCTATGGTGAAATAGGAAATATCTTCCGTTAAAAACTGGAAAGAAGCATTCTGAGAAAATGCCGTGTCTTCTGTTAATACGTCTCACTGTGTTCCAGCTTTCCTCTCAAGAAGCCTTTCGCTAAGACTGTTCTTGTGGGATTTGCAATGTGATATTTGGAAGCTCATAGAGGACTATGGTGAGAAAGGAAATATCCTCCGTTAAAAACTGGAAAGAAGATTTGTGAGAAAATGCTTTGTGTTCTGTTACTTCATCTCACAGAGTTAGAGCTTTCCCCTCAAGAAGCCTTTCGCTAAGACTGTTCTTGTGGAATTTGCATAGTGATATTTGGAATCCCATAGAGGGCTATGGTGAAAATGGAAATAACTTCAGTTAAAAAATGAAAAGAAGCTTTCCGAGAAACTGCTTTGTGTTCTGTTAATTCATCTCAAAGAGTTACAGCTTTCCCCTGAAGAAGCCTTCCGCTAAGACTGTTTTTGAGGAATTTCCAAAGTGATATGTGGAAGCCCATAGAGGGCTATGGTGAAAATGGAAATATTGTAAGATACTTACCGAAGAGAAGCTGTCTGAAAAACTGCTTTGTGTTCTGTTAGTTCATCTCACAGAGCTACAGCTTTTCCCTCAAGAAGCCGTTCACTAAGACTGTTTTGTGAAATTTGCAAAGTGATATTTGGAAGCCCATAGAGGGCTAAGGTGAAAAAGGAAATATCTTCCGTTAAAAACTGGAAAGAACCATTATGAGAAAATGCGGTGTGTTCTGTTAATACATATCACCGAGCTGCAGCTTTCCCCTCAGGAAGCCGTTCACTAAGACTGTTCTTGTGGAATTGCAAAGTGATATTTGGAGGCACATAGAGGGCAATGGTGAAAAAGGAAACACCTTAAGATAAAAACTGAAAAGAAGCTTTCTGAGAAACTGCTTTGTGTTCTGTTAATTCAAGTCACAGAGTTACTCTTTTACCTCAGGAAGCCTTTCACTAAGGCTGTTCTTGTGGAATTTACAAAGTGATATTTTGAAGCCCATAGAGGGCTATTGTGAAAAAGGAAATACCTTCAGTTAAAAACTGAAAAGAAGCTTTCTGAGAAACTGCTTTGTGTTCTGTTAATTCATCTCAAAGAGTTACTGCTTTTGCCTCAAACATCCTTCCTCTAAGACTGTTTTTGTGGAATTTCCAAAGTGATATTTCGATGCCCATAGTAGGCTATGGTGAAAATGTAAATATCCTAAGATAAAAATCAAAAAGAAGCTGTATGAAAAGTTGCTTTGTGTTTTGTTAGTTCACTCCCAGAGTTACAGCTTTGCCCTCAAGAAGCCGTTAACTAAGACTGTTTTGTGAAATTTGCAGTGATATTTGGAAGCCCATAGAGGGCTAAGGTGAAAAAGGAAATATCTTCCGTTAAAAACTGGAAAGAACCATTCTGAGAAACTGCGGTGTGTTCTGTTAGTACATATCACCGAGGTACAGCTTTCCTCTCAAGAAGCCTTTCGTTAAGACTGTTCTTGTGGGATTTCCAAAGTGATATTTGGAAGCCCATGAAGGGCTATGGTGAAAAGGGAAATAACTTCCGTTAAAAACTGGAAAGAAGCTTTCTGAAACACTGCCGTGTGTTCTGTTAATACATCTCACCGAGTTACAGCTTTCCCCTCAAGAAGCCTTTGTATAAGACTGTTCTTGTGGAATTTGCAAAGTGATACTTGGAAGCCCATAGAGGGCTATTTTGAAAATGGAAATATCCTAAGATAAAAACCGAAAAGAAGCTGTCTGAGAAAATGCTTTGTGTTGTGTTAGTTCATCTCACAGTGTTACAGCTTTCCCCTCAAGAAGCCCTTCACTAAGACTGTTCTTGTGAAATTTGCAAACTGATATTTGTATTCCCATAGAGGACTTTGGTGAAAAAGGAAATATCTTTCGTTAAAAACTGGAAAGAACCTTTCTGAGAAACTGCTTTGTGTTCTGTTAATTAATCTCACAGAGTTACAGCTTTCCTATCATGAAGCCGATCACTAAGGCTGTTCTTTTGGAATATGCAAAGTGATATTTGGAAGCCCATAGAGGGCTACGGTGAAAAAGGAAATATCCTAAGACAAAAACTGAAAAGAAGCTTTCTGAGAAACTGCTTTGTGTTCTGTTAGTTCGTCACCAGAGTTACAGCTTTCCCCTCAAAAAGCCTTTGGCTAAGACTGTTCTTGTGGAATTTGCAAAGTGAAATTTGGAAGCCCATTGAGGGCTATGATGAAAAAGGACATTTCTTCCATTAAAAACCGAAAAGAAGATTTCTGAGAAACTGCTTCGTGTTTCGTTAGTTCATCTCACAGAATTACAGCTTTGCTCCCAGAAGCCTTTCGCTAAGACTGTTCTTGTGGAATTTGCAAAGTGATCTTAGAAGCCCGTAGAGGGCTATGGTGAAAAAGGAAATAACTTACGTTAAAAACTGGAAAGAAGCTTTCTGAGAAACTGATGTGTGTTCTGTTAAAACATCTCACCGTGTTACAGCTTTCACCTCAAGAAGCCTTTCGCTAAGACTGTTCTTGTGGAATTTTCTAAGTGATATTTGGAAGCCCATAGAGGGCTATGGGAAAAAGAAAATATCTTCGGTTGAAAACTGGAAAGAAGCTTTCTGAGAAACAGCTCTGTGTTCTGTTAATTCATTTCAGAGAGTTACAGCTTTCCGCTAAAGAAGTCTTTCGCTAAGACTGCTCTTTTGGAATTTGCAAAGTGATATTTGGAAGCCCTTAGAGGGCTATGGTGAAAAAGGAAATATCTTCCGTTAAAAACTGGAAAGAAGCATTCTGAGATACTGCCGTGTGTTCTGTTAATACATCTAACCGAGTTACAGCTTTCCCCTCTAGAAGCCTTTCGCTAAGACTGTTCTTGTGGCATTTGCAATGTGATATTTGGAAGCCCTTAGAGGGCTATGGTGAAATAGGAAATATCTTCCGTTAGAAACTGGAAAGAAGCATTCTGAGAAAATGCCGTGTCTTCTGTTAATACGTCTCACTGTGTTCCAGCTTTCCTCTCAAGAAGCCTTTCGCTAAGACTGTTCTTGTGGGATTTGCAATGTGATATTTGGAAGCCCATAGAGGACTATGGTGAGAAAGGAAATATCCTCCGTTAAAAACTGGAAAGAAGATTTGTGAGAAAATGCTTTGTGTTCTGTTAATTCATCTCACAGAGTTAGAGCTTTCCCCTCAAGAAGCCTTTCGCTAAGACTGTTCTTGTGGAATTTGCATAGTGATATTTGGAATCCCATAGAGGGCTATGGTGAAAATGGAAATAACTTCAGTTAAAAAATGAAAAGAAGCTTTCCGAGAAACTGCTTTGTGTTCTGTTAATTCATCTCAAAGAGTTACAGCTTTCCCCTGAAGAAGCCTTCCGCTAAGACTGTTTTTGAGGAATTTCCAAAGTGATATGTGGAAGCCCATAGAGGGCTATGGTGAAAATGGAAATATTGTAAGATAGTTACCGAAGAGAAGCTGTCTGAAAAACTGCTTTGTGTTCTGTTAGTTCATCTCACAGAGCTACAGCTTTTCCCTCAAGAAGCCGTTCACTAAGACTGTTTTGTGAAATTTGCAAAGTGATATTTGGAAGCCCATAGAGGGCTAAGGTGAAAAAGGAAATATCTTCCGTTAAAAACTGGAAAGAACCATTATGAGAAAATGCGGTGTGTTCTGTTAGTACATATCACCGAGCTGCAGCTTTCCCCTCAGGAAGCCGTTCACTAAGACTGTTCTTGTGGAATTGCAAAGTGATATTTGGAGGCACATAGAGGGCAATGGTGAAAAAGGAAACACCTTAAGATAAAAACTGAAAAGAAGCTTTCTGAGAAACTGCTTTGTGTTCTGTTAATTCAAGTCACAGAGTTACTCTTTTACCTCAGGAAGCCTTTCACTAAGGCTGTTCTTGTGGAATTTACAAAGTGATATTTTGAAGCCCATAGAGGGCTATGGTGAAAAAGGAAATACCTTCAGTTAAAAACTGAAAAGAAGCTTTCTGAGAAACTGCTTTGTGTTCTGTTAATTCATCTCAAAGAGTTACTGCTTTTGCCTCAAAAATCCTTCCTCTAAGACTGTTTTTGTGGAATTTCCAAAGTGATATTTCGATGCCCATAGTAGGCTATGGTGAAAATGTAAATATCCTAAGATAAAAACCAAAAAGAAGCTGTATGAAAAGTTGCTTTGTGTTTTGTTAGTTCACTCCCAGAGTTACAGCTTTGCCCTCAAGAAGCCGTTAACTAAGACTGTTTTGTGAAATTTGCAGTGATATTTGGAAGCCCATAGAGGGCTAAGGTGAAAAAGGAAATATCTTCCGTTAAAAACTGGAAAGAACCATTCTGAGAAACTGCGGTGTGTTCTGTTAGTACATATCACCGAGGTACAGCTTTCCTCTCAAGAAGCCTTTCGCTAAGTCTGTTCTTGTGGGATTTCCAAAGTGATATTTGGAAGCCCATAGAGGGCTATAGTGAAAAAGGAAATATCTTCAGTTAAATACTGGAAAGAAGCTTTCTGAGAGACTGCTTTGTGTTCTGTTAATTCATCTCACAGAGTTACAGCTTCCCCCTCAAGAAGCCTTTCGCTAAGACTGTTCTTTTGGAATTGGCAAAGTCATATTTGGAAGCCCATAGAATACTATGGTGAAAAAGGAACTATCTTCTGTTAAAAACTGGAAAGAAGATTTGTGAGAAACTGCTTTGTGTTGTGTTAATTCAACTCATAGA
Source organism: Chlorocebus sabaeus (assembly GCF_047675955.1). Classification (NCBI taxonomy): domain Eukaryota; kingdom Metazoa; phylum Chordata; class Mammalia; order Primates; family Cercopithecidae; genus Chlorocebus; species Chlorocebus sabaeus. Next base: position 784,922 of record NW_027327815.1, read on the forward strand.
GTTACAGATTTCCCCTTCAGAAGCCTTTCGTTAAGACTGTTCTTCTGGAATTTGCAAAGTGATATTTGGAAGCCCATGAAGGGCTATGGTGAAAAGGGAAATAACTTCCGTTAAAAACTGGAAAGAAGCTTTCTGAAACACTGCCGTGTGTTCTGTTAATACATCTCACCGAGTTACAGCTTTCCCCTCAAGAAGCCTTTGTATAAGACTGTTCTTGTGGAATTTGCAAAGTGATACTTGGAAGCCCATAGAGGGCTATTTTGAAAATGGAAATATCCTAAGATAAAAACCGAAAAGAAGCTGTCTGAGAAACTGCTTTGTGTTGTGTTAGTTCATCTCACAGTGTTACAGCTTTCCCCTCAAGAAGCCCTTCACTAAGACTGTTCTTGTGAAATTTGCAAACTGATATTTGTATTCCCATAGAGGACTTTGGTGAAAAAGGAAATATCTTTCGTTAAAAACTGGAAAGAACCTTTCTGAGAAACTGCTTTGTGTTCTGTTAATTAATCTCACAGAGTTACAGCTTTCCTATCATGAAGCCGATCACTAAGGCTGTTCTTTTGGAATATGCAAAGTGATATTTGGAAGCCCATAGAGGGCTACGGTGAAAAAGGAAATATCCTAAGACAAAAACTGAAAAGAAGCTTTCTGAGAAACTGCTTTGTGTTCTGTTAGTTCGTCACCAGAGTTACAGCTTTCCCCTCAAAAAGCCTTTGGCTAAGACTGTTCTTGTGGAATTTGCAAAGTGAAATTTGGAAGCCCATTGAGGGCTATGATGAAAAAGGACATTTCTTCCATTAAAAACCGAAAAGAAGATTTCTGAGAAACTGCTTCGTGTTTTGTTAGTTCATCTCACAGAATTACAGCTTTGCTCCCAGAAGCCTTTCGCTAAGACTGTTCTTGTGGAATTTGCAAAGTGATCTTAGAAGCCCGTAGAGGGCTATGGTGAAAAAGGAAATAACTTACGTTAAAAATTGGAAAGAAGCTTTCTGAGAAACTGATGTGTGTTCTGTTAAAACATCTCACCGTGTTACAGCTTTCACCTCAAGAAGCCTTTCGCTAAGACTGTTCTTGTGGAATTTTCTAAGTGATATTTGGAAGCCCATAGAGGGCTATGGGAAAAAGAAAATATCTTCGGTTGAAAACTGGAAAGAAGCTTTCTGAGAAACAGCTCTGTGTTCTGTTAATTCATTTCAGAGAGTTACAGCTTTCCGCTAAAGAAGTCTTTCGCTAAGACTGCTCTTTTGGAATTTGCAAAGTGATATTTGGAAGCCCTTAGAGGGCTATGGTGAAAAAGGAAATATCTTCCGTTAAAAACTGGAAAGAAGCATTCTGAGATACTGCCGTGTGTTCTGTTAATACATCTAACCGAGTTACAGCTTTCCCCTCTAGAAGCCTTTCGCTAAGACTGTTCTTGTGGCATTTGCAATGTGATATTTGGAAGCCCTTAGAGGGCTATGGTGAAATAGGAAATATCTTCCGTTAAAAACTGGAAAGAAGCATTCTGAGAAAATGCCGTGTCTTCTGTTAATACGTCTCACTGTGTTCCAGCTTTCCTCTCAAGAAGCCTTTCGCTAAGACTGTTCTTGTGGGATTTGCAATGTGATATTTGGAAGCCCATAGAGGACTATGGTGAGAAAGGAAATATCCTCCGTTAAAAACTGGAAAGAAGATTTGTGAGAAAATGCTTTGTGTTCTGTTAATTCATCTCACAGAGTTAGAGCTTTCCCCTCAAGAAGCCTTTCGCTAAGACTGTTCTTGTGGAATTTGCATAGTGATATTTGGAATCCCATAGAGGGCTATGGTGAAAATGGAAATAACTTCAGTTAAAAAATGAAAAGAAGCTTTCCGAGAAACTGCTTTGTGTTCTGTTAATTCATCTCAAAGAGTTACAGCTTTCCCCTGAAGAAGCCTTCCGCTAAGACTGTTTTTGAGGAATTTCCAAAGTGATATGTGGAAGCCCATAGAGGGCTATGGTGAAAATGGAAATATTGTAAGATACTTACCGAAGAGAAGCTGTCTGAAAAACTGCTTTGTGTTCTGTTAGTTCATCTCACAGAGCTACAGCTTTTCCCTCAAGAAGCCGTTCACTAAGACTGTTTTGTGAAATTTGCAAAGTGATATTTGGAAGCCCATAGAGGGCTAAGGTGAAAAAGGAAATATCTTCCGTTAAAAACTGGAAAGAACCATTCTGAGAAAATGCGGTGTGTTCTGTTAATACATATCACCGAGCTGCAGCTTTCCCCTCAGGAAGCCGTTCACTAAGACTGTTCTTGTGGAATTGCAAAGTGATATTTGGAGGCACATAGAGGGCAATGGTGAAAAAGGAAACACCTTAAGATAAAAACTGAAAAGAAGCTTTCTGAGAAACTGCTTTGTGTTCTGTTAATTCAAGTCACAGAGTTACTCTTTTACCTCAGGAAGCCTTTCATTAAGGCTGTTCTTGTGGAATTTACAAAGTGATATTTTGAAGCCCATAGAGGGCTATTGTGAAAAAGGAAATACCTTCAGTTAAAAACTGAAAAGAAGCTTTCTGAGAAACTGCTTTGTGTTCTGTTAATTCATCTCAAAGAGTTACTGCTTTTGCCTCAAAAATCCTTCCTCTAAGACTGTTTTTGTGGAATTTCCAAAGTGATATTTCGATGCCCATAGTAGGCTATGGTGAAAATGTAAATATCCTAAGATAAAAACCAAAAAGAAGCTGTATGAAAAGTTGCTTTGTGTTTTGTTAGTTCACTCCCAGAGTTACAGCTTTGCCCTCAAGAAGCCGTTAACTAAGACTGTTTTGTGAAATTTACAGTGATATTTGGAAGCCCATAGAGGGCTAAGGTGAAAAAGGAAATATCTTCCGTTAAAAACTGGAAAGAACCATTCTGAGAAACTGCGGTGTGTTCTGTTAGTACATATCACCGAGGTACAGCTTTCCTCTCAAGAAGCCTTTCGCTAAGACTGTTCTTGTGGGATTTCCAAAGTGATATTTGGAAGCCCATAGAGGGCTATAGTGAAAAAGGAAATATCGTCAGTTAAATACTGGAAAGAAGCTTTCTGAGAGACTGCTTTGTGTTCTGTTAATTCATCTCACAGAGTTACAGCTTCCCCCTCAAGAAGCCTTTCGCTAAGACTGTTCTTGTGGAATTTGCAAAGTCATATTTGGAAGCCCATAGAATACTATGGTGAAAAAGGAACTATCTTCCGTTAAAAACTGGAAAGAAGATTTGTGAGAAACTGCTTTGTGTTCTGTTAATTCAACTCATAGAGTTACAGATTTCCCCTTCAGAAGCCTTTCGTTAAGACTGTTCTTCTGGAATTTGCAAAGTGATATTTGGAAGCCCATGAAAGGCTATGGTGAAAAGGGAAATAACTTCCGTTAAAAACTGGAAAGAAGCTTTCTGAAACACTGCCGTGTGTTCTGTTAATACATCTCACCGAGTTACAGCTTTCCCCTCAAGAAGCCTTTGTATAAGACTGTTCTTGTGGAATTTGCAAAGAGATACTTGGAAGCCCATAGAGGGCTATTTTGAAAATGGAAATATCCTAAGATAAAAACCGAAAAGAAGATTTCTGAGAAACTGCTTCGTGTTTTGTTAGTTCATCTCACAGAATTACAGCTTTGCTCCCAGAAGCCTTTCACTAAGACTGTTCTTGTGGAATTTGCAAAGTGATCTTAGAAGCCCGTAGAGGGCTATGGTGAAAAAGGAAATAACTTACGTTAAAAATTGGAAAGAAGCTTTCTGAGAAACTGATGTGTGTTCTGTTAAAACATCTCACCGTGTTACAGCTTTCACCTCAAGAAGCCTTTCGCTAAGACTGTTCTTGTGGAATTTTCTAAGTGATATTTGGAAGCCCATAGAGGGCTATGGGAAAAAGAAAATATCTTCGGTTGAAAACTGGAAAGAAGCTTTCTGAGAAACAGCTCTGTGTTCTGTTAATTCATTTCAGAGAGTTACAGCTTTCCGCTAAAGAAGTCTTTCGCTAAGACTGCTCTTTTGGAATTTGCAAAGTGATATTTGGAAGCCCTTAGAGGGCTATGGTGAAAAAGGAAATATCTTCCGTTAAAAACTGGAAAGAAGCATTCTGAGATACTGCCGTGTGTTCTGTTAATACATCTAACCGAGTTACAGCTTTCCCCTCTAGAAGCCTTTCGCTAAGACTGTTCTTGTGGCATTTGCAATGTGATATTTGGAAGCCCTTAGAGGGCTATGGTGAAATAGGAAATATCTTCCGTTAAAAACTGGAAAGAAGCATTCTGAGAAAATGCCGTGTCTTCTGTTAATACGTCTCACTGTGTTCCAGCTTTCCTCTCAAGAAGCCTTTCGCTAAGACTGTTCTTGTGGGATTTGCAATGTGATATTTGGAAGCCCATAGAGGACTATGGTGAGAAAGGAAATATCCTCCGTTAAAAACTGGAAAGAAGATTTGTGAGAAAATGCTTTGTGTTCTGTTAATTCATCTCACAGAGTTAGAGCTTTCCCCTCAAGAAGCCTTTCGCTAAGACTGTTCTTGTGGAATTTGCATAGTGATATTTGGAATCCCATAGAGGGCTATGGTGAAAATGGAAATAACTTCAGTTAAAAAATGAAAAGAAGCTTTCCGAGAAACTGCTTTGTGTTCTGTTAATTCATCTCAAAGAGTTACAGCTTTCCCCTGAAGAAGCCTTCCGCTAAGACTGTTTTTGAGGAATTTCCAAAGTGATATGTGGAAGCCCATAGAGGGCTATGGTGAAAATGGAAATATTGTAAGATACTTACCGAAGAGAAGCTGTCTGAAAAACTGCTTTGTGTTCTGTTAGTTCATCTCACAGAGCTACAGCTTTTCCCTCAAGAAGCCGTTCACTAAGACTGTTTTGTGAAATTTGCAAAGTGATATTTGGAAGCCCATAGAGGGCTAAGGTGAAAAAGGAAATATCTTCCGTTAAAAACTGGAAAGAACCATTCTGAGAAAATGCGGTGTGTTCTGTTAATACATATCACCGAGCTGCAGCTTTCCCCTCAGGAAGCCGTTCACTAAGACTGTTCTTGTGGAATTGCAAAGTGATATTTGGAGGCACATAGAGGGCAATGGTGAAAAAGGAAACACCTTAAGATAAAAACTGAAAAGAAGCTTTCTGAGAAACTGCTTTGTGTTCTGTTAATTCAAGTCACAGAGTTACTCTTTTACCTCAGGAAGCCTTTCACTAAGGCTGTTCTTGTGGAATTTACAAAGTGATATTTTGAAGCCCATAGAGGGCTATTGTGAAAAAGGAAATACCTTCAGTTAAAAACTGAAAAGAAGCTTTCTGAGAAACTGCTTTGTGTTCTGTTAATTCATCTCAAAGAGTTACTGCTTTTGCCTCAAAAATCCTTCCTCTAAGACTGTTTTTGTGGAATTTCCAAAGTGATATTTCGATGCCCATAGTAGGCTATGGTGAAAATGTAAATATCCTAAGATAAAAACCAAAAAGAAGCTGTATGAAAAGTTGCTTTGTGTTTTGTTAGTTCACTCCCAGAGTTACAGCTTTGCCCTCAAGAAGCCGTTAACTAAGACTGTTTTGTGAAATTTGCAGTGATATTTGGAAGCCCATAGAGGGCTAAGTTGAAAAAGGAAATATCTTCCGTTAAAAACTGGAAAGAACCATTCTGAGAAACTGCGGTGTGTTCTGTTAGTACATATCACCGAGGTACAGCTTTCCTCTCAAGAAGCCTTTCGCTAAGTCTGTTCTTGTGGGATTTCCAAAGTGATATTTGGAAGCCCATAGAGGGCTATAGTGAAAAAGGAAATATCTTCAGTTAAATACTGGAAAGAAGCTTTCTGAGAGACTGCTTTGTGTTCTGTTAATTCATCTCACAGAGTTACAGCTTCCCCCTCAAGAAGCCTTTCGCTAAGACTGTTCTTGTGGAATTTGCAAAGTCATATTTGGAAGCCCATAGAATACTATGGTGAAAAAGGAACTATCTTCCGTTAAAAACTGGAAAGAAGATTTGTGAGAAACTGCTTTGTGTTCTGTTAATTCAACTCATAGAGTTACAGATTTCCCCTTCAGAAGCCTTTCGTTAAGACTGTTCTTCTGAAATTTGCAAAGTGATATTTGGAAGCCCATGAAGGGCTATGGTGAAAAGGGAAATAACTTCCGTTAAAAACTGGAAAGAAGCTTTCTGAAACACTGCCGTGTGTTCTGTTAATACATCTCACCGAGTTACAGCTTTCCCCTCAAGAAGCCTTTGTATAAGACTGTTCTTGTGGAATTTGCAAAGTGATACTTGGAAGCCCATAGAGGGCTATTTTGAAAATGGAAATATCCTAAGATAAAAACCGAAAAGAAGCTGTCTGAGAAACTGCTTTGTGTTGTGTTAGTTCATCTCACAGTGTTACAGCTTTCCCCTCAAGAAGCCCTTCACTAAGACTGTTCTTGTGAAATTTGCAAACTGATATTTGTATTCCCATAGAGGACTTTGGTGAAAAAGGAAATATCTTTTGTTAAAAACTTGAAAGAACCTTTCTGAGAAACTGCTTTGTGTTCTGTTAATTAATCTCACAGAGTTACAGCTTTCCTATCATGAAGCCGATCACTAAGGCTGTTCTTTTGGAATATGCAAAGTGATATTTGGAAGCCCATAGAGGGCTACGGTGAAAAAGGAAATATCCTAAGACAAAAACTGAAAAGAAGCTTTCTGAGAAACTGCTTTGTGTTCTGTTAGTTCGTCACCAGAGTTACAGCTTTCCCCTCAAAAAGCCTTTGGCTAAGACTGTTCTTGTGGAATTTGCAAAGTGAAATTTGGAAGCCCATTGAGGGCTATGATGAAAAAGGACATTTCTTCCATTAAAAACCGAAAAGAAGATTTCTGAGAAACTGCTTCGTGTTTTGTTAGTTCATCTCACAGAATTACAGCTTTGCTCCCAGAAGCCTTTCGCTAAGACTGTTCTTGTGGAATTTGCAAAGTGATCTTAGAAGCCCGTAGAGGGCTATGGTGAAAAAGGAAATAACTTACGTTAAAAATTGGAAAGAAGCTTTCTGAGAAACTGATGTGTGTTCTGTTAAAACATCTCACCGTGTTACAGCTTTCACCTCAAGAAGCCTTTCGCTAAGACTGTTCTTGTGGAATTTTCTAAGTGATATTTGGAAGCCCATAGAGGGCTATGGGAAAAAGAAAATATCTTCGGTTGAAAACTGGAAAGAAGCTTTCTGAGAAACAGCTCTGTGTTCTGTTAATTCATTTCAGAGAGTTACAGCTTTCCGCTAAAGAAGTCTTACGCTAAGACTGCTCTTTTGGAATTTGCAAAGTGATATTTGGAAGCCCTTAGAGGGCTATGGTGAAAAAGGAAATATCTTCCGTTAAAAACTGGAAAGAAGCATTCTGAGATACTGCCGTGTGTTCTGTTAATACATCTAACCGAGTTACAGCTTTCCCCTCTAGAAGCCTTTCGCTAAGACTGTTCTTGTGGCATTTGCAATGTGATATTTGGAAGCCCTTAGAGGGCTATGGTGAAATAGGAAATATCTTCCGTTAAAAACTGGAAAGAAGCATTCTGAGAAAATGCCGTGTCTTCTGTTAATACGTCTCACTGTGTTCCAGCTTTCCTCTCAAGAAGCCTTTCGCTAAGACTGTTCTTGTGGGATTTGCAATGTGATATTTGGAAGCTCATAGAGGACTATGGTGAGAAAGGAAATATCCTCCGTTAAAAACTGGAAAGAAGATTTGTGAGAAAATGCTTTGTGTTCTGTTACTTCATCTCACAGAGTTAGAGCTTTCCCCTCAAGAAGCCTTTCGCTAAGACTGTTCTTGTGGAATTTGCATAGTGATATTTGGAATCCCATAGAGGGCTATGGTGAAAATGGAAATAACTTCAGTTAAAAAATGAAAAGAAGCTTTCCGAGAAACTGCTTTGTGTTCTGTTAATTCATCTCAAAGAGTTACAGCTTTCCCCTGAAGAAGCCTTCCGCTAAGACTGTTTTTGAGGAATTTCCAAAGTGATATGTGGAAGCCCATAGAGGGCTATGGTGAAAATGGAAATATTGTAAGATACTTACCGAAGAGAAGCTGTCTGAAAAACTGCTTTGTGTTCTGTTAGTTCATCTCACAGAGCTACAGCTATTCCCTCAAGAAGCCGTTCACTAAGACTGTTTTGTGAAATTTGCAAAGTGATATTTGGAAGCCCATAGAGGGCTAAGGTGAAAAAGGAAATATCTTCCGTTAAAAACTGGAAAGAACCATTCTGAGAAAATGCGGTGTGTTCTGTTAATACATATCACCGAGCTGCAGCTTTCCCCTCAGGAAGCCGTTCACTAAGACTGTTCTTGTGGAATTGCAAAGTGATATTTGGAGGCACATAGAGGGCAATGGTGAAAAAGGAAACACCTTAAGATAAAAACTGAAAAGAAGCTTTCTGAGAAACTGCTTTGTGTTCTGTTAATTCAAGTCACAGAGTTACTCTTTTACCTCAGGAAGCCTTTCACTAAGGCTGTTCTTGTGGAATTTACAAAGTGATATTTTGAAGCCCATAGAGGGCTATTGTGAAAAAGGAAATACCTTCAGTTAAAAACTGAAAAGAAGCTTTCTGAGAAACTGCTTTGTGTTCTGTTAATTCATCTCAAAGAGTTACTGCTTTTGCCTCAAAAATCCTTCCTCTAAGACTGTTTTTGTGGAATTTCCAAAGTGATATTTCGATGCCCATAGTAGGCTATGGTGAAAATGTAAATATCCTAAGATAAAAATTCAAAAGAAGCTGTATGAAAAGTTGCTTTGTGTTTTGTTAGTTCACTCCCAGAGTTACAGCTTTGCCCTCAAGAAGCCGTTAACTAAGACTGTTTTGTGAAATTTGCAGTGATATTTGGAAGCCCATAGAGGGCTAAGGTGAAAAAGGAAATATCTTCCGTTAAAAACTGGAAAGAACCATTCTGAGAAACTGCGGTGTGTTCTGTTAGTACATATCACCGAGGTACAGCTTTCCTCTCAAGAAGCCTTTCGCTAAGTCTGTTCTTGTGGGATTTCCAAAGTGATATTTGGAAGCCCATAGAGGGCTATAGTGAAAAAGGAAATATCTTCAGTTAAATACTGGAAAGAAGCTTTCTGAGAGACTGCTTTGTGTTCTGTTAATTCATCTCACAGAGTTACAGCTTCCCCCTCAAGAAGCCTTTCGCTAAGACTGTTCTTGTGGAATTTGCAAAGTCATATTTGGAAGCCCATAGAATACTATGGTGAAAAAGGAACTATCTTCCGTTAAAAACTGGAAAGAAGATTTGTGAGAAACTGCTTTGTGTTGTGTTAATTCAACTCATAGAGTTACAGATTTCCCCTTCAGAAGCCTTTCGTTAAGACTGTTCTTCTGAAATTTGCAAAGTGATATTTGGAAGCCCATGAAGGGCTATGGTGAAAAGGGAAATAACTTCCGTTAAAAACTGGAAAGAAGCTTTCTGAAACACTGCCGTGTGTTCTGTTAATACATCTCACCGAGTTACAGCTTTCCCCTCAAGAAGCCTTTGTATAAGACTGTTCTTGTGGAATTTGCAAAGTGATACTTGGAAGCCCATAGAGGGCTATTTTGAAAATGGAAATATCCTAAGATAAAAACCGAAAAGAAGCTGTCTGAGAAACTGCTTTGTGTTGTGTTAGTTCATCTCACAGTGTTACAGCTTTCCCCTCAAGAAGCCCTTCACTAAGACTGTTCTTGTGAAATTTGCAAACTGATATTTGTATTCCCATAGAGGACTTTGGTGAAAAAGGAAATATCTTTTGTTAAAAACTTGAAAGAACCTTTCTGAGAAACTGCTTTGTGTTCTGTTAATTAATCTCACAGAGTTACAGCTTTCCTATCATGAAGCCGATCACTAAGGCTGTTCTTTTGGAATATGCAAAGTGATATTTGGAAGCCCATAGAGGGCTACGGTGAAAAAGGAAATATCCTAAGACAAAAACTGAAAAGAAGCTTTCTGAGAAACTGCTTTGTGTTCTGTTAGTTCGTCACCAGAGTTACAGCTTTCCCCTCAAAAAGCCTTTGGCTAAGACTGTTCTTGTGGAATTTGCAAAGTGAAATTTGGAAGCCCATTGAGGGCTATGATGAAAAAGGACATTTCTTCCATTAAAAACCGAAAAGAAGATTTCTGAGAAACTGCTTCGTGTTTTGTTAGTTCATCTCACAGAATTACAGCTTTGCTCCCAGAAGCCTTTCGCTAAGACTGTTCTTGTGGAATTTGCAAAGTGATCTTAGAAGCCCGTAGAGGGCTATGGTGAAAAAGGAAATAACTTACGTTAAAAATTGGAAAGAAGCTTTCTGAGAAACTGATGTGTGTTCTGTTAAAACATCTCACCGTGTTACAGCTTTCACCTCAAGAAGCCTTTCGCTAAGACTGTTCTTGTGGAATTTTCTAAGTGATATTTGGAAGCCCATAGAGGGCTATGGGAAAAAGAAAATATCTTCGGTTGAAAACTGGAAAGAAGCTTTCTGAGAAACAGCTCTGTGTTCTGTTAATTCATTTCAGAGAGTTACAGCTTTCCGCTAAAGAAGTCTTACGCTAAGACTGCTCTTTTGGAATTTGCAAAGTGATATTTGGAAGCCCTTAGAGGGCTATGGTGAAAAAGGAAATATCTTCCGTTAAAAACTGGAAAGAAGCATTCTGAGATACTGCCGTGTGTTCTGTTAATACATCTAACCGAGTTACAGCTTTCCCCTCTAGAAGCCTTTCGCTAAGACTGTTCTTGTGGCATTTGCAATGTGATATTTGGAAGCCCTTAGAGGGCTATGGTGAAATAGGAAATATCTTCCGTTAAAAACTGGAAAGAAGCATTCTGAGAAAATGCCGTGTCTTCTGTTAATACGTCTCACTGTGTTCCAGCTTTCCTCTCAAGAAGCCTTTCGCTAAGACTGTTCTTGTGGGATTTGCAATGTGATATTTGGAAGCTCATAGAGGACTATGGTGAGAAAGGAAATATCCTCCGTTAAAAACTGGAAAGAAGATTTGTGAGAAAATGCTTTGTGTTCTGTTACTTCATCTCACAGAGTTAGAGCTTTCCCCTCAAGAAGCCTTTCGCTAAGACTGTTCTTGTGGAATTTGCATAGTGATATTTGGAATCCCATAGAGGGCTATGGTGAAAATGGAAATAACTTCAGTTAAAAAATGAAAAGAAGCTTTCCGAGAAACTGCTTTGTGTTCTGTTAATTCATCTCAAAGAGTTACAGCTTTCCCCTGAAGAAGCCTTCCGCTAAGACTGTTTTTGAGGAATTTCCAAAGTGATATGTGGAAGCCCATAGAGGGCTATGGTGAAAATGGAAATATTGTAAGATACTTACCGAAGAGAAGCTGTCTGAAAAACTGCTTTGTGTTCTGTTAGTTCATCTCACAGAGCTACAGCTTTTCCCTCAAGAAGCCGTTCACTAAGACTGTTTTGTGAAATTTGCAAAGTGATATTTGGAAGCCCATAGAGGGCTAAGGTGAAAAAGGAAATATCTTCCGTTAAAAACTGGAAAGAACCATTCTGAGAAAATGCGGTGTGTTCTGTTAATACATATCACCGAGCTGCAGCTTTCCCCTCAGGAAGCCGTTCACTAAGACTGTTCTTGTGGAATTGCAAAGTGATATTTGGAGGCACATAGAGGGCAATGGTGAAAAAGGAAACACCTTAAGATAAAAACTGAAAAGAAGCTTTCTGAGAAACTGCTTTGTGTTCTGTTAATTCAAGTCACAGAGTTACTCTTTTACCTCAGGAAGCCTTTCACTAAGGCTGTTCTTGTGGAATTTACAAAGTGATATTTTGAAGCCCATAGAGGGCTATTGTGAAAAAGGAAATACCTTCAGTTAAAAACTGAAAAGAAGCTTTCTGAGAAACTGCTTTGTGTTCTGTTAATTCATCTCAAAGAGTTACTGCTTTTGCCTCAAAAATCCTTCCTCTAAGACTGTTTTTGTGGAATTTCCAAAGTGATATTTCGATGCCCATAGTAGGCTATGGTGAAAATGTAAATATCCTAAGATAAAAATTCAAAAGAAGCTGTATGAAAAGTTGCTTTGTGTTTTGTTAGTTCACTCCCAGAGTTACAGCTTTGCCCTCAAGAAGCCGTTAACTAAGACTGTTTTGTGAAATTTGCAGTGATATTTGGAAGCCCATAGAGGGCTAAGGTGAAAAAGGAAATATCTTCCGTTAAAAACTGGAAAGAACCATTCTGAGAAACTGCGGTGTGTTCTGTTAGTACATATCACCGAGGTACAGCTTTCCTCTCAAGAAGCCTTTCGTTAAGACTGTTCTTGTGGGATTTCCAAAGTGATATTTGGAAGCCCATGAAGGGCTATGGTGAAAAGGGAAATAACTTCCGTTAAAAACTGGAAAGAAGCTTTCTGAGAGACTGCTTTGTGTTCTGTTAATTCATCTCACAGAGTTACAGCTTCCCCCTCAAGAAGCCTTTCGCTAAGACTGTTCTTGTGGAATTTGCAAAGTCATATTTGGAAGCCCATAGAATACTATGGTGAAAAAGGAACTATCTTCCGTTAAAAACTGGAAAGAAGATTTGTGAGAAACTGCTTTGTGTTGTGTTAATTCAACTCATAGAGTTACAGATTTCCCCTTCAGAAGCCTTTCGTTAAGACTGTTCTTCTGGAATTTGCAAAGTGATATTTGGAAGCCCATGAAGGGCTATGGTGAAAAGGGAAATAACTTCCGTTAAAAACTGGAAAGAAGCTTTCTGAAACACTGCCGTGTGTTCTGTTAATACATCTCACCGAGTTACAGCTTTCCCCTCAAGAAGCCTTTGTATAAGACTGTTCTTGTGGAATTTGCAAAGTGATACTTGGAAGCCCATAGAGGGCTATTTTGAAAATGGAAATATCCTAAGATAAAAACCGAAAAGAAGCTGTCTGAGAAACTGCTTTGTGTTGTGTTAGTTCATCTCACAGTGTTACAGCTTTCCTCTCAAGAAGCCCTTCACTAAGACTGTTCTTGTGAAATTTGCAAACTGATATTTGTATTCCCATAGAGGACTTTGGTGAAAAAGGAAATATCTTTCGTTAAAAACTGGAAAGAACCTTTCTGAGAAACTGCTTTGTGTTCTGTTAATTAATCTCACAGAGTTACAGCTTTCCTATCATGAAGCCGATCACTAAGGCTGTTCTTTTGGAATATGCAAAGTGATATTTGGAAGCCCATAGAGGGCTACGGTGAAAAAGGAAATATCCTAAGACAAAAACTGAAAAGAAGCTTTCTGAGAAACTGCTTTGTGTTCTGTTAGTTCGTCACCAGAGTTACAGCTTTCCCCTCAAAAAGCCTTTGGCTAAGACTGTTCTTGTGGAATTTGCAAAGTGAAATTTGGAAGCCCATTGAGGGCTATGATGAAAAAGGACATTTCTTCCATTAAAAACCGAAAAGAAGATTTCTGAGAAACTGCTTCGTGTTTTGTTAGTTCATCTCACAGAATTACAGCTTTGCTCCCAGAAGCCTTTCGCTAAGACTGTTCTTGTGGAATTTGCAAAGTGATCTTAGAAGCCCGTAGAGGGCTATGGTGAAAAAGGAAATAACTTACGTTAAAAATTGGAAAGAAGCTTTCTGAGAAACTGATGTGTGTTCTGTTAAAACATCTCACCGTGTTACAGCTTTCACCTCAAGAAGCCTTTCGCTAAGACTGTTCTTGTGGAATTTTCTAAGTGATATTTGGAAGCCCATAGAGGGCTATGGGAAAAAGAAAATATCTTCGGTTGAAAACTGGAAAGAAGCTTTCTGAGAAACAGCTCTGTGTTCTGTTAATTCATTTCAGAGAGTTACAGCTTTCCGCTAAAGAAGTCTTTCGCTAAGACTGCTCTTTTGGAATTTGCAAAGTGATATTTGGAAGCCCTTAGAGGGCTATGGTGAAAAAGGAAATATCTTCCGTTAAAAACTGGAAAGAAGCATTCTGAGATACTGCCGTGTGTTCTGTTAATACATCTAACCGAGTTACAGCTTTCCCCTCTAGAAGCCTTTCGCTAAGACTGTTCTTGTGGCATTTGCAATGTGATATTTGGAAGCCCTTAGAGGGCTATGGTGAAATAGGAAATATCTTCCGTTAGAAACTGGAAAGAAGCATTCTGAGAAAATGCCGTGTCTTCTGTTAATACGTCTCACTGTGTTCCAGCTTTCCTCTCAAGAAGCCTTTCGCTAAGACTGTTCTTGTGGGATTTGCAATGTGATATTTGGAAGCCCATAGAGGACTATGGTGAGAAAGGAAATATCCTCCGTTAAAAACTGGAAAGAAGATTTGTGAGAAAATGCTTTGTGTTCTGTTAATTCATCTCACAGAGTTAGAGCTTTCCCCTCAAGAAGCCTTTCGCTAAGACTGTTCTTGTGGAATTTGCATAGTGATATTTGGAATCCCATAGAGGGCTATGGTGAAAATGGAAATAACTTCAGTTAAAAAATGAAAAGAAGCTTTCCGAGAAACTGCTTTGTGTTCTGTTAATTCATCTCAAAGAGTTACAGCTTTCCCCTGAAGAAGCCTTCCGCTAAGACTGTTTTTGAGGAATTTCCAAAGTGATATGTGGAAGCCCATAGAGGGCTATGGTGAAAATGGAAATATTGTAAGATAGTTACCGAAGAGAAGCTGTCTGAAAAACTGCTTTGTGTTCTGTTAGTTCATCTCACAGAGCTACAGCTTTTCCCTCAAGAAGCCGTTCACTAAGACTGTTTTGTGAAATTTGCAAAGTGATATTTGGAAGCCCATAGAGGGCTAAGGTGAAAAAGGAAATATCTTCCGTTAAAAACTGGAAAGAACCATTATGAGAAAATGCGGTGTGTTCTGTTAGTACATATCACCGAGCTGCAGCTTTCCCCTCAGGAAGCCGTTCACTAAGACTGTTCTTGTGGAATTGCAAAGTGATATTTGGAGGCACATAGAGGGCAATGGTGAAAAAGGAAACACCTTAAGATAAAAACTGAAAAGAAGCTTTCTGAGAAACTGCTTTGTGTTCTGTTAATTCAAGTCACAGAGTTACTCTTTTACCTCAGGAAGCCTTTCACTAAGGCTGTTCTTGTGGAATTTACAAAGTGATATTTTGAAGCCCATAGAGGGCTATGGTGAAAAAGGAAATACCTTCAGTTAAAAACTGAAAAGAAGCTTTCTGAGAAACTGCTTTGTGTTCTGTTAATTCATCTCAAAGAGTTACTGCTTTTGCCTCAAAAATCCTTCCTCTAAGACTGTTTTTGTGGAATTTCCAAAGTGATATTTCGATGCCCATAGTAGGCTATGGTGAAAATGTAAATATCCTAAGATAAAAACCAAAAAGAAGCTGTATGAAAAGTTGCTTTGTGTTTTGTTAGTTCACTCCCAGAGTTACAGCTTTGCCCTCAAGAAGCCGTTAACTAAGACTGTTTTGTGAAATTTGCAGTGATATTTGGAAGCCCATAGAGGGCTAAGGTGAAAAAGGAAATATCTTCCGTTAAAAACTGGAAAGAACCATTCTGAGAAACTGCGGTGTGTTCTGTTAGTACATATCACCGAGGTACAGCTTTCCTCTCAAGAAGCCTTTCGCTAAGTCTGTTCTTGTGGGATTTCCAAAGTGATATTTGGAAGCCCATAGAGGGCTATAGTGAAAAAGGAAATATCTTCAGTTAAATACTGGAAAGAAGCTTTCTGAGAGACTGCTTTGTGTTCTGTTAATTCATCTCACAGAGTTACAGCTTCCCCCTCAAGAAGCCTTTCGCTAAGACTGTTCTTGTGGAATTTGCAAAGTCATATTTGGAAGCCCATAGAATACTATGGTGAAAAAGGAACTATCTTCCGTTAAAAACTGGAAAGAAGATTTGTGAGAAACTGCTTTGTGTTGTGTTAATTCAACTCATAGAGTTACAGATTTCCCCTTCAGAAGCCTTTCGTTAAGACTGTTCTTCTGGAATTTGCAAAGTGATATTTGGAAGCCCATGAAGGGCTATGGTGAAAAGGGAAATAACTTCCGTTAAAAACTGGAAAGAAGCTTTCTGAAACACTGCCGTGTGTTCTGTTAATACATCTCACCGAGTTACAGCTTTCCCCTCAAGAAGCCTTTGTATAAGACTGTTCTTGTGGAATTTGCAAAGTGATACTTGGAAGCCCATAGAGGGCTATTTTGAAAATGGAAATATCCTAAGATAAAAACCGAAAAGAAGCTGTCTGAGAAACTGCTTTGTGTTGTGTTAGTTCATCTCACAGTGTTACAGCTTTCCCCTCAAGAAGCCCTTCACTAAGACTGTTCTTGTGAAATTTGCAAACTGATATTTGTATTCCCATAGAGGACTTTGGTGAAAAAGGAAATATCTTTCGTTAAAAACTGGAAAGAACCTTTCTGAGAAACTGCTTTGTGTTCTGTTAATTAATCTCACAGAGTTACAGCTTTCCTATCATGAAGCCGATCACTAAGGCTGTTCTTTTGGAATATGCAAAGTGATATTTGGAAGCCCATAGAGGGCTACGGTGAAAAAGGAAATATCCTAAGACAAAAACTGAAAAGAAGCTTTCTGAGAAACTGCTTTGTGTTCTGTTAGTTCGTCACCAGAGTTACAGCTTTCCCCTCAAAAAGCCTTTGGCTAAGACTGTTCTTGTGGAATTTGCAAAGTGAAATTTGGAAGCCCATTGAGGGCTATGATGAAAAAGGACATTTCTTCCATTAAAAACCGAAAAGAAGATTTCTGAGAAACTGCTTCGTGTTTTGTTAGTTCATCTCACAGAATTACAGCTTTGCTCCCAGAAGCCTTTCGCTAAGACTGTTCTTGTGGAATTTGCAAAGTGATCTTAGAAGCCCGTAGAGGGCTATGGTGAAAAAGGAAATAACTTACGTTAAAAATTGGAAAGAAGCTTTCTGAGAAACTGATGTGTGTTCTGTTAAAACATCTCACCGTGTTACAGCTTTCACCTCAAGAAGCCTTTCGCTAAGACTGTTCTTGTGGAATTTTCTAAGTGATATTTGGAAGCCCATAGAGGGCTATGGGAAAAAGAAAATATCTTCGGTTGAAAACTGGAAAGAAGCTTTCTGAGAAACAGCTCTGTGTTCTGTTAATTCATTTCAGAGAGTTACAGCTTTCCGCTAAAGAAGTCTTTCGCTAAGACTGCTCTTTTGGAATTTGCAAAGTGATATTTGGAAGCCCTTAGAGGGCTATGGTGAAAAAGGAAATATCTTCCGTTAAAAACTGGAAAGAAGCATTCTGAGATACTGCCGTGTGTTCTGTTAATACATCTAACCGAGTTACAGCTTTCCCCTCTAGAAGCCTTTCGCTAAGACTGTTCTTGTGGCATTTGCAATGTGATATTTGGAAGCCCTTAGAGGGCTATGGTGAAATAGGAAATATCTTCCGTTAGAAACTGGAAAGAAGCATTCTGAGAAAATGCCGTGTCTTCTGTTAATACGTCTCACTGTGTTCCAGCTTTCCTCTCAAGAAGCCTTTCGCTAAGACTGTTCTTGTGGGATTTGCAATGTGATATTTGGAAGCCCATAGAGGACTATGGTGAGAAAGGAAATATCCTCCGTTAAAAACTGGAAAGAAGATTTGTGAGAAAATGCTTTGTGTTCTGTTAATTCATCTCACAGAGTTAGAGCTTTCCCCTCAAGAAGCCTTTCGCTAAGACTGTTCTTGTGGAATTTGCATAGTGATATTTGGAATCCCATAGAGGGCTATGGTGAAAATGGAAATAACTTCAGTTAAAAAATGAAAAGAAGCTTTCCGAGAAACTGCTTTGTGTTCTGTTAATTCATCTCAAAGAGTTACAGCTTTCCCCTGAAGAAGCCTTCCGCTAAGACTGTTTTTGAGGAATTTCCAAAGTGATATGTGGAAGCCCATAGAGGGCTATGGTGAAAATGGAAATATTGTAAGATAGTTACCGAAGAGAAGCTGTCTGAAAAACTGCTTTGTGTTCTGTTAGTTCATCTCACAGAGCTACAGCTTTTCCCTCAAGAAGCCGTTCACTAAGACTGTTTTGTGAAATTTGCAAAGTGATATTTGGAAGCCCATAGAGGGCTAAGGTGAAAAAGGAAATATCTTCCGTTAAAAACTGGAAAGAACCATTATGAGAAAATGCGGTGTGTTCTGTTAGTACATATCACCGAGCTGCAGCTTTCCCCTCAGGAAGCCGTTCACTAAGACTGTTCTTGTGGAATTGCAAAGTGATATTTGGAGGCACATAGAGGGCAATGGTGAAAAAGGAAACACCTTAAGATAAAAACTGAAAAGAAGCTTTCTGAGAAACTGCTTTGTGTTCTGTTAATTCAAGTCACAGAGTTACTCTTTTACCTCAGGAAGCCTTTCACTAAGGCTGTTCTTGTGGAATTTACAAAGTGATATTTTGAAGCCCATAGAGGGCTATGGTGAAAAAGGAAATACCTTCAGTTAAAAACTGAAAAGAAGCTTTCTGAGAAACTGCTTTGTGTTCTGTTAATTCATCTCAAAGAGTTACTGCTTTTGCCTCAAAAATCCTTCCTCTAAGACTGTTTTTGTGGAATTTCCAAAGTGATATTTCGATGCCCATAGTAGGCTATGGTGAAAATGTAAATATCCTAAGATAAAAACCAAAAAGAAGCTGTATGAAAAGTTGCTTTGTGTTTTGTTAGTTCACTCCCAGAGTTACAGCTTTGCCCTCAAGAAGCCGTTAACTAAGACTGTTTTGTGAAATTTGCAGTGATATTTGGAAGCCCATAGAGGGCTAAGGTGAAAAAGGAAATATCTTCCGTTAAAAACTGGAAAGAACCATTCTGAGAAACTGCGGTGTGTTCTGTTAGTACATATCACCGAGGTACAGCTTTCCTCTCAAGAAGCCTTTCGCTAAGTCTGTTCTTGTGGGATTTCCAAAGTGATATTTGGAAGCCCATAGAGGGCTATAGTGAAAAAGGAAATATCTTCAGTTAAATACTGGAAAGAAGCTTTCTGAGAGACTGCTTTGTGTTCTGTTAATTCATCTCACAGAGTTACAGCTTCCCCCTCAAGAAGCCTTTCGCTAAGACTGTTCTTTTGGAATTGGCAAAGTCATATTTGGAAGCCCATAGAATACTATGGTGAAAAAGGAACTATCTTCCGTTAAAAACTGGAAAGAAGATTTGTGAGAAACTGCTTTGTGTTGTGTTAATTCAACTCATAGAGTTACAGATTTCCCCTTCAGAAGCCTTTCGTTAAGACTGTTCTTCTGGAATTTGCAAAGTGATATTTGGAAGCCCATGAAGGGCTATGGTGAAAAGGGAAATAACTTCCGTTAAAAACTGGAAAGAAGCTTTCTGAAACACTGCCGTGTGTTCTGTTAATACATCTCACCGAGTTACAGCTTTCCCCTCAAGAAGCCTTTGTATAAGACTGTTCTTGTGGAATTTGCAAAGTGATACTTGGAAGCCCATAGAGGGCTATTTTGAAAATGGAAATATCCTAAGATAAAAACCGAAAAGAAGCTGTCTGAGAAACTGCTTTGTGTTGTGTTAGTTCATCTCACAGTGTTACAGCTTTCCCCTCAAGAAGCCCTTCACTAAGACTGTTCTTGTGAAATTTGCAAACTGATATTTGTATTCCCATAGAGGACTTTGGTGAAAAAGGAAATATCTTTCGTTAAAAACTGGAAAGAACCTTTCTGAGAAACTGCTTTGTGTTCTGTTAATTAATCTCACAGAGTTACAGCTTTCCTATCATGAAGCCGATCACTAAGGCTGTTCTTTTGGAATATGCAAAGTGATATTTGGAAGCCCATAGAGGGCTACGGTGAAAAAGGAAATATCCTAAGACAAAAACTGAAAAGAAGCTTTCTGAGAAACTGCTTTGTGTTCTGTTAGTTCGTCACCAGAGTTACAGCTTTCCCCTCAAAAAGCCTTTGGCTAAGACTGTTCTTGTGGAATTTGCAAAGTGAAATTTGGAAGCCCATTGAGGGCTATGATGAAAAAGGACATTTCTTCCATTAAAAACCGAAAAGAAGATTTCTGAGAAACTGCTTCGTGTTTTGTTAGTTCATCTCACAGAATTACAGCTTTGCTCCCAGAAGCCTTTCGCTAAACTGTTCTTGTGGAATTTGCAAAGTGATCTTAGAAGCCCGTAGAGGGCTATGGTGAAAAAGGAAATAACTTACGTTAAAAATTGGAAAGAAGCTTTCTGAGAAACTGATGTGTGTTCTGTTAAAACATCTCACCGTGTTACAGCTTTCACCTCAAGAAGCCTTTCGCTAAGACTGTTCTTGTGGAATTTTCTAAGTGATATTTGGAAGCCCATAGAGGGCTATGGGAAAAAGAAAATATCTTCGGTTGAAAACTGGAAAGAAGCTTTCTGAGAAACAGCTCTGTGTTCTGTTAATTCATTTCAGAGAGTTACAGCTTTCCGCTAAAGAAGTCTTTCGCTAAGACTGCTCTTTTGGAATTTGCAAAGTGATATTTGGAAGCCCTTAGAGGGCTATGGTGAAAAAGGAAATATCTTCCGTTAAAAACTGGAAAGAAGCATTCTGAGATACTGCCGTGTGTTCTGTTAATACATCTAACCGAGTTACAGCTTTCCCCTCTAGAAGCCTTTCGCTAAGACTGTTCTTGTGGCATTTGCAATGTGATATTTGGAAGCCCTTAGAGGGCTATGGTGAAATAGGAAATATCTTCCGTTAGAAACTGGAAAGAAGCATTCTGAGAAAATGCCGTGTCTTCTGTTAATACGTCTCACTGTGTTCCAGCTTTCCTCTCAAGAAGCCTTTCGCTAAGACTGTTCTTGTGGGATTTGCAATGTGATATTTGGAAGCCCATAGAGGACTATGGTGAGAAAGGAAATATCCTCCGTTAAAAACTGGAAAGAAGATTTGTGAGAAAATGCTTTGTGTTCTGTTAATTCATCTCACAGAGTTAGAGCTTTCCCCTCAAGAAGCCTTTCGCTAAGACTGTTCTTGTGGAATTTGCATAGTGATATTTGGAATCCCATAGAGGGCTATGGTGAAAATGGAAATAACTTCAGTTAAAAAATGAAAAGAAGCTTTCCGAGAAACTGCTTTGTGTTCTGTTAATTCATCTCAAAGAGTTACAGCTTTCCCCTGAAGAAGCCTTCCGCTAAGACTGTTTTTGAGGAATTTCCAAAGTGATATGTGGAAGCCCATAGAGGGCTATGGTGAAAATGGAAATATTGTAAGATACTTACCGAAGAGAAGCTGTCTGAAAAACTGCTTTGTGTTCTGTTAGTTCATCTCACAGAGCTACAGCTTTTCCCTCAAGAAGCCGTTCACTAAGACTGTTTTGTGAAATTTGCAAAGTGATATTTGGAAGCCCATAGAGGGCTAAGGTGAAAAAGGAAATATCTTCCGTTAAAAACTGGAAAGAACCATTCTGAGAAAATGCGGTGTGTTCTGTTAATACATATCACCGAGCTGCAGCTTTCCCCTCAGGAAGCCGTTCACTAAGACTGTTCTTGTGGAATTGCAAAGTGATATTTGGAGGCACATAGAGGGCAATGGTGAAAAAGGAAACACCTTAAGATAAAAACTGAAAAGAAGCTTTCTGAGAAACTGCTTTGTGTTCTGTTAATTCAAGTCACAGAGTTACTCTTTTACCTCAGGAAGCCTTTCATTAAGGCTGTTCTTGTGGAATTTACAAAGTGATATTTTGAAGCCCATAGAGGGCTATTGTGAAAAAGGAAATACCTTCAGTTAAAAACTGAAAAGAAGCTTTCTGAGAAACTGCTTTGTGTTCTGTTAATTCATCTCAAAGAGTTACTGCTTTTGCCTCAAAAATCCTTCCTCTAAGACTGTTTTTGTGGAATTTCCAAAGTGATATTTCGATGCCCATAGTAGGCTATGGTGAAAATGTAAATATCCTAAGATAAAAACCAAAAAGAAGCTGTATGAAAAGTTGCTTTGTGTTTTGTTAGTTCACTCCCAGAGTTACAGCTTTGCCCTCAAGAAGCCGTTAACTAAGACTGTTTTGTGAAATTTACAGTGATATTTGGAAGCCCATAGAGGGCTAAGGTGAAAAAGGAAATATCTTCCGTTAAAAACTGGAAAGAACCATTCTGAGAAACTGCGGTGTGTTCTGTTAGTACATATCACCGAGGTACAGCTTTCCTCTCAAGAAGCCTTTCGCTAAGACTGTTCTTGTGGGATTTCCAAAGTGATATTTGGAAGCCCATAGAGGGCTATAGTGAAAAAGGAAATATCGTCAGTTAAATACTGGAAAGAAGCTTTCTGAGAGACTGCTTTGTGTTCTGTTAATTCATCTCACAGAGTTACAGCTTCCCCCTCAAGAAGCCTTTCGCTAAGACTGTTCTTGTGGAATTTGCAAAGTCATATTTGGAAGCCCATAGAATACTATGGTGAAAAAGGAACTATCTTCCGTTAAAAACTGGAAAGAAGATTTGTGAGAAACTGCTTTGTGTTCTGTTAATTCAACTCATAGAGTTACAGATTTCCCCTTCAGAAGCCTTTCGTTAAGACTGTTCTTCTGGAATTTGCAAAGTGATATTTGGAAGCCCATGAAAGGCTATGGTGAAAAGGGAAATAACTTCCGTTAAAAACTGGAAAGAAGCTTTCTGAAACACTGCCGTGTGTTCTGTTAATACATCTCACCGAGTTACAGCTTTCCCCTCAAGAAGCCTTTGTATAAGACTGTTCTTGTGGAATTTGCAAAGAGATACTTGGAAGCCCATAGAGGGCTATTTTGAAAATGGAAATATCCTAAGATAAAAACCGAAAAGAAGATTTCTGAGAAACTGCTTCGTGTTTTGTTAGTTCATCTCACAGAATTACAGCTTTGCTCCCAGAAGCCTTTCACTAAGACTGTTCTTGTGGAATTTGCAAAGTGATCTTAGAAGCCCGTAGAGGGCTATGGTGAAAAAGGAAATAACTTACGTTAAAAATTGGAAAGAAGCTTTCTGAGAAACTGATGTGTGTTCTGTTAAAACATCTCACCGTGTTACAGCTTTCACCTCAAGAAGCCTTTCGCTAAGACTGTTCTTGTGGAATTTTCTAAGTGATATTTGGAAGCCCATAGAGGGCTATGGGAAAAAGAAAATATCTTCGGTTGAAAACTGGAAAGAAGCTTTCTGAGAAACAGCTCTGTGTTCTGTTAATTCATTTCAGAGAGTTACAGCTTTCCGCTAAAGAAGTCTTTCGCTAAGACTGCTCTTTTGGAATTTGCAAAGTGATATTTGGAAGCCCTTAGAGGGCTATGGTGAAAAAGGAAATATCTTCCGTTAAAAACTGGAAAGAAGCATTCTGAGATACTGCCGTGTGTTCTGTTAATACATCTAACCGAGTTACAGCTTTCCCCTCTAGAAGCCTTTCGCTAAGACTGTTCTTGTGGCATTTGCAATGTGATATTTGGAAGCCCTTAGAGGGCTATGGTGAAATAGGAAATATCTTCCGTTAAAAACTGGAAAGAAGCATTCTGAGAAAATGCCGTGTCTTCTGTTAATACGTCTCACTGTGTTCCAGCTTTCCTCTCAAGAAGCCTTTCGCTAAGACTGTTCTTGTGGGATTTGCAATGTGATATTTGGAAGCCCATAGAGGACTATGGTGAGAAAGGAAATATCCTCCGTTAAAAACTGGAAAGAAGATTTGTGAGAAAATGCTTTGTGTTCTGTTAATTCATCTCACAGAGTTAGAGCTTTCCCCTCAAGAAGCCTTTCGCTAAGACTGTTCTTGTGGAATTTGCATAGTGATATTTGGAATCCCATAGAGGGCTATGGTGAAAATGGAAATAACTTCAGTTAAAAAATGAAAAGAAGCTTTCCGAGAAACTGCTTTGTGTTCTGTTAATTCATCTCAAAGAGTTACAGCTTTCCCCTGAAGAAGCCTTCCGCTAAGACTGTTTTTGAGGAATTTCCAAAGTGATATGTGGAAGCCCATAGAGGGCTATGGTGAAAATGGAAATATTGTAAGATACTTACCGAAGAGAAGCTGTCTGAAAAACTGCTTTGTGTTCTGTTAGTTCATCTCACAGAGCTACAGCTTTTCCCTCAAGAAGCCGTTCACTAAGACTGTTTTGTGAAATTTGCAAAGTGATATTTGGAAGCCCATAGAGGGCTAAGGTGAAAAAGGAAATATCTTCCGTTAAAAACTGGAAAGAACCATTCTGAGAAAATGCGGTGTGTTCTGTTAATACATATCACCGAGCTGCAGCTTTCCCCTCAGGAAGCCGTTCACTAAGACTGTTCTTGTGGAATTGCAAAGTGATATTTGGAGGCACATAGAGGGCAATGGTGAAAAAGGAAACACCTTAAGATAAAAACTGAAAAGAAGCTTTCTGAGAAACTGCTTTGTGTTCTGTTAATTCAAGTCACAGAGTTACTCTTTTACCTCAGGAAGCCTTTCACTAAGGCTGTTCTTGTGGAATTTACAAAGTGATATTTTGAAGCCCATAGAGGGCTATTGTGAAAAAGGAAATACCTTCAGTTAAAAACTGAAAAGAAGCTTTCTGAGAAACTGCTTTGTGTTCTGTTAATTCATCTCAAAGAGTTACTGCTTTTGCCTCAAAAATCCTTCCTCTAAGACTGTTTTTGTGGAATTTCCAAAGTGATATTTCGATGCCCATAGTAGGCTATGGTGAAAATGTAAATATCCTAAGATAAAAACCAAAAAGAAGCTGTATGAAAAGTTGCTTTGTGTTTTGTTAGTTCACTCCCAGAGTTACAGCTTTGCCCTCAAGAAGCCGTTAACTAAGACTGTTTTGTGAAATTTGCAGTGATATTTGGAAGCCCATAGAGGGCTAAGGTGAAAAAGGAAATATCTTCCGTTAAAAACTGGAAAGAACCATTCTGAGAAACTGCGGTGTGTTCTGTTAGTACATATCACCGAGGTACAGCTTTCCTCTCAAGAAGCCTTTCGCTAAGTCTGTTCTTGTGGGATTTCCAAAGTGATATTTGGAAGCCCATAGAGGGCTATAGTGAAAAAGGAAATATCTTCAGTTAAATACTGGAAAGAAGCTTTCTGAGAGACTGCTTTGTGTTCTGTTAATTCATCTCACAGAGTTACAGCTTCCCCCTCAAGAAGCCTTTCGCTAAGACTGTTCTTGTGGAATTTGCAAAGTCATATTTGGAAGCCCATAGAATACTATGGTGAAAAAGGAACTATCTTCCGTTAAAAACTGGAAAGAAGATTTGTGAGAAACTGCTTTGTGTTGTGTTAATTCAACTCATAGAGTTACAGATTTCCCCTTCAGAAGCCTTTCGTTAAGACTGTTCTTCTGGAATTTGCAAAGTGATATTTGGAAGCCCATGAAGGGCTATGGTGAAAAGGGAAATAACTTCCGTTAAAAACTGGAAAGAAGCTTTCTGAAACACTGCCGTGTGTTCTGTTAATACATCTCACCGAGTTACAGCTTTCCCCTCAAGAAGCCTTTGTATAAGACTGTTCTTGTGGAATTTGCAAAGTGATACTTGGAAGCCCATAGAGGGCTATTTTGAAAATGGAAATATCCTAAGATAAAAACCGAAAAGAAGCTGTCTGAGAAACTGCTTTGTGTTGTGTTAGTTCATCTCACAGTGTTACAGCTTTCCCCTCAAGAAGCCCTTCACTAAGACTGTTCTTGTGAAATTTGCAAACTGATATTTGTATTCCCATAGAGGACTTTGGTGAAAAAGGAAATATCTTTCGTTAAAAACTGGAAAGAACCTTTCTGAGAAACTGCTTTGTGTTCTGTTAATTAATCTCACAGAGTTACAGCTTTCCTATCATGAAGCCGATCACTAAGGCTGTTCTTTTGGAATATGCAAAGTGATATTTGGAAGCCCATAGAGGGCTACGGTGAAAAAGGAAATATCCTAAGACAAAAACTGAAAAGAAGCTTTCTGAGAAACTGCTTTGTGTTCTGTTAGTTCGTCACCAGAGTTACAGCTTTCCCCTCAAAAAGCCTTTGGCTAAGACTGTTCTTGTGGAATTTGCAAAGTGAAATTTGGAAGCCCATTGAGGGCTATGATGAAAAAGGACATTTCTTCCATTAAAAACCGAAAAGAAGATTTCTGAGAAACTGCTTCGTGTTTTGTTAGTTCATCTCACAGAATTACAGCTTTGCTCCCAGAAGCCTTTCGCTAAGACTGTTCTTGTGGAATTTGCAAAGTGATCTTAGAAGCCCGTAGAGGGCTATGGTGAAAAAGGAAATAACTTACGTTAAAAATTGGAAAGAAGCTTTCTGAGAAACTGATGTGTGTTCTGTTAAAACATCTCACCGTGTTACAGCTTTCACCTCAAGAAGCCTTTCGCTAAGACTGTTCTTGTGGAATTTTCTAAGTGATATTTGGAAGCCCATAGAGGGCTATGGGAAAAAGAAAATATCTTCGGTTGAAAACTGGAAAGAAGCTTTCTGAGAAACAGCTCTGTGTTCTGTTAATTCATTTCAGAGAGTTACAGCTTTCCGCTAAAGAAGTCTTTCGCTAAGACTGCTCTTTTGGAATTTGCAAAGTGATATTTGGAAGCCCTTAGAGGGCTATGGTGAAAAAGGAAATATCTTCCGTTAAAAACTGGAAAGAAGCATTCTGAGATACTGCCGTGTGTTCTGTTAATACATCTAACCGAGTTACAGCTTTCCCCTCTAGAAGCCTTTCGCTAAGACTGTTCTTGTGGCATTTGCAATGTGATATTTGGAAGCCCTTAGAGGGCTATGGTGAAATAGGAAATATCTTCCGTTAAAAACTGGAAAGAAGCATTCTGAGAAAATGCCGTGTCTTCTGTTAATACGTCTCACTGTGTTCCAGTTTCCTCTCAAGAAGCCTTTCGCTAAGACTGTTCTTGTGGGATTTGCAATGTGATATTTGGAAGCCCATAGAGGACTATGGTGAGAAAGGAAATATCCTCCGTTAAAAACTGGAAAGAAGATTTGTGAGAAAATGCTTTGTGTTCTGTTAATTCATCTCACAGAGTTAGAGCTTTCCCCTCAAGAAGCCTTTCGCTAAGACTGTTCTTGTGGAATTTGCATAGTGATATTTGGAATCCCATAGAGGGCTATGGTGAAAATGGAAATAACTTCAGTTAAAAAATGAAAAGAAGCTTTCCGAGAAACTGCTTTGTGTTCTGTTAATTCATCTCAAAGAGTTACAGCTTTCCCCTGAAGAAGCCTTCCGCTAAGACTGTTTTTGAGGAATTTCCAAAGTGATATGTGGAAGCCCATAGAGGGCTATAGTGAAAATGGAAATATTGTAAGATACTTACCGAAGAGAAGCTGTCTGAAAAACTGCTTTGTGTTCTGTTAGTTCATCTCACAGAGCTACAGCTTTTCCCTCAAGAAGCCGTTCACTAAGACTGTTTTGTGAAATTTGCAAAGTGATATTTGGAAGCCCATAGAGGGCTAAGGTGAAAAAGGAAATATCTTCCGTTAAAAACTGGAAAGAACCATTCTGAGAAAATGCGGTGTGTTCTGTTAATACATATCACCGAGCTGCAGCTTTCCCCTCAGGAAGCCGTTCACTAAGACTGTTCTTGTGGAATTGCAAAGTGATATTTGGAGGCACATAGAGGGCAATGGTGAAAAAGGAAACACCTTAAGATAAAAACTGAAAAGAAGCTTTCTGAGAAACTGCTTTGTGTTCTGTTAATTCAAGTCACAGAGTTACTCTTTTACCTCAGGAAGCCTTTCACTAAGGCTGTTCTTGTGGAATTTACAAAGTGATATTTTGAAGCCCATAGAGGGCTATTGTGAAAAAGGAAATACCTTCAGTTAAAAACTGAAAAGAAGCTTTCTGAGAAAATGCTTTGTGTTCTGTTAATTCATCTCAAAGAGTTACTGCTTTTGCCTCAAAAATCCTTCCTCTAAGACTGTTTTTGTGGAATTTCCAAAGTGATATTTCGATGCCCATAGTAGGCTATGGTGAAAATGTAAATATCCTAAGATAAAAACCAAAAAGAAGCTGTATGAAAAGTTGCTTTGTGTTTTGTTAGTTCACTCCCAGAGTTACAGCTTTGCCCTCAAGAAGCCGTTAACTAAGACTGTTTTGTGAAATTTGCAGTGATATTTGGAAGCCCATAGAGGGCTAAGGTGAAAAAGGAAATATCTTCCGTTAAAAACTGGAAAGAACCATTCTGAGAAACTGCGGTGTGTTCTGTTAGTACATATCACCGAGGTACAGCTTTCCTCTCAAGAAGCCTTTCGCTAAGTCTGTTCTTGTGGGATTTCCAAAGTGATATTTGGAAGCCCATAGAGGGCTATAGTGAAAAAGGAAATATCTTCAGTTAAATACTGGAAAGAAGCTTTCTGAGAGACTGCTTTGTGTTCTGTTAATTCATCTCACAGAGTTACAGCTTCCCCCTCAAGAAGCCTTTCGCTAAGACTGTTCTTGTGGAATTTGCAAAGTCATATTTGGAAGCCCATAGAATACTATGGTGAAAAAGGAACTATCTTCCGTTAAAAACTGGAAAGAAGATTTGTGAGAAACTGCTTTGTGTTGTGTTAATTCAACTCATAGAGTTACAGATTTCCCCTTCAGAAGCCTTTCGTTAAGACTGTTCTTCTGAAATTTGCAAAGTGATATTTGGAAGCCCATGAAGGGCTATGGTGAAAAGGGAAATAACTTCCGTTAAAAACTGGAAAGAAGCTTTCTGAAACACTGCCGTGTGTTCTGTTAATACATCTCACCGAGTTACAGCTTTCCCCTCAAGAAGCCTTTGTATAAGACTGTTCTTGTGGAATTTGCAAAGTGATACTTGGAAGCCCATAGAGGGCTATTTTGAAAATGGAAATATCCTAAGATAAAAACCGAAAAGAAGCTGTCTGAGAAACTGCTTTGTGTTGTGTTAGTTCATCTCACAGTGTTACAGCTTTCCCCTCAAGAAGCCCTTCACTAAGACTGTTCTTGTGAAATTTGCAAACTGATATTTGTATTCCCATAGAGGACTTTGGTGAAAAAGGAAATATCTTTTGTTAAAAACTTGAAAGAACCTTTCTGAGAAACTGCTTTGTGTTCTGTTAATTAATCTCACAGAGTTACAGCTTTCCTATCATGAAGCCGATCACTAAGGCTGTTCTTTTGGAATATGCAAAGTGATATTTGGAAGCCCATAGAGGGCTACGGTGAAAAAGGAAATATCCTAAGACAAAAACTGAAAAGAAGCTTTCTGAGAAACTGCTTTGTGTTCTGTTAGTTCGTCACCAGAGTTACAGCTTTCCCCTCAAAAAGCCTTTGGCTAAGACTGTTCTTGTGGAATTTGCAAAGTGAAATTTGGAAGCCCATTGAGGGCTATGATGAAAAAGGACATTTCTTCCATTAAAAACCGAAAAGAAGATTTCTGAGAAACTGCTTCGTGTTTTGTTAGTTCATCTCACAGAATTACAGCTTTGCTCCCAGAAGCCTTTCGCTAAGACTGTTCTTGTGGAATTTGCAAAGTGATCTTAGAAGCCCGTAGAGGGCTATGGTGAAAAAGGAAATAACTTACGTTAAAAATTGGAAAGAAGCTTTCTGAGAAACTGATGTGTGTTCTGTTAAAACATCTCACCGTGTTACAGCTTTCACCTCAAGAAGCCTTTCGCTAAGACTGTTCTTGTGGAATTTTCTAAGTGATATTTGGAAGCCCATAGAGGGCTATGGGAAAAAGAAAATATCTTCGGTTGAAAACTGGAAAGAAGCTTTCTGAGAAACAGCTCTGTGTTCTGTTAATTCATTTCAGAGAGTTACAGCTTTCCGCTAAAGAAGTCTTACGCTAAGACTGCTCTTTTGGAATTTGCAAAGTGATATTTGGAAGCCCTTAGAGGGCTATGGTGAAAAAGGAAATATCTTCCGTTAAAAACTGGAAAGAAGCATTCTGAGATACTGCCGTGTGTTCTGTTAATACATCTAACCGAGTTACAGCTTTCCCCTCTAGAAGCCTTTCGCTAAGACTGTTCTTGTGGCATTTGCAATGTGATATTTGGAAGCCCTTAGAGGGCTATGGTGAAATAGGAAATATCTTCCGTTAAAAACTGGAAAGAAGCATTCTGAGAAAATGCCGTGTCTTCTGTTAATACGTCTCACTGTGTTCCAGCTTTCCTCTCAAGAAGCCTTTCGCTAAGACTGTTCTTGTGGGATTTGCAATGTGATATTTGGAAGCTCATAGAGGACTATGGTGAGAAAGGAAATATCCTCCGTTAAAAACTGGAAAGAAGATTTGTGAGAAAATGCTTTGTGTTCTGTTACTTCATCTCACAGAGTTAGAGCTTTCCCCTCAAGAAGCCTTTCGCTAAGACTGTTCTTGTGGAATTTGCATAGTGATATTTGGAATCCCATAGAGGGCTATGGTGAAAATGGAAATAACTTCAGTTAAAAAATGAAAAGAAGCTTTCCGAGAAACTGCTTTGTGTTCTGTTAATTCATCTCAAAGAGTTACAGCTTTCCCCTGAAGAAGCCTTCCGCTAAGACTGTTTTTGAGGAATTTCCAAAGTGATATGTGGAAGCCCATAGAGGGCTATGGTGAAAATGGAAATATTGTAAGATACTTACCGAAGAGAAGCTGTCTGAAAAACTGCTTTGTGTTCTGTTAGTTCATCTCACAGAGCTACAGCTATTCCCTCAAGAAGCCGTTCACTAAGACTGTTTTGTGAAATTTGCAAAGTGATATTTGGAAGCCCATAGAGGGCTAAGGTGAAAAAGGAAATATCTTCCGTTAAAAACTGGAAAGAACCATTCTGAGAAAATGCGGTGTGTTCTGTTAATACATATCACCGAGCTGCAGCTTTCCCCTCAGGAAGCCGTTCACTAAGACTGTTCTTGTGGAATTGCAAAGTGATATTTGGAGGCACATAGAGGGCAATGGTGAAAAAGGAAACACCTTAAGATAAAAACTGAAAAGAAGCTTTCTGAGAAACTGCTTTGTGTTCTGTTAATTCAAGTCACAGAGTTACTCTTTTACCTCAGGAAGCCTTTCACTAAGGCTGTTCTTGTGGAATTTACAAAGTGATATTTTGAAGCCCATAGAGGGCTATTGTGAAAAAGGAAATACCTTCAGTTAAAAACTGAAAAGAAGCTTTCTGAGAAACTGCTTTGTGTTCTGTTAATTCATCTCAAAGAGTTACTGCTTTTGCCTCAAAAATCCTTCCTCTAAGACTGTTTTTGTGGAATTTCCAAAGTGATATTTCGATGCCCATAGTAGGCTATGGTGAAAATGTAAATATCCTAAGATAAAAATTCAAAAGAAGCTGTATGAAAAGTTGCTTTGTGTTTTGTTAGTTCACTCCCAGAGTTACAGCTTTGCCCTCAAGAAGCCGTTAACTAAGACTGTTTTGTGAAATTTGCAGTGATATTTGGAAGCCCATAGAGGGCTAAGGTGAAAAAGGAAATATCTTCCGTTAAAAACTGGAAAGAACCATTCTGAGAAACTGCGGTGTGTTCTGTTAGTACATATCACCGAGGTACAGCTTTCCTCTCAAGAAGCCTTTCGCTAAGTCTGTTCTTGTGGGATTTCCAAAGTGATATTTGGAAGCCCATAGAGGGCTATAGTGAAAAAGGAAATATCTTCAGTTAAATACTGGAAAGAAGCTTTCTGAGAGACTGCTTTGTGTTCTGTTAATTCATCTCACAGAGTTACAGCTTCCCCCTCAAGAAGCCTTTCGCTAAGACTGTTCTTGTGGAATTTGCAAAGTCATATTTGGAAGCCCATAGAATACTATGGTGAAAAAGGAACTATCTTCCGTTAAAAACTGGAAAGAAGATTTGTGAGAAACTGCTTTGTGTTGTGTTAATTCAACTCATAGAGTTACAGATTTCCCCTTCAGAAGCCTTTCGTTAAGACTGTTCTTCTGAAATTTGCAAAGTGATATTTGGAAGCCCATGAAGGGCTATGGTGAAAAGGGAAATAACTTCCGTTAAAAACTGGAAAGAAGCTTTCTGAAACACTGCCGTGTGTTCTGTTAATACATCTCACCGAGTTACAGCTTTCCCCTCAAGAAGCCTTTGTATAAGACTGTTCTTGTGGAATTTGCAAAGTGATACTTGGAAGCCCATAGAGGGCTATTTTGAAAATGGAAATATCCTAAGATAAAAACCGAAAAGAAGCTGTCTGAGAAACTGCTTTGTGTTGTGTTAGTTCATCTCACAGTGTTACAGCTTTCCCCTCAAGAAGCCCTTCACTAAGACTGTTCTTGTGAAATTTGCAAACTGATATTTGTATTCCCATAGAGGACTTTGGTGAAAAAGGAAATATCTTTTGTTAAAAACTTGAAAGAACCTTTCTGAGAAACTGCTTTGTGTTCTGTTAATTAATCTCACAGAGTTACAGCTTTCCTATCATGAAGCCGATCACTAAGGCTGTTCTTTTGGAATATGCAAAGTGATATTTGGAAGCCCATAGAGGGCTACGGTGAAAAAGGAAATATCCTAAGACAAAAACTGAAAAGAAGCTTTCTGAGAAACTGCTTTGTGTTCTGTTAGTTCGTCACCAGAGTTACAGCTTTCCCCTCAAAAAGCCTTTGGCTAAGACTGTTCTTGTGGAATTTGCAAAGTGAAATTTGGAAGCCCATTGAGGGCTATGATGAAAAAGGACATTTCTTCCATTAAAAACCGAAAAGAAGATTTCTGAGAAACTGCTTCGTGTTTTGTTAGTTCATCTCACAGAATTACAGCTTTGCTCCCAGAAGCCTTTCGCTAAGACTGTTCTTGTGGAATTTGCAAAGTGATCTTAGAAGCCCGTAGAGGGCTATGGTGAAAAAGGAAATAACTTACGTTAAAAATTGGAAAGAAGCTTTCTGAGAAACTGATGTGTGTTCTGTTAAAACATCTCACCGTGTTACAGCTTTCACCTCAAGAAGCCTTTCGCTAAGACTGTTCTTGTGGAATTTTCTAAGTGATATTTGGAAGCCCATAGAGGGCTATGGGAAAAAGAAAATATCTTCGGTTGAAAACTGGAAAGAAGCTTTCTGAGAAACAGCTCTGTGTTCTGTTAATTCATTTCAGAGAGTTACAGCTTTCCGCTAAAGAAGTCTTACGCTAAGACTGCTCTTTTGGAATTTGCAAAGTGATATTTGGAAGCCCTTAGAGGGCTATGGTGAAAAAGGAAATATCTTCCGTTAAAAACTGGAAAGAAGCATTCTGAGATACTGCCGTGTGTTCTGTTAATACATCTAACCGAGTTACAGCTTTCCCCTCTAGAAGCCTTTCGCTAAGACTGTTCTTGTGGCATTTGCAATGTGATATTTGGAAGCCCTTAGAGGGCTATGGTGAAATAGGAAATATCTTCCGTTAAAAACTGGAAAGAAGCATTCTGAGAAAATGCCGTGTCTTCTGTTAATACGTCTCACTGTGTTCCAGCTTTCCTCTCAAGAAGCCTTTCGCTAAGACTGTTCTTGTGGGATTTGCAATGTGATATTTGGAAGCTCATAGAGGACTATGGTGAGAAAGGAAATATCCTCCGTTAAAAACTGGAAAGAAGATTTGTGAGAAAATGCTTTGTGTTCTGTTACTTCATCTCACAGAGTTAGAGCTTTCCCCTCAAGAAGCCTTTCGCTAAGACTGTTCTTGTGGAATTTGCATAGTGATATTTGGAATCCCATAGAGGGCTATGGTGAAAATGGAAATAACTTCAGTTAAAAAATGAAAAGAAGCTTTCCGAGAAACTGCTTTGTGTTCTGTTAATTCATCTCAAAGAGTTACAGCTTTCCCCTGAAGAAGCCTTCCGCTAAGACTGTTTTTGAGGAATTTCCAAAGTGATATGTGGAAGCCCATAGAGGGCTATGGTGAAAATGGAAATATTGTAAGATACTTACCGAAGAGAAGCTGTCTGAAAAACTGCTTTGTGTTCTGTTAGTTCATCTCACAGAGCTACAGCTTTTCCCTCAAGAAGCCGTTCACTAAGACTGTTTTGTGAAATTTGCAAAGTGATATTTGGAAGCCCATAGAGGGCTAAGGTGAAAAAGGAAATATCTTCCGTTAAAAACTGGAAAGAACCATTCTGAGAAAATGCGGTGTGTTCTGTTAATACATATCACCGAGCTGCAGCTTTCCCCTCAGGAAGCCGTTCACTAAGACTGTTCTTGTGGAATTGCAAAGTGATATTTGGAGGCACATAGAGGGCAATGGTGAAAAAGGAAACACCTTAAGATAAAAACTGAAAAGAAGCTTTCTGAGAAACTGCTTTGTGTTCTGTTAATTCAAGTCACAGAGTTACTCTTTTACCTCAGGAAGCCTTTCACTAAGGCTGTTCTTGTGGAATTTACAAAGTGATATTTTGAAGCCCATAGAGGGCTATTGTGAAAAAGGAAATACCTTCAGTTAAAAACTGAAAAGAAGCTTTCTGAGAAACTGCTTTGTGTTCTGTTAATTCATCTCAAAGAGTTACTGCTTTTGCCTCAAAAATCCTTCCTCTAAGACTGTTTTTGTGGAATTTCCAAAGTGATATTTCGATGCCCATAGTAGGCTATGGTGAAAATGTAAATATCCTAAGATAAAAATTCAAAAGAAGCTGTATGAAAAGTTGCTTTGTGTTTTGTTAGTTCACTCCCAGAGTTACAGCTTTGCCCTCAAGAAGCCGTTAACTAAGACTGTTTTGTGAAATTTGCAGTGATATTTGGAAGCCCATAGAGGGCTAAGGTGAAAAAGGAAATATCTTCCGTTAAAAACTGGAAAGAACCATTCTGAGAAACTGCGGTGTGTTCTGTTAGTACATATCACCGAGGTACAGCTTTCCTCTCAAGAAGCCTTTCGTTAAGACTGTTCTTGTGGGATTTCCAAAGTGATATTTGGAAGCCCATGAAGGGCTATGGTGAAAAGGGAAATAACTTCCGTTAAAAACTGGAAAGAAGCTTTCTGAGAGACTGCTTTGTGTTCTGTTAATTCATCTCACAGAGTTACAGCTTCCCCCTCAAGAAGCCTTTCGCTAAGACTGTTCTTGTGGAATTTGCAAAGTCATATTTGGAAGCCCATAGAATACTATGGTGAAAAAGGAACTATCTTCCGTTAAAAACTGGAAAGAAGATTTGTGAGAAACTGCTTTGTGTTGTGTTAATTCAACTCATAGAGTTACAGATTTCCCCTTCAGAAGCCTTTCGTTAAGACTGTTCTTCTGGAATTTGCAAAGTGATATTTGGAAGCCCATGAAGGGCTATGGTGAAAAGGGAAATAACTTCCGTTAAAAACTGGAAAGAAGCTTTCTGAAACACTGCCGTGTGTTCTGTTAATACATCTCACCGAGTTACAGCTTTCCCCTCAAGAAGCCTTTGTATAAGACTGTTCTTGTGGAATTTGCAAAGTGATACTTGGAAGCCCATAGAGGGCTATTTTGAAAATGGAAATATCCTAAGATAAAAACCGAAAAGAAGCTGTCTGAGAAACTGCTTTGTGTTGTGTTAGTTCATCTCACAGTGTTACAGCTTTCCTCTCAAGAAGCCCTTCACTAAGACTGTTCTTGTGAAATTTGCAAACTGATATTTGTATTCCCATAGAGGACTTTGGTGAAAAAGGAAATATCTTTCGTTAAAAACTGGAAAGAACCTTTCTGAGAAACTGCTTTGTGTTCTGTTAATTAATCTCACAGAGTTACAGCTTTCCTATCATGAAGCCGATCACTAAGGCTGTTCTTTTGGAATATGCAAAGTGATATTTGGAAGCCCATAGAGGGCTACGGTGAAAAAGGAAATATCCTAAGACAAAAACTGAAAAGAAGCTTTCTGAGAAACTGCTTTGTGTTCTGTTAGTTCGTCACCAGAGTTACAGCTTTCCCCTCAAAAAGCCTTTGGCTAAGACTGTTCTTGTGGAATTTGCAAAGTGAAATTTGGAAGCCCATTGAGGGCTATGATGAAAAAGGACATTTCTTCCATTAAAAACCGAAAAGAAGATTTCTGAGAAACTGCTTCGTGTTTTGTTAGTTCATCTCACAGAATTACAGCTTTGCTCCCAGAAGCCTTTCGCTAAGACTGTTCTTGTGGAATTTGCAAAGTGATCTTAGAAGCCCGTAGAGGGCTATGGTGAAAAAGGAAATAACTTACGTTAAAAATTGGAAAGAAGCTTTCTGAGAAACTGATGTGTGTTCTGTTAAAACATCTCACCGTGTTACAGCTTTCACCTCAAGAAGCCTTTCGCTAAGACTGTTCTTGTGGAATTTTCTAAGTGATATTTGGAAGCCCATAGAGGGCTATGGGAAAAAGAAAATATCTTCGGTTGAAAACTGGAAAGAAGCTTTCTGAGAAACAGCTCTGTGTTCTGTTAATTCATTTCAGAGAGTTACAGCTTTCCGCTAAAGAAGTCTTTCGCTAAGACTGCTCTTTTGGAATTTGCAAAGTGATATTTGGAAGCCCTTAGAGGGCTATGGTGAAAAAGGAAATATCTTCCGTTAAAAACTGGAAAGAAGCATTCTGAGATACTGCCGTGTGTTCTGTTAATACATCTAACCGAGTTACAGCTTTCCCCTCTAGAAGCCTTTCGCTAAGACTGTTCTTGTGGCATTTGCAATGTGATATTTGGAAGCCCTTAGAGGGCTATGGTGAAATAGGAAATATCTTCCGTTAGAAACTGGAAAGAAGCATTCTGAGAAAATGCCGTGTCTTCTGTTAATACGTCTCACTGTGTTCCAGCTTTCCTCTCAAGAAGCCTTTCGCTAAGACTGTTCTTGTGGGATTTGCAATGTGATATTTGGAAGCCCATAGAGGACTATGGTGAGAAAGGAAATATCCTCCGTTAAAAACTGGAAAGAAGATTTGTGAGAAAATGCTTTGTGTTCTGTTAATTCATCTCACAGAGTTAGAGCTTTCCCCTCAAGAAGCCTTTCGCTAAGACTGTTCTTGTGGAATTTGCATAGTGATATTTGGAATCCCATAGAGGGCTATGGTGAAAATGGAAATAACTTCAGTTAAAAAATGAAAAGAAGCTTTCCGAGAAACTGCTTTGTGTTCTGTTAATTCATCTCAAAGAGTTACAGCTTTCCCCTGAAGAAGCCTTCCGCTAAGACTGTTTTTGAGGAATTTCCAAAGTGATATGTGGAAGCCCATAGAGGGCTATGGTGAAAATGGAAATATTGTAAGATACTTACCGAAGAGAAGCTGTCTGAAAAACTGCTTTGTGTTCTGTTAGTTCATCTCACAGAGCTACAGCTTTTCCCTCAAGAAGCCGTTCACTAAGACTGTTTTGTGAAATTTGCAAAGTGATATTTGGAAGCCCATAGAGGGCTAAGGTGAAAAAGGAAATATCTTCCGTTAAAAACTGGAAAGAACCATTATGAGAAAATGCGGTGTGTTCTGTTAGTACATATCACCGAGCTGCAGCTTTCCCCTCAGGAAGCCGTTCACTAAGACTGTTCTTGTGGAATTGCAAAGTGATATTTGGAGGCACATAGAGGGCAATGGTGAAAAAGGAAACACCTTAAGATAAAAACTGAAAAGAAGCTTTCTGAGAAACTGCTTTGTGTTCTGTTAATTCAAGTCACAGTGTTACTCTTTTACCTCAGGAAGCCTTTCACTAAGGCTGTTCTTGTGGAATTTACAAAGTGATATTTTGAAGCCCATAGAGGGCTATGGTGAAAAAGGAAATACCTTCAGTTAAAAACTGAAAAGAAGCTTTCTGAGAAACTGCTTTGTGTTCTGTTAATTCATCTCAAAGAGTTACTGCTTTTGCCTCAAAAATCCTTCCTCTAAGACTGTTTTTGTGGAATTTCCAAAGTGATATTTCGATGCCCATAGTAGGCTATGGTGAAAATGTAAATATCCTAAGATAAAAACCAAAAAGAAGCTGTATGAAAAGTTGCTTTGTGTTTTGTTAGTTCACTCCCAGAGTTACAGCTTTGCCCTCAAGAAGCCGTTAACTAAGACTGTTTTGTGAAATTTGCAGTGATATTTGGAAGCCCATAGAGGGCTAAGGTGAAAAAGGAAATATCTTCCGTTAAAAACTGGAAAGAACCATTCTGAGAAACTGCGGTGTGTTCTGTTAGTACATATCACCGAGGTACAGCTTTCCTCTCAAGAAGCCTTTCGCTAAGTCTGTTCTTGTGGGATTTCCAAAGTGATATTTGGAAGCCCATAGAGGGCTATAGTGAAAAAGGAAATATCTTCAGTTAAATACTGGAAAGAAGCTTTCTGAGAGACTGCTTTGTGTTCTGTTAATTCATCTCACAGAGTTACAGCTTCCCCCTCAAGAAGCCTTTCGCTAAGACTGTTCTTTTGGAATTTGCAAAGTCATATTTGGAAGCCCATAGAATACTATGGTGAAAAAGGAACTATCTTCCGTTAAAAACTGGAAAGAAGATTTGTGAGAAACTGCTT
Organism: Chlorocebus sabaeus; assembly: GCF_047675955.1. Taxonomy (NCBI): domain Eukaryota; kingdom Metazoa; phylum Chordata; class Mammalia; order Primates; family Cercopithecidae; genus Chlorocebus; species Chlorocebus sabaeus. The sequence continues at coordinate 822,948 of NW_027327815.1, forward strand.
TGTGTTGTGTTAATTCAACTCATAGAGTTACAGATTTCCCCTTCAGAAGCCTTTCGTTAAGACTGTTCTTCTGGAATTTGCAAAGTGATATTTGGAAGCCCATGAAGGGCTATGGTGAAAAGGGAAATAACTTCCGTTAAAAACTGGAAAGAAGCTTTCTGAAACACTGCCGTGTGTTCTGTTAATACATCTCACCGAGTTACAGCTTTCCCCTCAAGAAGCCTTTGTATAAGACTGTTCTTGTGGAATTTGCAAAGTGATACTTGGAAGCCCATAGAGGGCTATTTTGAAAATGGAAATATCCTAAGATAAAAACCGAAAAGAAGCTGTCTGAGAAACTGCTTTGTGTTGTGTTAGTTCATCTCACAGTGTTACAGCTTTCCCCTCAAGAAGCCCTTCACTAAGACTGTTCTTGTGAAATTTGCAAACTGATATTTGTATTCCCATAGAGGACTTTGGTGAAAAAGGAAATATCTTTCGTTAAAAACTGGAAAGAACCTTTCTGAGAAACTGCTTTGTGTTCTGTTAATTAATCTCACAGAGTTACAGCTTTCCTATCATGAAGCCGATCACTAAGGCTGTTCTTTTGGAATATGCAAAGTGATATTTGGAAGCCCATAGAGGGCTACGGTGAAAAAGGAAATATCCTAAGACAAAAACTGAAAAGAAGCTTTCTGAGAAACTGCTTTGTGTTCTGTTAGTTCGTCACCAGAGTTACAGCTTTCCCCTCAAAAAGCCTTTGGCTAAGACTGTTCTTGTGGAATTTGCAAAGTGAAATTTGGAAGCCCATTGAGGGCTATGATGAAAAAGGACATTTCTTCCATTAAAAACCGAAAAGAAGATTTCTGAGAAACTGCTTCGTGTTTTGTTAGTTCATCTCACAGAATTACAGCTTTGCTCCCAGAAGCCTTTCGCTAAGACTGTTCTTGTGGAATTTGCAAAGTGATCTTAGAAGCCCGTAGAGGGCTATGGTGAAAAAGGAAATAACTTACGTTAAAAATTGGAAAGAAGCTTTCTGAGAAACTGATGTGTGTTCTGTTAAAACATCTCACCGTGTTACAGCTTTCACCTCAAGAAGCCTTTCGCTAAGACTGTTCTTGTGGAATTTTCTAAGTGATATTTGGAAGCCCATAGAGGGCTATGGGAAAAAGAAAATATCTTCGGTTGAAAACTGGAAAGAAGCTTTCTGAGAAACAGCTCTGTGTTCTGTTAATTCATTTCAGAGAGTTACAGCTTTCCGCTAAAGAAGTCTTTCGCTAAGACTGCTCTTTTGGAATTTGCAAAGTGATATTTGGAAGCCCTTAGAGGGCTATGGTGAAAAAGGAAATATCTTCCGTTAAAAACTGGAAAGAAGCATTCTGAGATACTGCCGTGTGTTCTGTTAATACATCTAACCGAGTTACAGCTTTCCCCTCTAGAAGCCTTTCGCTAAGACTGTTCTTGTGGCATTTGCAATGTGATATTTGGAAGCCCTTAGAGGGCTATGGTGAAATAGGAAATATCTTCCGTTAGAAACTGGAAAGAAGCATTCTGAGAAAATGCCGTGTCTTCTGTTAATACGTCTCACTGTGTTCCAGCTTTCCTCTCAAGAAGCCTTTCGCTAAGACTGTTCTTGTGGGATTTGCAATGTGATATTTGGAAGCCCATAGAGGACTATGGTGAGAAAGGAAATATCCTCCGTTAAAAACTGGAAAGAAGATTTGTGAGAAAATGCTTTGTGTTCTGTTAATTCATCTCACAGAGTTAGAGCTTTCCCCTCAAGAAGCCTTTCGCTAAGACTGTTCTTGTGGAATTTGCATAGTGATATTTGGAATCCCATAGAGGGCTATGGTGAAAATGGAAATAACTTCAGTTAAAAAATGAAAAGAAGCTTTCCGAGAAACTGCTTTGTGTTCTGTTAATTCATCTCAAAGAGTTACAGCTTTCCCCTGAAGAAGCCTTCCGCTAAGACTGTTTTTGAGGAATTTCCAAAGTGATATGTGGAAGCCCATAGAGGGCTATGGTGAAAATGGAAATATTGTAAGATACTTACCGAAGAGAAGCTGTCTGAAAAACTGCTTTGTGTTCTGTTAGTTCATCTCACAGAGCTACAGCTTTTCCCTCAAGAAGCCGTTCACTAAGACTGTTTTGTGAAATTTGCAAAGTGATATTTGGAAGCCCATAGAGGGCTAAGGTGAAAAAGGAAATATCTTCCGTTAAAAACTGGAAAGAACCATTCTGAGAAAATGCGGTGTGTTCTGTTAATACATATCACCGAGCTGCAGCTTTCCCCTCAGGAAGCCGTTCACTAAGACTGTTCTTGTGGAATTGCAAAGTGATATTTGGAGGCACATAGAGGGCAATGGTGAAAAAGGAAACACCTTAAGATAAAAACTGAAAAGAAGCTTTCTGAGAAACTGCTTTGTGTTCTGTTAATTCAAGTCACAGAGTTACTCTTTTACCTCAGGAAGCCTTTCATTAAGGCTGTTCTTGTGGAATTTACAAAGTGATATTTTGAAGCCCATAGAGGGCTATTGTGAAAAAGGAAATACCTTCAGTTAAAAAGTGAAAAGAAGCTTTCTGAGAAACTGCTTTGTGTTCTGTTAATTCATCTCAAAGAGTTACTGCTTTTGCCTCAAAAATCCTTCCTCTAAGACTGTTTTTGTGGAATTTCCAAAGTGATATTTCGATGCCCATAGTAGGCTATGGTGAAAATGTAAATATCCTAAGATAAAAACCAAAAAGAAGCTGTATGAAAAGTTGCTTTGTGTTTTGTTAGTTCACTCCCAGAGTTACAGCTTTGCCCTCAAGAAGCCGTTAACTAAGACTGTTTTGTGAAATTTACAGTGATATTTGGAAGCCCATAGAGGGCTAAGGTGAAAAAGGAAATATCTTCCGTTAAAAACTGGAAAGAACCATTCTGAGAAACTGCGGTGTGTTCTGTTAGTACATATCACCGAGGTACAGCTTTCCTCTCAAGAAGCCTTTCGCTAAGACTGTTCTTGTGGGATTTCCAAAGTGATATTTGGAAGCCCATAGAGGGCTATAGTGAAAAAGGAAATATCGTCAGTTAAATACTGGAAAGAAGCTTTCTGAGAGACTGCTTTGTGTTCTGTTAATTCATCTCACAGAGTTACAGCTTCCCCCTCAAGAAGCCTTTCGCTAAGACTGTTCTTGTGGAATTTGCAAAGTCATATTTGGAAGCCCATAGAATACTATGGTGAAAAAGGAACTATCTTCCGTTAAAAACTGGAAAGAAGATTTGTGAGAAACTGCTTTGTGTTCTGTTAATTCAACTCATAGAGTTACAGATTTCCCCTTCAGAAGCCTTTCGTTAAGACTGTTCTTCTGGAATTTGCAAAGTGATATTTGGAAGCCCATGAAAGGCTATGGTGAAAAGGGAAATAACTTCCGTTAAAAACTGGAAAGAAGCTTTCTGAAACACTGCCGTGTGTTCTGTTAATACATCTCACCGAGTTACAGCTTTCCCCTCAAGAAGCCTTTGTATAAGACTGTTCTTGTGGAATTTGCAAAGAGATACTTGGAAGCCCATAGAGGGCTATTTTGAAAATGGAAATATCCTAAGATAAAAACCGAAAAGAAGATTTCTGAGAAACTGCTTCGTGTTTTGTTAGTTCATCTCACAGAATTACAGCTTTGCTCCCAGAAGCCTTTCACTAAGACTGTTCTTGTGGAATTTGCAAAGTGATCTTAGAAGCCCGTAGAGGGCTATGGTGAAAAAGGAAATAACTTACGTTAAAAATTGGAAAGAAGCTTTCTGAGAAACTGATGTGTGTTCTGTTAAAACATCTCACCGTGTTACAGCTTTCACCTCAAGAAGCCTTTCGCTAAGACTGTTCTTGTGGAATTTTCTAAGTGATATTTGGAAGCCCATAGAGGGCTATGGGAAAAAGAAAATATCTTCGGTTGAAAACTGGAAAGAAGCTTTCTGAGAAACAGCTCTGTGTTCTGTTAATTCATTTCAGAGAGTTACAGCTTTCCGCTAAAGAAGTCTTTCGCTAAGACTGCTCTTTTGGAATTTGCAAAGTGATATTTGGAAGCCCTTAGAGGGCTATGGTGAAAAAGGAAATATCTTCCGTTAAAAACTGGAAAGAAGCATTCTGAGATACTGCCGTGTGTTCTGTTAATACATCTAACCGAGTTACAGCTTTCCCCTCTAGAAGCCTTTCGCTAAGACTGTTCTTGTGGCATTTGCAATGTGATATTTGGAAGCCCTTAGAGGGCTATGGTGAAATAGGAAATATCTTCCGTTAAAAACTGGAAAGAAGCATTCTGAGAAAATGCCGTGTCTTCTGTTAATACGTCTCACTGTGTTCCAGCTTTCCTCTCAAGAAGCCTTTCGCTAAGACTGTTCTTGTGGGATTTGCAATGTGATATTTGGAAGCCCATAGAGGACTATGGTGAGAAAGGAAATATCCTCCGTTAAAAACTGGAAAGAAGATTTGTGAGAAAATGCTTTGTGTTCTGTTAATTCATCTCACAGAGTTAGAGCTTTCCCCTCAAGAAGCCTTTCGCTAAGACTGTTCTTGTGGAATTTGCATAGTGATATTTGGAATCCCATAGAGGGCTATGGTGAAAATGGAAATAACTTCAGTTAAAAAATGAAAAGAAGCTTTCCGAGAAACTGCTTTGTGTTCTGTTAATTCATCTCAAAGAGTTACAGCTTTCCCCTGAAGAAGCCTTCCGCTAAGACTGTTTTTGAGGAATTTCCAAAGTGATATGTGGAAGCCCATAGAGGGCTATGGTGAAAATGGAAATATGGTAAGATACTTACCGAAGAGAAGCTGTCTGAAAAACTGCTTTGTGTTCTGTTAGTTCATCTCACAGAGCTACAGCTTTTCCCTCAAGAAGCCGTTCACTAAGACTGTTTTGTGAAATTTGCAAAGTGATATTTGGAAGCCCATAGAGGGCTAAGGTGAAAAAGGAAATATCTTCCGTTAAAAACTGGAAAGAACCATTCTGAGAAAATGCGGTGTGTTCTGTTAATACATATCACCGAGCTGCAGCTTTCCCCTCAGGAAGCCGTTCACTAAGACTGTTCTTGTGGAATTGCAAAGTGATATTTGGAGGCACATAGAGGGCAATGGTGAAAAAGGAAACACCTTAAGATAAAAACTGAAAAGAAGCTTTCTGAGAAACTGCTTTGTGTTCTGTTAATTCAAGTCACAGAGTTACTCTTTTACCTCAGGAAGCCTTTCACTAAGGCTGTTCTTGTGGAATTTACAAAGTGATATTTTGAAGCCCATAGAGGGCTATTGTGAAAAAGGAAATACCTTCAGTTAAAAAGTGAAAAGAAGCTTTCTGAGAAACTGCTTTGTGTTCTGTTAATTCATCTCAAAGAGTTACTGCTTTTGCCTCAAAAATCCTTCCTCTAAGACTGTTTTTGTGGAATTTCCAAAGTGATATTTCGATGCCCATAGTAGGCTATGGTGAAAATGTAAATATCCTAAGATAAAAACCAAAAAGAAGCTGTATGAAAAGTTGCTTTGTGTTTTGTTAGTTCACTCCCAGAGTTACAGCTTTGCCCTCAAGAAGCCGTTAACTAAGACTGTTTTGTGAAATTTGCAGTGATATTTGGAAGCCCATAGAGGGCTAAGGTGAAAAAGGAAATATCTTCCGTTAAAAACTGGAAAGAACCATTCTGAGAAACTGCGGTGTGTTCTGTTAGTACATATCACCGAGGTACAGCTTTCCTCTCAAGAAGCCTTTCGCTAAGTCTGTTCTTGTGGGATTTCCAAAGTGATATTTGGAAGCCCATAGAGGGCTATAGTGAAAAAGGAAATATCTTCAGTTAAATACTGGAAAGAAGCTTTCTGAGAGACTGCTTTGTGTTCTGTTAATTCATCTCACAGAGTTACAGCTTCCCCCTCAAGAAGCCTTTCGCTAAGACTGTTCTTGTGGAATTTGCAAAGTCATATTTGGAAGCCCATAGAATACTATGGTGAAAAAGGAACTATCTTCCGTTAAAAACTGGAAAGAAGATTTGTGAGAAACTGCTTTGTGTTCTGTTAATTCAACTCATAGAGTTACAGATTTCCCCTTCAGAAGCCTTTCGTTAAGACTGTTCTTCTGGAATTTGCAAAGTGATATTTGGAAGCCCATGAAGGGCTATGGTGAAAAGGGAAATAACTTCCGTTAAAAACTGGAAAGAAGCTTTCTGAAACACTGCCGTGTGTTCTGTTAATACATCTCACCGAGTTACAGCTTTCCCCTCAAGAAGCCTTTGTATAAGACTGTTCTTGTGGAATTTGCAAAGTGATACTTGGAAGCCCATAGAGGGCTATTTTGAAAATGGAAATATCCTAAGATAAAAACCGAAAAGAAGCTGTCTGAGAAACTGCTTTGTGTTGTGTTAGTTCATCTCACAGTGTTACAGCTTTCCCCTCAAGAAGCCCTTCACTAAGACTGTTCTTGTGAAATTTGCAAACTGATATTTGTATTCCCATAGAGGACTTTGGTGAAAAAGGAAATATCTTTCGTTAAAAACTGGAAAGAACCTTTCTGAGAAACTGCTTTGTGTTCTGTTAATTAATCTCACAGAGTTACATCTTTCCTATCATGAAGCCGATCACTAAGGCTGTTCTTTTGGAATATGCAAAGTGATATTTGGAAGCCCATAGAGGGCTACGGTGAAAAAGGAAATATCCTAAGACAAAAACTGAAAAGAAGCTTTCTGAGAAACTGCTTTGTGTTCTGTTAGTTCGTCACCAGAGTTACAGCTTTCCCCTCAAAAAGCCTTTGGCTAAGACTGTTCTTGTGGAATTTGCAAAGTGAAATTTGGAAGCCCATTGAGGGCTATGATGAAAAAGGACATTTCTTCCATTAAAAACCGAAAAGAAGATTTCTGAGAAACTGCTTCGTGTTTTGTTAGTTCATCTCACAGAATTACAGCTTTGCTCCCAGAAGCCTTTCGCTAAGACTGTTCTTGTGGAATTTGCAAAGTGATCTTAGAAGCCCGTAGAGGGCTATGGTGAAAAAGGAAATAACTTACGTTAAAAATTGGAAAGAAGCTTTCTGAGAAACTGATGTGTGTTCTGTTAAAACATCTCACCGTGTTACAGCTTTCACCTCAAGAAGCCTTTCGCTAAGACTGTTCTTGTGGAATTTTCTAAGTGATATTTGGAAGCCCATAGAGGGCTATGGGAAAAAGAAAATATCTTCGGTTGAAAACTGGAAAGAAGCTTTCTGAGAAACAGCTCTGTGTTCTGTTAATTCATTTCAGAGAGTTACAGCTTTCCGCTAAAGAAGTCTTTCGCTAAGACTGCTCTTTTGGAATTTGCAAAGTGATATTTGGAAGCCCTTAGAGGGCTATGGTGAAAAAGGAAATATCTTCCGTTAAAAACTGGAAAGAAGCATTCTGAGATACTGCCGTGTGTTCTGTTAATACATCTAACCGAGTTACAGCTTTCCCCTCTAGAAGCCTTTCGCTAAGACTGTTCTTGTGGCATTTGCAATGTGATATTTGGAAGCCCTTAGAGGGCTATGGTGAAATAGGAAATATCTTCCGTTAAAAACTGGAAAGAAGCATTCTGAGAAAATGCCGTGTCTTCTGTTAATACGTCTCACTGTGTTCCAGCTTTCCTCTCAAGAAGCCTTTCGCTAAGACTGTTCTTGTGGGATTTGCAATGTGATATTTGGAAGCCCATAGAGGACTATGGTGAGAAAGGAAATATCCTCCGTTAAAAACTGGAAAGAAGATTTGTGAGAAAATGCTTTGTGTTCTGTTAATTCATCTCACAGAGTTAGAGCTTTCCCCTCAAGAAGCCTTTCGCTAAGACTGTTCTTGTGGAATTTGCATAGTGATATTTGGAATCCCATAGAGGGCTATGGTGAAAATGGAAATAACTTCAGTTAAAAAATGAAAAGAAGCTTTCCGAGAAACTGCTTTGTGTTCTGTTAATTCATCTCAAAGAGTTACAGCTTTCCCCTGAAGAAGCCTTCCGCTAAGACTGTTTTTGAGGAATTTCCAAAGTGATATGTGGAAGCCCATAGAGGGCTATGGTGAAAATGGAAATATTGTAAGATACTTACCGAAGAGAAGCTGTCTGAAAAACTGCTTTGTGTTCTGTTAGTTCATCTCACAGAGCTACAGCTTTTCCCTCAAGAAGCCGTTCACTAAGACTGTTTTGTGAAATTTGCAAAGTGATATTTGGAAGCCCATAGAGGGCTAAGGTGAAAAAGGAAATATCTTCCGTTAAAAACTGGAAAGAACCATTCTGAGAAAATGCGGTGTGTTCTGTTAATACATATCACCGAGCTGCAGCTTTCCCCTCAGGAAGCCGTTCACTAAGACTGTTCTTGTGGAATTGCAAAGTGATATTTGGAGGCACATAGAGGGCAATGGTGAAAAAGGAAACACCTTAAGATAAAAACTGAAAAGAAGCTTTCTGAGAAACTGCTTTGTGTTCTGTTAATTCAAGTCACAGAGTTACTCTTTTACCTCAGGAAGCCTTTCACTAAGGCTGTTCTTGTGGAATTTACAAAGTGATATTTTGAAGCCCATAGAGGGCTATTGTGAAAAAGGAAATACCTTCAGTTAAAAACTGAAAAGAAGCTTTCTGAGAAACTGCTTTGTGTTCTGTTAATTCATCTCAAAGAGTTACTGCTTTTGCCTCAAAAATCCTTCCTCTAAGACTGTTTTTGTGGAATTTCCAAAGTGATATTTCGATGCCCATAGTAGGCTATGGTGAAAATGTAAATATCCTAAGATAAAAACCAAAAAGAAGCTGTATGAAAAGTTGCTTTGTGTTTTGTTAGTTCACTCCCAGAGTTACAGCTTTGCCCTCAAGAAGCCGTTAACTAAGACTGTTTTGTGAAATTTGCAGTGATATTTGGAAGCCCATAGAGGGCTAAGGTGAAAAAGGAAATATCTTCCGTTAAAAACTGGAAAGAACCATTCTGAGAAACTGCGGTGTGTTCTGTTAGTACATATCACCGAGGTACAGCTTTCCTCTCAAGAAGCCTTTCGTTAAGACTGTTCTTGTGGGATTTCCAAAGTGATATTTGGAAGCCCATGAAGGGCTATGGTGAAAAGGGAAATAACTTCCGTTAAAAACTGGAAAGAAGCTTTCTGAAACACTGCCGTGTGTTCTGTTAATACATCTCACCGAGTTACAGCTTTCCCCTCAAGAAGCCTTTGTATAAGACTGTTCTTGTGGAATTTGCAAAGTGATACTTGGAAGCCCATAGAGGGCTATTTTGAAAATGGAAATATCCTAAGATAAAAACCGAAAAGAAGCTGTCTGAGAAACTGCTTTGTGTTGTGTTAGTTCATCTCACAGTGTTACAGCTTTCCCCTCAAGAAGCCCTTCACTAAGACTGTTCTTGTGAAATTTGCAAACTGATATTTGTATTCCCATAGAGGACTTTGGTGAAAAAGGAAATATCTTTCGTTAAAAACTGGAAAGAACCTTTCTGAGAAACTGCTTTGTGTTCTGTTAATTAATCTCACAGAGTTACAGCTTTCCTATCATGAAGCCGATCACTAAGGCTGTTCTTTTGGAATATGCAAAGTGATATTTGGAAGCCCATAGAGGGCTACGGTGAAAAAGGAAATATCCTAAGACAAAAACTGAAAAGAAGCTTTCTGAGAAACTGCTTTGTGTTCTGTTAGTTCGTCACCAGAGTTACAGCTTTCCCCTCAAAAAGCCTTTGGCTAAGACTGTTCTTGTGGAATTTGCAAAGTGAAATTTGGAAGCCCATTGAGGGCTATGATGAAAAAGGACATTTCTTCCATTAAAAACCGAAAAGAAGATTTCTGAGAAACTGCTTCGTGTTTTGTTAGTTCATCTCACAGAATTACAGCTTTGCTCCCAGAAGCCTTTCGCTAAGACTGTTCTTGTGGAATTTGCAAAGTGATCTTAGAAGCCCGTAGAGGGCTATGGTGAAAAAGGAAATAACTTACGTTAAAAATTGGAAAGAAGCTTTCTGAGAAACTGATGTGTGTTCTGTTAAAACATCTCACCGTGTTACAGCTTTCACCTCAAGAAGCCTTTCGCTAAGACTGTTCTTGTGGAATTTTCTAAGTGATATTTGGAAGCCCATAGAGGGCTATGGGAAAAAGAAAATATCTTCGGTTGAAAACTGGAAAGAAGCTTTCTGAGAAACAGCTCTCTGTTCTGTTAATTCATTTCAGAGAGTTACAGCTTTCCGCTAAAGAAGTCTTTCGCTAAGACTGCTCTTTTGGAATTTGCAAAGTGATATTTGGAAGCCCTTAGAGGGCTATGGTGAAAAAGGAAATATCTTCCGTTAAAAACTGGAAAGAAGCATTCTGAGATACTGCCGTGTGTTCTGTTAATACATCTAACCGAGTTACAGCTTTCCCCTCTAGAAGCCTTTCGCTAAGACTGTTCTTGTGGCATTTGCAATGTGATATTTGGAAGCCCTTAGAGGGCTATGGTGAAATAGGAAATATCTTCCGTTAGAAACTGGAAAGAAGCATTCTGAGAAAATGCCGTGTCTTCTGTTAATACGTCTCACTGTGTTCCAGCTTTCCTCTCAAGAAGCCTTTCGCTAAGACTGTTCTTGTGGGATTTGCAATGTGATATTTGGAAGCCCATAGAGGACTATGGTGAGAAAGGAAATATCCTCCGTTAAAAACTGGAAAGAAGATTTGTGAGAAAATGCTTTGTGTTCTGTTAATTCATCTCACAGAGTTAGAGCTTTCCCCTCAAGAAGCCTTTCGCTAAGACTGTTCTTGTGGAATTTGCATAGTGATATTTGGAATCCCATAGAGGGCTATGGTGAAAATGGAAATAACTTCAGTTAAAAAATGAAAAGAAGCTTTCCGAGAAACTGCTTTGTGTTCTGTTAATTCATCTCAAAGAGTTACAGCTTTCCCCTGAAGAAGCCTTCCGCTAAGACTGTTTTTGAGGAATTTCCAAAGTGATATGTGGAAGCCCATAGAGGGCTATGGTGAAAATGGAAATATTGTAAGATACTTACCGAAGAGAAGCTGTCTGAAAAACTGCTTTGTGTTGTGTTAGTTCATCTCACAGAGCTACAGCTTTTCCCTCAAGAAGCCGTTCACTAAGACTGTTTTGTGAAATTTGCAAAGTGATATTTGGAAGCCCATAGAGGGCTAAGGTGAAAAAGGAAATATCTTCCGTTAAAAACTGGAAAGAACCATTATGAGAAAATGCGGTGTGTTCTGTTAATACATATCACCGAGCTGCAGCTTTCCCCTCAGGAAGCCGTTCACTAAGACTGTTCTTGTGGAATTGCAAAGTGATATTTGGAGGCACATAGAGGGCAATGGTGAAAAAGGAAACACCTTAAGATAAAAACTGAAAAGAAGCTTTCTGAGAAACTGCTTTGTGTTCTGTTAATTCAAGTCACAGAGTTACTCTTTTACCTCAGGAAGCCTTTCACTAAGGCTGTTCTTGTGGAATTTACAAAGTGATATTTTGAAGCCCATAGAGGGCTATTGTGAAAAAGGAAATACCTTCAGTTAAAAACTGAAAAGAAGCTTTCTGAGAAACTGCTTTGTGTTCTGTTAATTCATCTCAAAGAGTTACTGCTTTTGCCTCAAAAATCCTTCCTCTAAGACTGTTTTTGTGGAATTTCCAAAGTGATATTTCGATGCCCATAGTAGGCTATGGTGAAAATGTAAATATCCTAAGATAAAAACCAAAAAGAAGCTGTATGAAAAGTTGCTTTGTGTTTTGTTAGTTCACTCCCAGAGTTACAGCTTTGCCCTCAAGAAGCCGTTAACTAAGACTGTTTTGTGAAATTTGCAGTGATATTTGGAAGCCCATAGAGGGCTAAGGTGAAAAAGGAAATATCTTCCGTTAAAAACTGGAAAGAACCATTCTGAGAAACTGCGGTGTGTTCTGTTAGTACATATCACCGAGGTACAGCTTTCCTCTCAAGAAGCCTTTCATTAAGACTGTTCTTGTGGGATTTCCAAAGTGATATTTGGAAGCCCATGAAGGGCTATGGTGAAAAGGGAAATAACTTCCGTTAAAAACTGGAAAGAAGCTTTCTGAAACACTGCCGTGTGTTCTGTTAATACATCTCACCGAGTTACAGCTTTCCCCTCAAGAAGCCTTTGTATAAGACTGTTCTTGTGGAATTTGCAAAGTGATACTTGGAAGCCCATAGAGGGCTATTTTGAAAATGGAAATATCCTAAGATAAAAACCGAAAAGAAGCTGTCTGAGAAACTGCTTTGTGTTGTGTTAGTTCATCTCACAGTGTTACAGCTTTCCCCTCAAGAAGCCCTTCACTAAGACTGTTCTTGTGAAATTTGCAAACTGATATTTGTATTCCCATAGAGGACTTTGGTGAAAAAGGAAATATCTTTCGTTAAAAACTGGAAAGAACCTTTCTGAGAAACTGCTTTGTGTTCTGTTAATTAATCTCACAGAGTTACAGCTTTCCTATCATGAAGCCGATCACTAAGGCTGTTCTTTTGGAATATGCAAAGTGATATTTGGAAGCCCATAGAGGGCTACGGTGAAAAAGGAAATATCCTAAGACAAAAACTGAAAAGAAGCTTTCTGAGAAACTGCTTTGTGTTCTGTTAGTTCGTCACCAGAGTTACAGCTTTCCCCTCAAAAAGCCTTTGGCTAAGACTGTTCTTGTGGAATTTGCAAAGTGAAATTTGGAAGCCCATTGAGGGCTATGATGAAAAAGGACATTTCTTCCATTAAAAACCGAAAAGAAGATTTCTGAGAAACTGCTTCGTGTTTTGTTAGTTCATCTCACAGAATTACAGCTTTGCTCCCAGAAGCCTTTCGCTAAGACTGTTCTTGTGGAATTTGCAAAGTGATCCTTTAGAAGCCCGTAGAGGGCTATGGTGAAAAAGGAAATAACTTACGTTAAAAATTGGAAAGAAGCTTTCTGAGAAACTGATGTGTGTTCTGTTAAAACATCTCACCGTGTTACAGCTTTCACCTCAAGAAGCCTTTCGCTAAGACTGTTCTTGTGGAATTTTCTAAGTGATATTTGGAAGCCCATAGAGGGCTATGGGAAAAAGAAAATATCTTCGGTTGAAAACTGGAAAGAAGCTTTCTGAGAAACAGCTCTGTGTTCTGTTAATTCATTTCAGAGAGTTACAGCTTTCCGCTAAAGAAGTCTTTCGCTAAGACTGCTCTTTTGGAATTTGCAAAGTGATATTTGGAAGCCCTTAGAGGGCTATGGTGAAAAAGGAAATATCTTCCGTTAAAAACTGGAAAGAAGCATTCTGAGATACTGCCGTGTGTTCTGTTAATACATCTAACCGAGTTACAGCTTTCCCCTCTAGAAGCCTTTCGCTAAGACTGTTCTTGTGGCATTTGCAATGTGATATTTGGAAGCCCTTAGAGGGCTATGGTGAAATAGGAAATATCTTCCGTTAAAAACTGGAAAGAAGCATTCTGAGAAAATGCCGTGTCTTCTGTTAATACGTCTCACTGTGTTCCAGCTTTCCTCTCAAGAAGCCTTTCGCTAAGACTGTTCTTGTGGGATTTGCAATGTGATATTTGGAAGCCCATAGAGGACTATGGTGAGAAAGGAAATATCCTCCGTTAAAAACTGGAAAGAAGATTTGTGAGAAAATGCTTTGTGTTCTGTTAATTCATCTCACAGAGTTAGAGCTTTCCCCTCAAGAAGCCTTTCGCTAAGACTGTTCTTGTGGAATTTGCATAGTGATATTTGGAATCCCATAGAGGGCTATGGTGAAAATGGAAATAACTTCAGTTAAAAAATGAAAAGAAGCTTTCCGAGAAACTGCTTTGTGTTCTGTTAATTCATCTCAAAGAGTTACAGCTTTCCCCTGAAGAAGCCTTCCGCTAAGACTGTTTTTGAGGAATTTCCAAAGTGATATGTGGAAGCCCATAGAGGGCTATGGTGAAAATGGAAATATTGTAAGATACTTACCGAAGAGAAGCTGTCTGAAAAACTGCTTTGTGTTCTGTTAGTTCATCTCACAGAGCTACAGCTTTTCCCTCAAGAAGCCGTTCACTAAGACTGTTTTGTGAAATTTGCAAAGTGATATTTGGAAGCCCATAGAGGGCTAAGGTGAAAAAGGAAATATCTTCCGTTAAAAACTGGAAAGAACCATTATGAGAAAATGCGGTGTGTTCTGTTAATACATATCACCGAGCTGCAGCTTTCCCCTCAGGAAGCCGTTCACTAAGACTGTTCTTGTGGAATTGCAAAGTGATATTTGGAGGCACATAGAGGGCAATGGTGAAAAAGGAAACACCTTAAGATAAAAACTGAAAAGAAGCTTTCTGAGAAACTGCTTTGTGTTCTGTTAATTCAAGTCACAGAGTTACTCTTTTACCTCAGGAAGCCTTTCACTAAGGCTGTTCTTGTGGAATTTACAAAGTGATATTTTGAAGCCCATAGAGGGCTATTGTGAAAAAGGAAATACCTTCAGTTAAAAACTGAAAAGAAGCTTTCTGAGAAACTGCTTTGTGTTCTGTTAATTCATCTCAAAGAGTTACTGCTTTTGCCTCAAAAATCCTTCCTCTAAGACTGTTTTTGTGGAATTTCCAAAGTGATATTTCGATGCCCATAGTAGGCTATGGTGAAAATGTAAATATCCTAAGATAAAAACCAAAAAGAAGCTGTATGAAAAGTTGCTTTGTGTTTTGTTAGTTCACTCCCAGAGTTACAGCTTTGCCCTCAAGAAGCCGTTAACTAAGACTGTTTTGTGAAATTTGCAGTGATATTTGGAAGCCCATAGAGGGCTAAGGTGAAAAAGGAAATATCTTCCGTTAAAAACTGGAAAGAACCATTCTGAGAAACTGCGGTGTGTTCTGTTAGTACATATCACCGAGGTACAGCTTTCCTCTCAAGAAGCCTTTCGTTAAGACTGTTCTTGTGGGATTTCCAAAGTGATATTTGGAAGCCCATGAAGGGCTATGGTGAAAAGGGAAATAACTTCCGTTAAAAACTGGAAAGAAGCTTTCTGAAACACTGCCGTGTGTTCTGTTAATACATCTCACCGAGTTACAGCTTTCCCCTCAAGAAGCCTTTGTATAAGACTGTTCTTGTGGAATTTGCAAAGTGATACTTGGAAGCCCATAGAGGGCTATTTTGAAAATGGAAATATCCTAAGATAAAAACCGAAAAGAAGCTGTCTGAGAAACTGCTTTGTGTTGTGTTAGTTCATCTCACAGTGTTACAGCTTTCCCCTCAAGAAGCCCTTCACTAAGACTGTTCTTGTGAAATTTGCAAACTGATATTTGTATTCCCATAGAGGACTTTGGTGAAAAAGGAAATATCTTTCGTTAAAAACTGGAAAGAACCTTTCTGAGAAACTGCTTTGTGTTCTGTTAATTAATCTCACAGAGTTACAGCTTTCCTATCATGAAGCCGATCACTAAGGCTGTTCTTTTGGAATATGCAAAGTGATATTTGGAAGCCCATAGAGGGCTACGGTGAAAAAGGAAATATCCTAAGACAAAAACTGAAAAGAAGCTTTCTGAGAAACTGCTTTGTGTTCTGTTAGTTCGTCACCAGAGTTACAGCTTTCCCCTCAAAAAGCCTTTGGCTAAGACTGTTCTTGTGGAATTTGCAAAGTGAAATTTGGAAGCCCATTGAGGGCTATGATGAAAAAGGACATTTCTTCCATTAAAAACCGAAAAGAAGATTTCTGAGAAACTGCTTCGTGTTTTGTTAGTTCATCTCACAGAATTACAGCTTTGCTCCCAGAAGCCTTTCGCTAAGACTGTTCTTGTGGAATTTGCAAAGTGATCTTAGAAGCCCGTAGAGGGCTATGGTGAAAAAGGAAATAACTTACGTTAAAAATTGGAAAGAAGCTTTCTGAGAAACTGATGTGTGTTCTGTTAAAACATCTCACCGTGTTACAGCTTTCACCTCAAGAAGCCTTTCGCTAAGACTGTTCTTGTGGAATTTTCTAAGTGATATTTGGAAGCCCATAGAGGGCTATGGGAAAAAGAAAATATCTTCGGTTGAAAACTGGAAAGAAGCTTTCTGAGAAACAGCTCTGTGTTCTGTTAATTCATTTCAGAGAGTTACAGCTTTCCGCTAAAGAAGTCTTTCGCTAAGACTGCTCTTTTGGAATTTGCAAAGTGATATTTGGAAGCCCTTAGAGGGCTATGGTGAAAAAGGAAATATCTTCCGTTAAAAACTGGAAAGAAGCATTCTGAGATACTGCCGTGTGTTCTGTTAATACATCTAACCGAGTTACAGCTTTCCCCTCTAGAAGCCTTTCGCTAAGACTGTTCTTGTGGCATTTGCAATGTGATATTTGGAAGCCCTTAGAGGGCTATGGTGAAATAGGAAATATCTTCCGTTAGAAACTGGAAAGAAGCATTCTGAGAAAATGCCGTGTCTTCTGTTAATACGTCTCACTGTGTTCCAGCTTTCCTCTCAAGAAGCCTTTCGCTAAGACTGTTCTTGTGGGATTTGCAATGTGATATTTGGAAGCCCATAGAGGACTATGGTGAGAAAGGAAATATCCTCCGTTAAAAACTGGAAAGAAGATTTGTGAGAAAATGCTTTGTGTTCTGTTAATTCATCTCACAGAGTTAGAGCTTTCCCCTCAAGAAGCCTTTCGCTAAGACTGTTCTTGTGGAATTTGCATAGTGATATTTGGAATCCCATAGAGGGCTATGGTGAAAATGGAAATAACTTCAGTTAAAAAATGAAAAGAAGCTTTCCGAGAAACTGCTTTGTGTTCTGTTAATTCATCTCAAAGAGTTACAGCTTTCCCCTGAAGAAGCCTTCCGCTAAGACTGTTTTTGAGGAATTTCCAAAGTGATATGTGGAAGCCCATAGAGGGCTATGGTGAAAATGGAAATATTGTAAGATACTTACCGAAGAGAAGCTGTCTGAAAAACTGCTTTGTGTTCTGTTAGTTCATCTCACAGAGCTACAGCTTTTCCCTCAAGAAGCCGTTCACTAAGACTGTTTTGTGAAATTTGCAAAGTGATATTTGGAAGCCCATAGAGGGCTAAGGTGAAAAAGGAAATATCTTCCGTTAAAAACTGGAAAGAACCATTATGAGAAAATGCGGTGTGTTCTGTTAATACATATCACCGAGCTGCAGCTTTCCCCTCAGGAAGCCGTTCACTAAGACTGTTCTTGTGGAATTGCAAAGTGATATTTGGAGGCACATAGAGGGCAATGGTGAAAAAGGAAACACCTTAAGATAAAAACTGAAAAGAAGCTTTCTGAGAAACTGCTTTGTGTTCTGTTAATTCAAGTCACAGAGTTACTCTTTTACCTCAGGAAGCCTTTCACTAAGGCTGTTCTTGTGGAATTTACAAAGTGATATTTTGAAGCCCATAGAGGGCTATTGTGAAAAAGGAAATACCTTCAGTTAAAAACTGAAAAGAAGCTTTCTGAGAAACTGCTTTGTGTTCTGTTAATTCATCTCAAAGAGTTACTGCTTTTGCCTCAAAAATCCTTCCTCTAAGACTGTTTTTGTGGAATTTCCAAAGTGATATTTCGATGCCCATAGTAGGCTATGGTGAAAATGTAAATATCCTAAGATAAAAACCAAAAAGAAGCTGTATGAAAAGTTGCTTTGTGTTTTGTTAGTTCACTCCCAGAGTTACAGCTTTGCCCTCAAGAAGCCGTTAACTAAGACTGTTTTGTGAAATTTGCAGTGATATTTGGAAGCCCATAGAGGGCTAAGGTGAAAAAGGAAATATCTTCCGTTAAAAACTGGAAAGAACCATTCTGAGAAACTGCGGTGTGTTCTGTTAGTACATATCACCGAGGTACAGCTTTCCTCTCAAGAAGCCTTTCGTTAAGACTGTTCTTGTGGGATTTCCAAAGTGATATTTGGAAGCCCATGAAGGGCTATGGTGAAAAGGGAAATAACTTCCGTTAAAAACTGGAAAGAAGCTTTCTGAAACACTGCCGTGTGTTCTGTTAATACATCTCACCGAGTTACAGCTTTCCCCTCAAGAAGCCTTTGTATAAGACTGTTCTTGTGGAATTTGCAAAGTGATACTTGGAAGCCCATAGAGGGCTATTTTGAAAATGGAAATATCCTAAGATAAAAACCGAAAAGAAGCTGTCTGAGAAACTGCTTTGTGTTGTGTTAGTTCATCTCACAGTGTTACAGCTTTCCCCTCAAGAAGCCCTTCACTAAGACTGTTCTTGTGAAATTTGCAAACTGATATTTGTATTCCCATAGAGGACTTTGGTGAAAAAGGAAATATCTTTCGTTAAAAACTGGAAAGAACCTTTCTGAGAAACTGCTTTGTGTTCTGTTAATTAATCTCACAGAGTTACAGCTTTCCTATCATGAAGCCGATCACTAAGGCTGTTCTTTTGGAATATGCAAAGTGATATTTGGAAGCCCATAGAGGGCTACGGTGAAAAAGGAAATATCCTAAGACAAAAACTGAAAAGAAGCTTTCTGAGAAACTGCTTTGTGTTCTGTTAGTTCGTCACCAGAGTTACAGCTTTCCCCTCAAAAAGCCTTTGGCTAAGACTGTTCTTGTGGAATTTGCAAAGTGAAATTTGGAAGCCCATTGAGGGCTATGATGAAAAAGGACATTTCTTCCATTAAAAACCGAAAAGAAGATTTCTGAGAAACTGCTTCGTGTTTTGTTAGTTCATCTCACAGAATTACAGCTTTGCTCCCAGAAGCCTTTCGCTAAGACTGTTCTTGTGGAATTTGCAAAGTGATCCTTTAGAAGCCCGTAGAGGGCTATGGTGAAAAAGGAAATAACTTACGTTAAAAATTGGAAAGAAGCTTTCTGAGAAACTGATGTGTGTTCTGTTAAAACATCTCACCGTGTTACAGCTTTCACCTCAAGAAGCCTTTCGCTAAGACTGTTCTTGTGGAATTTTCTAAGTGATATTTGGAAGCCCATAGAGGGCTATGGGAAAAAGAAAATATCTTCGGTTGAAAACTGGAAAGAAGCTTTCTGAGAAACAGCTCTGTGTTCTGTTAATTCATTTCAGAGAGTTACAGCTTTCCGCTAAAGAAGTCTTTCGCTAAGACTGCTCTTTTGGAATTTGCAAAGTGATATTTGGAAGCCCTTAGAGGGCTATGGTGAAAAAGGAAATATCTTCCGTTAAAAACTGGAAAGAAGCATTCTGAGATACTGCCGTGTGTTCTGTTAATACATCTAACCGAGTTACAGCTTTCCCCTCTAGAAGCCTTTCGCTAAGACTGTTCTTGTGGCATTTGCAATGTGATATTTGGAAGCCCTTAGAGGGCTATGGTGAAATAGGAAATATCTTCCGTTAAAAACTGGAAAGAAGCATTCTGAGAAAATGCCGTGTCTTCAGTTAATACGTCTCACTGTGTTCCAGCTTTCCTCTCAAGAAGCCTTTCGCTAAGACTGTTCTTGTGGGATTTGCAATGTGATATTTGGAAGCCCATAGAGGACTATGGTGAGAAAGGAAATATCCTCCGTTAAAAACTGGAAAGAAGATTTGTGAGAAAATGCTTTGTGTTCTGTTAATTCATCTCACAGAGTTAGAGCTTTCCCCTCAAGAAGCCTTTCGCTAAGACTGTTCTTGTGGAATTTGCATAGTGATATTTGGAATCCCATAGAGGGCTATGGTGAAAATGGAAATAACTTCAGTTAAAAAATGAAAAGAAGCTTTCCGAGAAACTGCTTTGTGTTCTGTTAATTCATCTCAAAGAGTTACAGCTTTCCCCTGAAGAAGCCTTCCACTAAGACTGTTTTTGAGGAATTTCCAAAGTGATATGTGGAAGCCCATAGAGGGCTATGGTGAAAATGGAAATATTGTAAGATACTTACCGAAGAGAAGCTGTCTGAAAAACTGCTTTGTGTTCTGTTAGTTCATCTCACAGAGCTACAGCTTTTCCCTCAAGAAGCCGTTCACTAAGACTGTTTTGTGAAATTTGCAAAGTGATATTTGGAAGCCCATAGAGGGCTAAGGTGAAAAAGGAAATATCTTCCGTTAAAAACTGGAAAGAACCATTCTGAGAAAATGCGGTGTGTTCTGTTAATACATATCACCGAGCTGCAGCTTTCCCCTCAGGAAGCCGTTCACTAAGACTGTTCTTGTGGAATTGCAAAGTGATATTTGGAGGCACATAGAGGGCAATGGTGAAAAAGGAAACACCTTAAGATAAAAACTGAAAAGAAGCTTTCTGAGAAACTGCTTTGTGTTCTGTTAATTCAAGTCACAGAGTTACTCTTTTACCTCAGGAAGCCTTTCACTAAGGCTGTTCTTGTGGAATTTACAAAGTGATATTTTGAAGCCCATAGAGGGCTATTGTGAAAAAGGAAATACCTTCAGTTAAAAACTGAAAAGAAGCTTTCTGAGAAACTGCTTTGTGTTCTGTTAATTCATCTCAAAGAGTTACTGCTTTTGCCTCAAAAATCCTTCCTCTAAGACTGTTTTTGTGGAATTTCCAAAGTGATATTTCGATGCCCATAGTAGGCTATGGTGAAAATGTAAATATCCTAAGATAAAAACCAAAAAGAAGCTGTATGAAAAGTTGCTTTGTGTTTTGTTAGTTCACTCCCAGAGTTACAGCTTTGCCCTCAAGAAGCCGTTAACTAAGACTGTTTTGTGAAATTTGCAGTGATATTTGGAAGCCCATAGAGGGCTAAGGTGAAAAAGGAAATATCTTCCGTTAAAAACTGGAAAGAACCATTCTGAGAAACTGCGGTGTGTTCTGTTAGTACATATCACCGAGGTACAGCTTTCCTCTCAAGAAGCCTTTCGCTAAGACTGTTCTTGTGGGATTTCCAAAGTGATATTTGGAAGCCCATAGAGGGCTATAGTGAAAAAGGAAATATCTTCAGTTAAATACTGGAAAGAAGCTTTCTGAGAGACTGCTTTGTGTTCTGTTAATTCATCTCACAGAGTTACAGCTTCCCCCTCAAGAAGCCTTTCGCTAAGACTGTTCTTGTGGAATTTGCAAAGTCATATTTGGAAGCCCATAGAATACTATGGTGAAAAAGGAACTATCTTCCGTTAAAAACTGGAAAGAAGATTTGTGAGAAACTGCTTTGTGTTGTGTTAATTCAACTCATAGAGTTACAGATTTCCCCTTCAGAAGCCTTTCGTTAAGACTGTTCTTCTGGAATTTGCAAAGTGATATTTGGAAGCCCATGAAGGGCTATGGTGAAAAGGGAAATAACTTCCGTTAAAAACTGGAAAGAAGCTTTCTGAAACACTGCCGTGTGTTCTGTTAATACATCTCACCGAGTTACAGCTTTCCCCTCAAGAAGCCTTTGTATAAGACTGTTCTTGTGGAATTTGCAAAGTGATACTTGGAAGCCCATAGAGGGCTATTTTGAAAATGGAAATATCCTAAGATAAAAACCGAAAAGAAGCTGTCTGAGAAACTGCTTTGTGTTGTGTTAGTTCATCTCACAGTGTTACAGCTTTCCCCTCAAGAAGCCCTTCACTAAGACTGTTCTTGTGAAATTTGCAAACTGATATTTGTATTCTCATAGAGGACTTTGGTGAAAAAGGAAATATCTTTCGTTAAAAACTGGAAAGAACCTTTCTGAGAAACTGCTTTGTGTTCTGTTAATTAATCTCACAGAGTTACATCTTTCCTATCATGAAGCCGATCACTAAGGCTGTTCTTTTGGAATATGCAAAGTGATATTTGGAAGCCCATAGAGGGCTACGGTGAAAAAGGAAATATCCTAAGACAAAAACTGAAAAGAAGCTTTCTGAGAAACTGCTTTGTGTTCTGTTAGTTCGTCACCAGAGTTACAGCTTTCCCCTCAAAAAGCCTTTGGCTAAGACTGTTCTTGTGGAATTTGCAAAGTGAAATTTGGAAGCCCATTGAGGGCTATGATGAAAAAGGACATTTCTTCCATTAAAAACCGAAAAGAAGATTTCTGAGAAACTGCTTCGTGTTTTGTTAGTTCATCTCACAGAATTACAGCTTTGCTCCCAGAAGCCTTTCGCTAAGACTGTTCTTGTGGAATTTGCAAAGTGATCTTAGAAGCCCGTAGAGGGCTATGGTGAAAAAGGAAATAACTTACGTTAAAAATTGGAAAGAAGCTTTCTGAGAAACTGATGTGTGTTCTGTTAAAACATCTCACCGTGTTACAGCTTTCACCTCAAGAAGCCTTTCGCTAAGACTGTTCTTGTGGAATTTTCTAAGTGATATTTGGAAGCCCATAGAGGGCTATGGGAAAAAGAAAATATCTTCGGTTGAAAACTGGAAAGAAGCTTTCTGAGAAACAGCTCTGTGTTCTGTTAATTCATTTCAGAGAGTTACAGCTTTCCGCTAAAGAAGTCTTTCGCTAAGACTGCTCTTTTGGAATTTGCAAAGGGATATTTGGAAGCCCTTAGAGGGCTATGGTGAAAAAGGAAATATCTTCCGTTAAAAACTGGAAAGAAGCATTCTGAGATACTGCCGTGTGTTCTGTTAATACATCTAACCGAGTTACAGCTTTCCCCTCTAGAAGCCTTTCGCTAAGACTGTTCTTGTGGCATTTGCAATGTGATATTTGGAAGCCCTTAGAGGGCTATGGTGAAATAGGAAATATCTTCCGTTAAAAACTGGAAAGAAGCATTCTGAGAAAATGCCGTGTCTTCTGTTAATACGTCTCACTGTGTTCCAGCTTTCCTCTCAAGAAGCCTTTCGCTAAGACTGTTCTTGTGGGATTTGCAATGTGATATTTGGAAGCCCATAGAGGACTATGGTGAGAAAGGAAATATCCTCCGTTAAAAACTGGAAAGAAGATTTGTGAGAAAATGCTTTGTGTTCTGTTAATTCATCTCACAGAGTTAGAGCTTTCCCCTCAAGAAGCCTTTCGCTAAGACTGTTCTTGTGGAATTTGCATAGTGATATTTGGAATCCCATAGAGGGCTATGGTGAAAATGGAAATAACTTCAGTTAAAAAATGAAAAGAAGCTTTGTGAGAAACTGCTTTGTGTTCTGTTAATTCATCTCAAAGAGTTACAGCTTTCCCCTGAAGAAGCCTTCCACTAAGACTGTTTTTGAGGAATTTCCAAAGTGATATGTGGAAGCCCATAGAGGGCTATGGTGAAAATGGAAATATTGTAAGATACTTACCGAAGAGAAGCTGTCTGAAAAACTGCTTTGTGTTCTGTTAGTTCATCTCACAGAGCTACAGCTTTTCCCTCAAGAAGCCGTTCACTAAGACTGTTTTGTGAAATTTGCAAAGTGATATTTGGAAGCCCATAGAGGGCTAAGGTGAAAAAGGAAATATCTTCCGTTAAAAACTGGAAAGAACCATTCTGAGAAAATGCGGTGTGTTCTGTTAATACATATCACCGAGCTGCAGCTTTCCCCTCAGGAAGCCGTTCACTAAGACTGTTCTTGTGGAATTGCAAAGTGATATTTGGAGGCACATAGAGGGCAATGGTGAAAAAGGAAACACCTTAAGATAAAAACTGAAAAGAAGCTTTCTGAGAAACTGCTTTGTGTTCTGTTAATTCAAGTCACAGAGTTACTCTTTTACCTCAGGAAGCCTTTCACTAAGGCTGTTCTTGTGGAATTTACAAAGTGATATTTTGAAGCCCATAGAGGGCTATTGTGAAAAAGGAAATACCTTCAGTTAAAAACTGAAAAGAAGCTTTCTGAGAAACTGCTTTGTGTTCTGTTAATTCATCTCAAAGAGTTACTGCTTTTGCCTCAAAAATCCTTCCTCTAAGACTGTTTTTGTGGAATTTCCAAAGTGATATTTCGATGCCCATAGTAGGCTATGGTGAAAATGTAAATATCCTAAGATAAAAACCAAAAAGAAGCTGTATGAAAAGTTGCTTTGTGTTTTGTTAGTTCACTCCCAGAGTTACAGCTTTGCCCTCAAGAAGCCGTTAACTAAGACTGTTTTGTGAAATTTGCAGTGATATTTGGAAGCCCATAGAGGGCTAAGGTGAAAAAGGAAATATCTTCCGTTAAAAACTGGAAAGAACCATTCTGAGAAACTGCGGTGTGTTCTGTTAGTACATATCACCGAGGTACAGCTTTCCTCTCAAGAAGCCTTTCGCTAAGACTGTTCTTGTGGGATTTCCAAAGTGATATCTGGAAGCCCATAGAGGGCTATAGTGAAAAAGGAAATATCTTCAGTTAATTACTGGAAAGAAGCTTTCTGAGAGACTGCTTTGTGTTCTGTTAATTCATCTCACAGAGTTACAGCTTCCCCCTCAAGAAGCCTTTCGCTAAGACTGTTCTTGTGGAATTTGCAAAGTCATATTTGGAAGCCCATAGAATACTATGGTGAAAAAGGAACTATCTTCCGTTAAAAACTGGAAAGAAGATTTGTGAGAAACTGCTTTGTGTTGTGTTAATTCAACTCATAGAGTTACAGATTTCCCCTTCAGAAGCCTTTCGTTAAGACTGTTCTTCTGGAATTTGCAAAGTGATATTTGGAAGCCCATGAAGGGCTATGGTGAAAAGGGAAATAACTTCCGTTAAAAACTGGAAAGAAGCTTTCTGAAACACTGCCGTGTGTTCTGTTAATACATCTCACCGAGTTACAGCTTTCCCCTCAAGAAGCCTTTGTATAAGACTGTTCTTGTGGAATTTGCAAAGTGATACTTGGAAGCCCATAGAGGGCTATTTTGAAAATGGAAATATCCTAAGATAAAAACCGAAAAGAAGCTGTCTGAGAAACTGCTTTGTGTTGTGTTAGTTCATCTCACAGTGTTACAGCTTTCCCCTCAAGAAGCCCTTCACTAAGACTGTTCTTGTGAAATTTGCAAACTGATATTTGTATTCCCATAGAGGACTTTGGTGAAAAAGGAAATATCTTTTGTTAAAAACTTGAAAGAACCTTTCTGAGAAACTGCTTTGTGTTCTGTTAATTAATCTCACAGAGTTACAGCTTTCCTATCATGAAGCCGATCACTAAGGCTGTTCTTTTGGAATATGCAAAGTGATATTTGGAAGCCCATAGAGGGCTACGGTGAAAAAGGAAATATCCTAAGACAAAAACTGAAAAGAAGCTTTCTGAGAAACTGCTTTGTGTTCTGTTAGTTCGTCACCAGAGTTACAGCTTTCCCCTCAAAAAGCCTTTGGCTAAGACTGTTCTTGTGGAATTTGCAAAGTGAAATTTGGAAGCCCATTGAGGGCTATGATGAAAAAGGACATTTCTTCCATTAAAAACCGAAAAGAAGATTTCTGAGAAACTGCTTCGTGTTTTGTTAGTTCATCTCACAGAATTACAGCTTTGCTCCCAGAAGCCTTTCGCTAAGACTGTTCTTGTGGAATTTGCAAAGTGATCTTAGAAGCCCGTAGAGGGCTATGGTGAAAAAGGAAATAACTTACGTTAAAAACTGGAAAGAAGCTTTCTGAGAAACTGATGTGTGTTCTGTTAAAACATCTCACCGTGTTACAGCTTTCACCTCAAGAAGCCTTTCGCTAAGACTGTTCTTGTGGAATTTTCTAAGTGATATTTGGAAGCCCATAGAGGGCTATGGGAAAAAGAAAATATCTTCGGTTGAAAACTGGAAAGAAGCTTTCTGAGAAACAGCTCTGTGTTCTGTTAATTCATTTCAGAGAGTTACAGCTTTCCGCTAAAGAAGTCTTTCGCTAAGACTGCTCTTTTGGAATTTGCAAAGTGATATTTGGAAGCCCTTAGAGGGCTATGGTGAAAAAGGAAATATCTTCCGTTAAAAACTGGAAAGAAGCATTCTGAGATACTGCCGTGTGTTCTGTTAATACATCTAACCGAGTTACAGCTTTCCCCTCTAGAAGCCTTTCGCTAAGACTGTTCTTGTGGCATTTGCAATGTGATATTTGGAAGCCCTTAGAGGGCTATGGTGAAATAGGAAATATCTTCCGTTAAAAACTGGAAAGAAGCATTCTGAGAAAATGCCGTGTCTTCTGTTAATACATCTCACTTTGTTCCAGCTTTCCTCTCAAGAAGCCTTTCGCTAAGACTGTTCTTGTGGGATTTGCAATGTGATATTTGGAAGCCCATAGAGGACTATGGTGAGAAAGGAAATATCCTCCGTTAAAAACTGGAAAGAAGATTTGTGAGAAAATGCTTTGTGTTCTGTTAATTCATCTCACAGAGTTAGAGCTTTCCCCTCAAGAAGCCTTTCGCTAAGACTGTTCTTGTGGAATTTGCATAGTGATATTTGGAATCCCATAGAGGGCTATGGTGAAAATGGAAATAACTTCAGTTAAAAAATGAAAAGAAGCTTTCCGAGAAACTGCTTTGTGTTCTGTTAATTCATCTCAAAGAGTTACAGCTTTCCCCTGAAGAAGCCTTCCGCTAAGACTGTTTTTGAGGAATTTCCAAAGTGATATGTGGAAGCCCATAGAGGGCTATGGTGAAAATGGAAATATTGTAAGATACTTACCGAAGAGAAGCTGTCTGAAAAACTGCTTTGTGTTCTGTTAGTTCATCTCACAGAGCTACAGCTTTTCCCTCAAGAAGCCGTTCACTAAGACTGTTTTGTGAAATTTGCAAAGTGATATTTGGAAGCCCATAGAGGGCTAAGGTGAAAAAGGAAATATCTTCCGTTAAAAACTGGAAAGAACCATTCTGAGAAAATGCGGTGTGTTCTGTTAATACATATCACCGAGCTGCAGCTTTCCCCTCAGGAAGCCGTTCACTGAGACTGTTCTTGTGGAATTGCAAAGTGATATTTGGAGGCACATAGAGGGCAATGGTGAAAAAGGAAACACCTTAAGATAAAAACTGAAAAGAAGCTTTCTGAGAAACTGCTTTGTGTTCTGTTAATTCAAGTCACAGAGTTACTCTTTTACCTCAGGAAGCCTTTCACTAAGGCTGTTCTTGTGGAATTTACAAAGTGATATTTTGAAGCCCATAGAGGGCTATTGTGAAAAAGGAAATACCTTCAGTTAAAAACTGAAAAGAAGCTTTCTGAGAAACTGCTTTGTGTTCTGTTAATTCATCTCAAAGAGTTACTGCTTTTGCCTCAAAAATCCTTCCTCTAAGACTGTTTTTGTGGAATTTCCAAAGTGATATTTCGATGCCCATAGTAGGCTATGGTGAAAATGTAAATATCCTAAGATAAAAACCAAAAAGAAGCTGTATGAAAAGTTGCTTTGTGTTTTGTTAGTTCACTCCCAGAGTTACAGCTTTGCCCTCAAGAAGCCGTTAACTAAGACTGTTTTGTGAAATTTGCAGTGATATTTGGAAG
This sequence comes from Chlorocebus sabaeus, assembly GCF_047675955.1. Lineage (NCBI taxonomy): Eukaryota > Metazoa > Chordata > Mammalia > Primates > Cercopithecidae > Chlorocebus > Chlorocebus sabaeus. The sequence continues at coordinate 849,956 of NW_027327815.1, forward strand.
CCCATAGAGGGCTAAGGTGAAAAAGGAAATATCTTCCGTTAAAAACTGGAAAGAACCATTCTGAGAAACTGCGGTGTGTTCTGTTAGTACATATCACCGAGGTACAGCTTTCCTCTCAAGAAGCCTTTCGTTAAGACTGTTCTTGTGGGATTTCCAAAGTGATATTTGGAAGCCCATGAAGGGCTATGGTGAAAAGGGAAATAACTTCCGTTAAAAACTGGAAAGAAGCTTTCTGAAACACTGCCGTGTGTTCTGTTAATACATCTCACCGAGTTACAGCTTTCCCCTCAAGAAGCCTTTGTATAAGACTGTTCTTGTGGAATTTGCAAAGTGATACTTGGAAGCCCGTAGAGGGCTATTTTGAAAATGGAAATATCCTAAGATAAAAACCGAAAAGAAGCTGTCTGAGAAACTGCTTTGTGTTGTGTTAGTTCATCTCACAGTGTTACAGCTTTCCCCTCAAGAAGCCCTTCACTAAGTCTGTTCTTGTGAAATTTGCAAACTGATATTTGTATTCCCATAGAGGACTTTGGTGAAAAAGGAAATATCTTTCGTTAAAAACTGGAAAGAACCTTTCTGAGAAACTGCTTTGTGTTCTGTTAATTAATCTCACAGAGTTACAGCTTTCCTATCATGAAGCCGATCACTAAGGCTGTTCTTTTGGAATATGCAAAGTGATATTTGGAAGCCCATAGAGGGCTACGGTGAAAAAGGAAATATCCTAAGACAAAAACTGAAAAGAAGCTTTCTGAGAAACTGCTTTGTGTTCTGTTAGTTCGTCACCAGAGTTACAGCTTTCCCCTCAAAAAGCCTTTGGCTAAGACTGTTCTTGTGGAATTTGCAAAGTGAAATTTGGAAGCCCATTGAGGGCTATGATGAAAAAGGACATTTCTTCCATTAAAAACCGAAAAGAAGATTTCTGAGAAACTGCTTCGTGTTTTGTTAGTTCATCTCACAGAATTACAGCTTTGCTCCCAGAAGCCTTTCGCTAAGACTGTTCTTGTGGAATTTGCAAAGTGATCTTAGAAGCCCGTAGAGGGCTATGGTGAAAAAGGAAATAACTTACGTTAAAAACTGGAAAGAAGCTTTCTGAGAAACTGATGTGTGTTCTGTTAAAACATCTCACCGTGTTACAGCTTTCACCTCAAGAAGCCTTTCGCTAAGACTGTTCTTGTGGAATTTTCTAAGTGATATTTGGAAGCCCATAGAGGGCTATGGGAAAAAGAAAATATCTTCGGTTGAAAACTGGAAAGAAGCTTTCTGAGAAACAGCTCTGTGTTCTGTTAATTCATTTCAGAGAGTTACAGCTTTCCGCTAAAGAAGTCTTTCGCTAAGACTGCTCTTTTGGAATTTGCAAAGTGATATTTGGAAGCCCTTAGAGGGCTATGGTGAAAAAGGAAATATCTTCCGTTAAAAACTGGAAAGAAGCATTCTGAGATACTGCCGTGTGTTCTGTTAATACATCTAACCGAGTTACAGCTTTCCCCTCTAGAAGCCTTTCGCTAAGACTGTTCTTGTGGCATTTGCAATGTGATATTTGGAAGCCCATAGAGGACTATGGTGAGAAAGGAAATATCCTCCGTTAAAAACTGGAAAGAAGATTTGTGAGAAAATGCTTTGTGTTCTGTTAATTCATCTCACAGAGTTAGAGCTTTCCCCTCAAGAAGCCTTTCGCTAAGACTGTTCTTGTGGAATTTGCATAGTGATATTTGGAATCCCATAGAGGGCTATGGTGAAAATGGAAATAACTTCAGTTAAAAAATGAAAAGAAGCTTTCCGAGAAACTGCTTTGTGTTCTGTTAATTCATCTCAAAGAGTTACAGCTTTCCCCTGAAGAAGCCTTCCGCTAAGACTGTTTTTGAGGAATTTCCAAAGTGATATGTGGAAGCCCATAGAGGGCTATGGTGAAAATGGAAATATTGTAAGATACTTACCGAAGAGAAGCTGTCTGAAAAACTGCTTTGTGTTCTGTTAGTTCATCTCACAGAGCTACAGCTTTTCCCTCAAGAAGCCGTTCACTAAGACTGTTTTGTGAAATTTGCAAAGTGATATTTGGAAGCCCATAGAGGGCTAAGGTGAAAAAGGAAATATCTTCCGTTAAAAACTGGAAAGAACCATTCTGAGAAAATGCGGTGTGTTCTGTTAATACATATCACCGAGCTGCAGCTTTCCCCTCAGGAAGCCGTTCACTGAGACTGTTCTTGTGGAATTGCAAAGTGATATTTGGAGGCACATAGAGGGCAATGGTGAAAAAGGAAACACCTTAAGATAAAAACTGAAAAGAAGCTTTCTGAGAAACTGCTTTGTGTTCTGTTAATTCAAGTCACAGAGTTACTCTTTTACCTCAGGAAGCCTTTCACTAAGGCTGTTCTTGTGGAATTTACAAAGTGATATTTTGAAGCCCATAGAGGGCTATTGTGAAAAAGGAAATACCTTCAGTTAAAAACTGAAAAGAAGCTTTCTGAGAAACTGCTTTGTGTTCTGTTAATTCATCTCAAAGAGTTACTGCTTTTGCCTCAAAAATCCTTCCTCTAAGACTGTTTTTGTGGAATTTCCAAAGTGATATTTCGATGCCCATAGTAGGCTATGGTGAAAATGTAAATATCCTAAGATAAAAACCAAAAAGAAGCTGTATGAAAAGTTGCTTTGTGTTTTGTTAGTTCACTCCCAGAGTTACAGCTTTGCCCTCAAGAAGCCGTTAACTAAGACTGTTTTGTGAAATTTGCAGTGATATTTGGAAGCCCATAGAGGGCTAAGGTGAAAAAGGAAATATCTTCCGTTAAAAACTGGAAAGAACCATTCTGAGAAACTGCGGTGTGTTCTGTTAGTACATATCACCGAGGTACAGCTTTCCTCTCAAGAAGCCTTTCGTTAAGACTGTTCTTGTGGGATTTCCAAAGTGATATTTGGAAGCCCATGAAGGGCTATGGTGAAAAGGGAAATAACTTCCGTTAAAAACTGGAAAGAAGCTTTCTGAAACACTGCCGTGTGTTCTGTTAATACATCTCACCGAGTTACAGCTTTCCCCTCAAGAAGCCTTTGTATAAGACTGTTCTTGTGGAATTTGCAAAGTGATACTTGGAAGCCCATAGAGGGCTATTTTGAAAATGGAAATATCCTAAGATAAAAACCGAAAAGAAGCTGTCTGAGAAACTGCTTTGTGTTGTGTTAGTTCATCTCACAGTGTTACAGCTTTCCCCTCAAGAAGCCCTTCACTAAGACTGTTCTTGTGAAATTTGCAAACTGATATTTGTATTCCCATAGAGGACTTTGGTGAAAAAGGAAATATCTTTCGTTAAAAACTGGAAAGAACCTTTCTGAGAAACTGCTTTGTGTTCTGTTAATTAATCTCACAGAGTTACAGCTTTCCTATCATGAAGCCGATCACTAAGGCTGTTCTTTTGGAATATGCAAAGTGATATTTGGAAGCCCATAGAGGGCTACGGTGAAAAAGGAAATATCCTAAGACAAAAACTGAAAAGAAGCTTTCTGAGAAACTGCTTTGTGTTCTGTTAGTTCGTCACCAGAGTTACAGCTTTCCCCTCAAAAAGCCTTTGGCTAAGACTGTTCTTGTGGAATTTGCAAAGTGAAATTTGGAAGCCCATTGAGGGCTATGATGAAAAAGGACATTTCTTCCATTAAAAACCGAAAAGAAGATTTCTGAGAAACTGCTTCGTGTTTTGTTAGTTCATCTCACAGAATTACAGCTTTGCTCCCAGAAGCCTTTCGCTAAGACTGTTCTTGTGGAATTTGCAAAGTGATCTTAGAAGCCCGTAGAGGGCTATGGTGAAAAAGGAAATAACTTACGTTAAAAATTGGAAAGAAGCTTTCTGAGAAACTGATGTGTGTTCTGTTAAAACATCTCACCGTGTTACAGCTTTCACCTCAAGAAGCCTTTCGCTAAGACTGTTCTTGTGGAATTTTCTAAGTGATATTTGGAAGCCCATAGAGGGCTATGGGAAAAAGAAAATATCTTCGGTTGAAAACTGGAAAGAAGCTTTCTGAGAAACAGCTCTGTGTTCTGTTAATTCATTTCAGAGAGTTACGCTTTCCGCTAAAGAAGTCTTTCGCTAAGACTGCTCTTTTGGAATTTGCAAAGTGATATTTGGAAGCCCTTAGAGGGCTATGGTGAAAAAGGAAATATCTTCCGTTAAAAACTGGAAAGAAGCATTCTGAGATACTGCCGTGTGTTCTGTTAATACATCTAACCGAGTTACAGCTTTCCCCTCTAGAAGCCTTTCGCTAAGACTGTTCTTGTGGCATTTGCAATGTGATATTTGGAAGCCCTTAGAGGGCTATGGTGAAATAGGAAATATCTTCCGTTAAAAACTGGAAAGAAGCATTCTGAGAAAATGCCGTGTCTTCTGTTAATACGTCTCACTGTGTTCCAGCTTTCCTCTCAAGAAGCCTTTCGCTAAGACTGTTCTTGTGGGATTTGCAATGTGATATTTGGAAGCCCATAGAGGACTATGGTGAGAAAGGAAATATCCTCCGTTAAAAACTGGAAAGAAGATTTGTGAGAAAATGCTTTGTGTTCTGTTAATTCATCTCACAGAGTTAGAGCTTTCCCCTCAAGAAGCCTTTCGCTAAGACTGTTCTTGTGGAATTTGCATAGTGATATTTGGAATCCCATAGAGGGCTATGGTGAAAATGGAAATAACTTCAGTTAAAAAATGAAAAGAAGCTTTCCGAGAAACTGCTTTGTGTTCTGTTAATTCATCTCAAAGAGTTACAGCTTTCCCCTGAAGAAGCCTTCCGCTAAGACTGTTTTTGAGGAATTTCCAAAGTGATATGTGGAAGCCCATAGAGGGCTATGGTGAAAATGGAAATATTGTAAGATACTTACCGAAGAGAAGCTGTCTGAAAAACTGCTTTGTGTTCTGTTAGTTCATCTCACAGAGCTACAGCTTTTCCCTCAAGAAGCCGTTCACTAAGACTGTTTTGTGAAATTTGCAAAGTGATATTTGGAAGCCCATAGAGGGCTAAGGTGAAAAAGGAAATATCTTCCGTTAAAAACTGGAAAGAACCATTCTGAGAAAATGCGGTGTGTTCTGTTAATACATATCACCGAGCTGCAGCTTTCCCCTCAGGAAGCCGTTCACTAAGACTGTTCTTGTGGAATTGCAAAGTGATATTTGGAGGCACATAGAGGGCAATGGTGAAAAAGGAAACACCTTAAGATAAAAACTGAAAAGAAGCTTTCTGAGAAACTGCTTTGTGTTCTGTTAATTCAAGTCACAGAGTTACTCTTTTACCTCAGGAAGCCTTTCACTAAGGCTGTTCTTGTGGAATTTACAAAGTGATATTTTGAAGCCCATAGAGGGCTATTGTGAAAAAGGAAATACCTTCAGTTAAAAACTGAAAAGAAGCTTTCTGAGAAACTGCTTTGTGTTCTGTTAATTCATCTCAAAGAGTTACTGCTTTTGCCTCAAAAATCCTTCCTCTAAGACTGTTTTTGTGGAATTTCCAAAGTGATATTTCGATGCCCATAGTAGGCTATGGTGAAAATGTAAATATCCTAAGATAAAAACCAAAAAGAAGCTGTATGAAAAGTTGCTTTGTGTTTTGTTAGTTCACTCCCAGAGTTACAGCTTTGCCCTCAAGAAGCCGTTAACTAAGACTGTTTTGTGAAATTTGCAGTGATATTTGGAAGCCCATAGAGGGCTAAGGTGAAAAAGGAAATATCTTCCGTTAAAAACTGGAAAGAACCATTCTGAGAAACTGCGGTGTGTTCTGTTAGTACATATCACCGAGGTACAGCTTTCCTCTCAAGAAGCCTTTCGTTAAGTCTGTTCTTGTGGGATTTCCAAAGTGATATTTGGAAGCCCATAGAGGGCTATAGTGAAAAAGGAAATATCTTCAGTTAAATACTGGAAAGAAGCTTTCTGAGAGACTGCTTTGTGTTCTGTTAATTCATCTCACAGAGTTACAGCTTCCCCTCAAGAAGCCTTTCGCTAAGACTGTTCTTGTGGAATTTGCAAAGTCATATTTGGAAGCCCATAGAATACTATGGTGAAAAAGGAACTATCTTCCGTTAAAAACTGGAAAGAAGATTTGTGAGAAACTGCTTTGTGTTCTGTTAACTCAACTTATAGAGTTACAGATTTCCCCTTCAGAAGCCTTTCGTTAAGACTGTTCTTCTGGAATTTGCAAAGTGATATTTGGAAGCCCATGAAGGGCTATGGTGAAAAGGGAAATAACTTCCGTTAAAAACTGGAAAGAAGCTTTCTGAAACACTGCCGTGTGTTCTGTTAATACATCTCACCGAGTTACAGCTTTCCCCTCAAGAAGCCTTTGTATAAGACTGTTCTTGTGGAATTTGCAAAGTGATACTTGGAAGCCCATAGAGGGCTATTTTGAAAATGGAAATATCCTAAGATAAAAACCGAAAAGAAGCTGTCTGAGAAACTGCTTTGTGTTGTGTTAGTTCATCTCACAGTGTTACAGCTTTCCCCTCAAGAAGCCCTTCACTAAGACTGTTCTTGTGAAATTTGCAAACTGATATTTGTATTCCCATAGAGGACTTTGGTGAAAAAGGAAATATCTTTCGTTAAAAACTGGAAAGAACCTTTCTGAGAAACTGCTTTGTGTTCTGTTAATTAATCTCACAGAGTTACAGCTTTCCTATCATGAAGCCGATCACTAAGGCTGTTCTTTTGGAATATGCAAAGTGATATTTGGAAGCCCATAGAGGGCTACGGTGAAAAAGGAAATATCCTAAGACAAAAACTGAAAAGAAGCTTTCTGAGAAACTGCTTTGTGTTCTGTTAGTTCGTCACCAGAGTTACAGCTTTCCCCTCAAAAAGCCTTTGGCTAAGACTGTTCTTGTGGAATTTGCAAAGTGAAATTTGGAAGCCCATTGAGGGCTATGATGAAAAAGGACATTTCTTCCATTAAAAACCGAAAAGAAGATTTCTGAGAAACTGCTTCGTGTTTTGTTAGTTCATCTCACAGAATTACAGCTTTGCTCCCAGAAGCCTTTCGCTAAGACTGTTCTTGTGGAATTTGCAAAGTGATCTTAGAAGCCCGTAGAGGGCTATGGTGAAAAAGGAAATAACTTACGTTAAAAATTGGAAAGAAGCTTTCTGAGAAACTGATGTGTGTTCTGTTAAAACATCTCACCGTGTTACAGCTTTCACCTCAAGAAGCCTTTCGCTAAGACTGTTCTTGTGGAATTTTCTAAGTGATATTTGGAAGCCCATAGAGGGCTATGGGAAAAAGAAAATATCTTCGGTTGAAAACTGGAAAGAAGCTTTCTGAGAAACAGCTCTGTGTTCTGTTAATTCATTTCAGAGAGTTACAGCTTTCCTCTAAAGAAGTCTTTCGCTAAGACTGCTCTTTTGGAATTTGCAAAGTGATATTTGGAAGCCCTTAGAGGGCTATGGTGAAAAAGGAAATATCTTCCGTTAAAAACTGGAAAGAAGCATTCTGAGATACTGCCGTGTGTTCTGTTAATACATCTAACCGAGTTACAGCTTTCCCCTCTAGAAGCCTTTCGCTAAGACTGTTCTTGTGGCATTTGCAATGTGATATTTGGAAGCCCTTAGAGGGCTATGGTGAAATAGGAAATATCTTCCGTTAGAAACTGGAAAGAAGCATTCTGAGAAAATGCCGTGTCTTCTGTTAATACGTCTCACTGTGTTCCAGCTTTCCTCTCAAGAAGCCTTTCGCTAAGACTGTTCTTGTGGGATTTGCAATGTGATATTTGGAAGCTCATAGAGGACTATGGTGAGAAAGGAAATATCCTCCGTTAAAAACTGGAAAGAAGATTTGTGAGAAAATGCTTTGTGTTCTGTTAATTCATCTCACAGAGTTAGAGCTTTCCCCTCAAGAAGCCTTTCGCTAAGACTGTTCTTGTGGAATTTGCATAGTGATATTTGGAATCCCATAGAGGGCTATGGTGAAAATGGAAATAACTTCAGTTAAAAAATGAAAAGAAGCTTTCCGAGAAACTGCTTTGTGTTCTGTTAATTCATCTCAAAGAGTTACAGCTTTCCCCTGAAGAAGCCTTCCGCTAAGACTGTTTTTGAGGAATTTCCAAAGTGATATGTGGAAGCCCATAGAGGGCTATGGTGAAAATGGAAATATTGTAAGATACTTACCGAAGAGAAGCTGTCTGAAAAACTGCTTTGTGTTCTGTTAGTTCATCTCACAGAGCTACAGATTTTCCCTCAAGAAGCCGTTCACTAAGACTGTTTTGTGAAATTTGCAAAGTGATATTTGGAAGCCCATAGAGGGCTAAGGTGAAAAAGGAAATATCTTCCGTTAAAAACTGGAAAGAACCATTATGAGAAAATGCGGTGTGTTCTGTTAATACATATCACCGAGCTGCAGCTTTCCCCTCAGGAAGCCGTTCACTAAGACTGTTCTTGTGGAATTGCAAAGTGATATTTGGAGGCACATAGAGGGCAATGGTGAAAAAGGAAACACCTTAAGATAAAAACTGAAAAGAAGCTTTCTGAGAAACTGCTTTGTGTTCTGTTAATTCAAGTCACAGAGTTACTCTTTTACCTCAGGAAGCCTTTCACTAAGGCTGTTCTTGTGGAATTTACAAAGTGATATTTTGAAGCCCATAGAGGGCTATTGTGAAAAAGGAAATACCTTCAGTTAAAAACTGAAAAGAAGCTTTCTGAGAAACTGCTTTGTGTTCTGTTAATTCATCTCAAAGAGTTACTGCTTTTGCCTCAAAAATCCTTCCTCTAAGACTGTTTTTGTGGAATTTCCAAAGTGATATTTCGATGCCCATAGTAGGCTATGGTGAAAATGTAAATATCCTAAGATAAATACCAAAAAGAAGCTGTATGAAAAGTTGCTTTGTGTTTTGTTAGTTCACTCCCAGAGTTACAGCTTTGCCCTCAAGAAGCCGTTAACTAAGACTGTTTTGTGAAATTTGCAGTGATATTTGGAAGCCCATAGAGGGCTAAGGTGAAAAAGGAAATATCTTCCGTTAAAAACTGGAAAGAACCATTCTGAGAAACTGCGGTGTGTTCTGTTAGTACATATCACCGAGGTACAGCTTTCCTCTCAAGAAGCCTTTCGTTAAGACTGTTCTTGTGGGATTTCCAAAGTGATATTTGGAAGCCCATGAAGGGCTATGGTGAAAAGGGAAATAACTTCCGTTAAAAACTGGAAAGAAGCTTTCTGAAACACTGCCGTGTGTTCTGTTAATACATCTCACCGAGTTACAGCTTTCCCCTCAAGAAGCCTTTGTATAAGACTGTTCTTGTGGAATTTGCAAAGTGATACTTGGAAGCCCATAGAGGGCTATTTTGAAAATGGAAATATCCTAAGATAAAAACCGAAAAGAAGCTGTCTGAGAAACTGCTTTGTGTTGTGTTAGTTCATCTCACAGTGTTACAGCTTTCCCCTCAAGAAGCCCTTCACTAAGACTGTTCTTGTGAAATTTGCAAACTGATATTTGTATTCCCATAGAGGACTTTGGTGAAAAAGGAAATATCTTTCGTTAAAAACTGGAAAGAACCTTTCTGAGAAACTGCTTTGTGTTCTGTTAATTAATCTCACAGAGTTACAGCTTTCCTATCATGAAGCCGATCACTAAGGCTGTTCTTTTGGAATATGCAAAGTGATATTTGGAAGCCCATAGAGGGCTACGGTGAAAAAGGAAATATCCTAAGACAAAAACTGAAAAGAAGCTTTCTGAGAAACTGCTTTGTGTTCTGTTAGTTCGTCACCAGAGTTACAGCTTTCCCCTCAAAAAGCCTTTGGCTAAGACTGTTCTTGTGGAATTTGCAAAGTGAAATTTGGAAGCCCATTGAGGGCTATGATGAAAAAGGACATTTCTTCCATTAAAAACCGAAAAGAAGATTTCTGAGAAACTGCTTCGTGTTTTGTTAGTTCATCTCACAGAATTACAGCTTTGCTCCCAGAAGCCTTTCGCTAAGACTGTTCTTGTGGAATTTGCAAAGTGATCTTAGAAGCCCGTAGAGGGCTATGGTGAAAAAGGAAATAACTTACGTTAAAAATTGGAAAGAAGCTTTCTGAGAAACTGATGTGTGTTCTGTTAAAACATCTCACCGTGTTACAGCTTTCACCTCAAGAAGCCTTTCGCTAAGACTGTTCTTGTGGAATTTTCTAAGTGATATTTGGAAGCCCATAGAGGGCTATGGGAAAAAGAAAATATCTTCGGTTGAAAACTGGAAAGAAGCTTTCTGAGAAACAGCTCTGTGTTCTGTTAATTCATTTCAGAGAGTTACAGCTTTCCGCTAAAGAAGTCTTTCGCTAAGACTGCTCTTTTGGAATTTGCAAAGTGATATTTGGAAGCCCTTAGAGGGCTATGGTGAAAAAGGAAATATCTTCCGTTAAAAACTGGAAAGAAGCATTCTGAGATACTGCCGTGTGTTCTGTTAATACATCTAACCGAGTTACAGCTTTCCCCTCTAGAAGCCTTTCGCTAAGACTGTTCTTGTGGCATTTGCAATGTGATATTTGGAAGCCCTTAGAGGGCTATGGTGAAATAGGAAATATCTTCCGTTAAAAACTGGAAAGAAGCATTCTGAGAAAATGCCGTGTCTTCTGTTAATACGTCTCACTGTGTTCCAGCTTTCCTCTCAAGAAGCCTTTCGCTAAGACTGTTCTTGTGGGATTTGCAATGTGATATTTGGAAGCCCATAGAGGACTATGGTGAGAAAGGAAATATCCTCCGTTAAAAACTGGAAAGAAGATTTGTGAGAAAATGCTTTGTGTTCTGTTAATTCATCTCACAGAGTTAGAGCTTTCCCCTCAAGAAGCCTTTCGCTAAGACTGTTCTTGTGGAATTTGCATAGTGATATTTGGAATCCCATAGAGGGCTATGGTGAAAATGGAAATAACTTCAGTTAAAAAATGAAAAGAAGCTTTCCGAGAAACTGCTTTGTGTTCTGTTAATTCATCTCAAAGAGTTACAGCTTTCCCCTGAAGAAGCCTTCCGCTAAGACTGTTTTTGAGGAATTTCCAAAGTGATATGTGGAAGCCCATAGAGGGCTATGGTGAAAATGGAAATATTGTAAGATACTTACCGAAGAGAAGCTGTCTGAAAAACTGCTTTGTGTTCTGTTAGTTCATCTCACAGAGCTACAGCTTTTCCCTCAAGAAGCCGTTCACTAAGACTGTTTTGTGAAATTTGCAAAGTGATATTTGGAAGCCCATAGAGGGCTAAGGTGAAAAAGGAAATATCTTCCGTTAAAAACTGGAAAGAACCATTCTGAGAAAATGCGGTGTGTTCTGTTAATACATATCACCGAGCTGCAGCTTTCCCCTCAGGAAGCCGTTCACTAAGACTGTTCTTGTGGAATTGCAAAGTGATATTTGGAGGCACATAGAGGGCAATGGTGAAAAAGGAAACACCTTAAGATAAAAACTGAAAAGAAGCTTTCTGAGAAACTGCTTTGTGTTCTGTTAATTCAAGTCACAGAGTTACTCTTTTACCTCAGGAAGCCTTTCACTAAGGCTGTTCTTGTGGAATTTACAAAGTGATATTTTGAAGCCCATAGAGGGCTATTGTGAAAAAGGAAATACCTTCAGTTAAAAACTGAAAAGAAGCTTTCTGAGAAACTGCTTTGTGTTCTGTTAATTCATCTCAAAGAGTTACTGCTTTTGCCTCAAAAATCCTTCCTCTAAGACTGTTTTTGTGGAATTTCCAAAGTGATATTTCGATGCCCATAGTAGGCTATGGTGAAAATGTAAATATCCTAAGATAAAAACCAAAAAGAAGCTGTATGAAAAGTTGCTTTGTGTTTTGTTAGTTCACTCCCAGAGTTACAGCTTTGCCCTCAAGAAGCCGTTAACTAAGACTGTTTTGTGAAATTTGCAGTGATATTTGGAAGCCCATAGAGGGCTAAGGTGAAAAAGGAAATATCTTCCGTTAAAAACTGGAAAGAACCATTCTGAGAAACTGCGGTGTGTTCTGTTAGTACATATCACCGAGGTACAGCTTTCCTCTCAAGAAGCCTTTCGCTAAGACTGTTCTTGTGGGATTTCCAAAGCGATATTTGGAAGCCCATAGAGGGCTATAGTGAAAAAGGAAATATCTTCAGTTAAATACTGGAAAGAAGCTTTCTGAGAGACTGCTTTGTGTTCTGTTAATTCATCTCACAGAGTTACAGCTTCCCCCTCAAGAAGCCTTTCGCTAAGACTGTTCTTGTGGAATTTGCAAAGTCATATTTGGAAGCCCATAGAATACTATGGTGAAAAAGGAACTATCTTCCGTTAAAAACTGGAAAGAAGATTTGTGAGAAACTGCTTTTTGTTGTGTTAATTCAACTCATAGAGTTACAGATTTCCCCTTCAGAAGCCTTTCGTTAAGACTGTTCTTCTGGAATTTGCAAAGTGATATTTGGAAGCCCATGAAGGGCTATGGTGAAAAGGGAAATAACTTCCGTTAAAAACTGGAAAGAAGCTTTCTGAAACACTGCCGTGTGTTCCGTTAATACATCTCACCGAGTTACAGCTTTCCCCTCAAGAAGCCTTTGTATAAGACTGTTCTTGTGGAATTTGCAAAGTGATACTTGGAAGCCCATAGAGGGCTATTTTGAAAATGGAAATATCCTAAGATAAAAACCGAAAAGAAGCTGTCTGAGAAACTGCTTTGTGTTGTGTTAGTTCATCTCACAGTGTTACAGCTTTCCCCTCAAGAAGCCCTTCACTAAGACTGTTCTTGTGAAATTTGCAAACTGATATTTGTATTCCCATAGAGGACTTTGGTGAAAAAGGAAATATCTTTCGTTAAAAACTGGAAAGAACCTTTCTGAGAAACTGCTTTGTGTTCTGTTAATTAATCTCACAGAGTTACAGCTTTCCTATCATGAAGCCGATCACTAAGGCTGTTCTTTTGGAATATGCAAAGTGATATTTGGAAGCCCATAGAGGGCTACGGTGAAAAAGGAAATATCCTAAGACAAAAACTGAAAAGAAGCTTTCTGAGAAACTGCTTTGTGTTCTGTTAGTTCGTCACCAGAGTTACAGCTTTCCCCTCAAAAAGCCTTTGGCTAAGACTGTTCTTGTGGAATTTGCAAAGTGAAATTTGGAAGCCCATTGAGGGCTATGATGAAAAAGGACATTTCTTCCATTAAAAACCGAAAAGAAGATTTCTGAGAAACTGCTTCGTGTTTTGTTAGTTCATCTCACAGAATTACAGCTTTGCTCCCAGAAGCCTTTCGCTAAGACTGTTCTTGTGGAATTTGCAAAGTGATCTTAGAAGCCCGTAGAGGGCTATGGTGAAAAAGGAAATAACTTACGTTAAAAATTGGAAAGAAGCTTTCTGAGAAACTGATGTGTGTTCTGTTAAAACATCTCACCGTGTTACAGCTTTCACCTCAAGAAGCCTTTCGCTAAGACTGTTCTTGTGGAATTTTCTAAGTGATATTTGGAGGCCCATAGAGGGCTATGGGAAAAAGAAAATATCTTCGGTTGAAAACTGGAAAGAAGCTTTCTGAGAAACAGCTCTGTGTTCTGTTAATTCATTTCAGAGAGTTACAGCTTTCCGCTAAAGAAGTCTTTCGCTAAGACTGCTCTTTTGGAATTTGCAAAGTGATATTTGGAAGCCCTTAGAGGGCTATGGTGAAAAAGGAAATATCTTCCGTTAAAAACTGGAAAGAAGCATTCTGAGATACTGCCGTGTGTTCTGTTAATACATCTAACCGAGTTACAGCTTTCCCCTCTAGAAGCCTTTCGCTAAGACTGTTCTTGTGGCATTTGCAATGTGATATTTGGAAGCCCTTAGAGGGCTATGGTGAAATAGGAAATATCTTCCGTTAAAAACTGGAAAGAAGCATTCTGAGAAAATGCCGTGTCTTCTGTTAATACGTCTCACTGTGTTCCAGCTTTCCTCTCAAGAAGCCTTTCGCTAAGACTGTTCTTGTGGGATTTGCAATGTGATATTTGGAAGCCCATAGAGGACTATGGTGAGAAAGGAAATATCCTCCGTTAAAAACTGGAAAGAAGATTTGTGAGAAAATGCTTTGTGTTCTGTTAATTCATCTCACAGAGTTAGAGCTTTCCCCTCAAGAAGCCTTTCGCTAAGACTGTTCTTGTGGAATTTGCATAGTGATATTTGGAATCCCATAGAGGGCTATGGTGAAAATGGAAATAACTTCAGTTAAAAAATGAAAAGAAGCTTTCCGAGAAACTGCTTTGTGTTCTGTTAATTCATCTCAAAGAGTTACAGCTTTCCCCTGAAGAAGCCTTCCGCTAAGACTGTTTTTGAGGAATTTCCAAAGTGATATGTGGAAGCCCATAGAGGGCTATGGTGAAAATGGAAATATTGTAAGATACTTACCGAAGAGAAGCTGTCTGAAAAACTGCTTTGTGTTCTGTTAGTTCATCTCACAGAGCTACAGCTTTTCCCTCAAGAAGCCGTTCACTAAGACTGTTTTGTGAAATTTGCAAAGTGATATTTGGAAGCCCATAGAGGGCTAAGGTGAAAAAGGAAATATCTTCCGTTAAAAACTGGAAAGAACCATTATGAGAAAATGCGGTGTGTTCTGTTAATACATATCACCGAGCTGCAGCTTTCCCCTCAGGAAGCCGTTCACTAAGACTGTTCTTGTGGAATTGCAAAGTGATATTTGGAGGCACATAGAGGGCAATGGTGAAAAAGGAAACACCTTAAGATAAAAACTGAAAAGAAGCTTTCTGAGAAACTGCTTTGTGTTCTGTTAATTCAAGTCACAGAGTTACTCTTTTACCTCAGGAAGCCTTTCACTAAGGCTGTTCTTGTGGAATTTACAAAGTGATATTTTGAAGCCCATAGAGGGCTATTGTGAAAAAGGAAATACCTTCAGTTAAAAACTGAAAAGAAGCTTTCTGAGAAACTGCTTTGTGTTCTGTTAATTCATCTCAAAGAGTTACTGCTTTTGCCTCAAAAATCCTTCCTCTAAGACTGTTTTTGTGGAATTTCCAAAGTGATATTTCGATGCCCATAGTAGGCTATGGTGAAAATGTAAATATCCTAAGATAAAAACCAAAAAGAAGCTGTATGAAAAGTTGCTTTGTGTTTTGTTAGTTCACTCCCAGAGTTACAGCTTTGCCCTCAAGAAGCCGTTAACTAAGACTGTTTTGTGAAATTTGCAGTGATATTTGGAAGCCCATAGAGGGCTAAGGTGAAAAAGGAAATATCTTCCGTTAAAAACTGGAAAGAACCATTCTGAGAAACTGCGGTGTGTTCTGTTAGTACATATCACCGAGGTACAGCTTTCCTCTCAAGAAGCCTTTCGCTAAGTCTGTTCTTGTGGGATTTCCAAAGTGATATTTGGAAGCCCATAGAGGGCTATAGTGAAAAAGGAAATATCTTCAGTTAAATACTGGAAAGAAGCTTTCTGAGAGACTGCTTTGTGTTCTGTTAATTCATCTCACAGAGTTACAGCTTTCCCCTCAAGAAGCCTTTCGCTAAGACTGTTCTTGTGGAATTTGCAAAGTCATATTTGGAAGCCCATAGAATACTATGGTGAAAAAGGAACTATCTTCCGTTAAAAACTGGAAAGAAGATTTGTGAGAAACTGCTTTGTGTTGTGTTAATTCAACTCATAGAGTGACAGATTTCCCCTTCAGAAGCCTTTCGTTAAGACTGTTCTTCTGGAATTTGCAAAGTGATATTTGGAAGCCCATGAAGGGCTATGGTGAAAAGGGAAATAACTTCCGTTAAAAACTGGAAAGAAGCTTTCTGAAACACTGCCGTGTGTTCTGTTAATACATCTCACCGAGTTACAGCTTTCCCCTCAAGAAGCCTTTGTATAAGACTGTTCTTGTGGAATTTGCAAAGTGATACTTGGAAGCCCATAGAGGGCTATTTTGAAAATGGAAATATCCTAAGATAAAAACCGAAAAGAAGCTGTCTGAGAAACTGCTTTGTGTTGTGTTAGTTCATCTCACAGTGTTACAGCTTTCCCCTCAAGAAGCCCTTCACTAAGACTGTTCTTGTGAAATTTGCAAACTGATATTTGTATTCCCATAGAGGACTTTGGTGAAAAAGAAAATATCTTTCGTTAAAAACTGGAAAGAACCTTTCTGAGAAACTGCTTTGTGTTCTGTTAATTAATCTCACAGAGTTACAGCTTTCCTATCATGAAGCCGATCACTAAGGCTGTTCTTTTGGAATATGCAAAGTGATATTTGGAAGCCCATAGAGGGCTACGGTGAAAAAGGAAATATCCTAAGACAAAAACTGAAAAGAAGCTTTCTGAGAAACTGCTTTGTGTTCTGTTAGTTCGTCACCAGAGTTACAGCTTTCCCCTCAAAAAGCCTTTGGCTAAGACTGTTCTTGTGGAATTTGCAAAGTGAAATTTGGAAGCCCATTGAGGGCTATGATGAAAAAGGACATTTCTTCCATTAAAAACCGAAAAGAAGATTTCTGAGAAACTGCTTCGTGTTTTGTTAGTTCATCTCACAGAATTACAGCTTTGCTCCCAGAAGCCTTTCGCTAAGACTGTTCTTGTGGAATTTGCAAAGTGATCTTAGAAGCCCGTAGAGGGCTATGGTGAAAAAGGAAATAACTTACGTTAAAAACTGGAAAGAAGCATTCTGAGAAAATGCGGTGTGTTCTGTTAATACATATCACCGAGCTGCAGCTTTCCCCTCAGGAAGCCGTTCACTAAGACTGTTCTTGTGGAATTGCAAAGTGATATTTGGAGGCACATAGAGGGCAATGGTGAAAAAGGAAACACCTTAAGATAAAAACTGAAAAGAAGCTTTCTGAGAAACTGCTTTGTGTTCTGTTAATTCAAGTCACAGAGTTACTCTTTTACCTCAGGAAGCCTTTCACTAAGGCTGTTCTTGTGGAATTTACAAAGTGATATTTTGAAGCCCATAGAGGGCTATTGTGAAAAAGGAAATACCTTCAGTTAAAAACTGAAAAGAAGCTTTCTGAGAAACTGCTTTGTGTTCTGTTAATTCATCTCAAAGAGTTACTGCTTTTGCCTCAAAAATCCTTCCTCTAAGACTGTTTTTGTGGAATTTCCAAAGTGATATTTCGATGCCCATAGTAGGCTATGGTGAAAATGTAAATATCCTAAGATAAAAACCAAAAAGAAGCTGTATGAGAAGTTGCTTTGTGTTTTGTTAGTTCACTCCCAGAGTTACAGCTTTGCCCTCAAGAAGCCGTTAACTAAGACTGTTTTGTGAAATTTGCAGTGATATTTGGAAGCCCATAGAGGGCTAAGGTGAAAAAGGAAATATCTTCCGTTAAAAACTGGAAAGAACCATTCTGAGAAACTGCGGTGTGTTCTGTTAGTACATATCACCGAGGTACAGCTTTCCTCTCAAGAAGCCTTTCGCTAAGACTGTTCTTGTGGGATTTCCAAAGTGATATTTGGAAGCCCATAGAGGGCTATAGTGAAAAAGGAAATATCTTCAGTTAAATACTGGAAAGAAGCTTTCTGAGAGACTGCTTTGTGTTCTGTTAATTCATCTCACAGAGTTACAGCTTCCCCCTCAAGAAGCCTTTCGCTAAGACTGTTCTTGTGGAATTTGCAAAGTCATATTTGGAAGCCCATAGAATACTATGGTGAAAAAGGAACTATCTTCCGTTAAAAACTGGAAAAGGAGATTTGTGAGAAACTGCTTTGTGTTGTGTTAATTCAACTCATAGAGTGACAGATTTCCCCTTCAGAAGCCTTTCGTTAAGACTGTTCTTCTGGAATTTGCAAAGTGATATTTGGAAGCCCATGAAGGGCTATGGTGAAAAGGGAAATAACTTCCGTTAAAAACTGGAAAGAAGCTTTCTGAAACACTGCCGTGTGTTCTGTTAATACATCTCACCGAGTTACAGCTTTCCCCTCAAGAAGCCTTTGTATAAGACTGTTCTTGTGGAATTTGCAAAGTGATACTTGGAAGCCCATAGAGGGCTATTTTGAAAATGGAAATATCCTAAGATAAAAACCGAAAAGAAGCTGTCTGAGAAACTGCTTTGTGTTGTGTTAGTTCATCTCACAGTGTTACAGCTTTCCCCTCAAGAAGCCCTTCACTAAGACTGTTCTTGTGAAATTTGCAAACTGATATTTGTATTCCCATAGAGGACTTTGGTGAAAAAGGAAATATCTTTCGTTAAAAACTGGAAAGAACCTTTCTGAGAAACTGCTTTGTGTTCTGTTAATTAATCTCACAGAGTTACAGCTTTCCTATCATGAAGCCGATCACTAAGGCTGTTCTTTTGGAATATGCAAAGTGATATTTGGAAGCCCATAGAGGGCTACGGTGAAAAAGGAAATATCCTAAGACAAAAACTGAAAAGAAGCTTTCTGAGAAACTGCTTTGTGTTCTGTTAGTTCGTCACCAGAGTTACAGCTTTCCCCTCAAAAAGCCTTTGGCTAAGACTGTTCTTGTGGAATTTGCAAAGTGAAATTTGGAAGCCCATTGAGGGCTATGATGAAAAAGGACATTTCTTCCATTAAAAACCGAAAAGAAGATTTCTGAGAAACTGCTTCGTGTTTTGTTAGTTCATCTCACAGAATTACAGCTTTGCTCCCAGAAGCCTTTCGCTAAGACTGTTCTTGTGGAATTTGCAAAGTGATCTTAGAAGCCCGTAGAGGGCTATGGTGAAAAAGGAAATAACTTACGTTAAAAATTGGAAAGAAGCTTTCTGAGAAACTGATGTGTGTTCTGTTAAAACATCTCACCGTGTTACAGCTTTCACCTCAAGAAGCCTTTCGCTAAGACTGTTCTTGTGGAATTTTCTAAGTGATATTTGGAAGCCCATAGAGGGCTATGGGAAAAAGAAAATATCTTCGGTTGAAAACTGGAAAGAAGCTTTCTGAGAAACAGCTCTGTGTTCTGTTAATTCATTTCAGAGAGTTACAGCTTTCCGCTAAAGAAGTCTTTCGCTAAGACTGCTCTTTTGGAATTTGCAAAGTGATATTTGGAAGCCCTTAGAGGGCTATGGTGAAAAAGGAAATATCTTCCGTTAAAAACTGGAAAGAAGCATTCTGAGATACTGCCGTGTGTTCTGTTAATACATCTAACCGAGTTACAGCTTTCCCCTCTAGAAGCCTTTCGCTAAGACTGTTCTTGTGGCATTTGCAATGTGATATTTGGAAGCCCTTAGAGGGCTATGGTGAAATAGGAAATATCTTCCGTTAAAAACTGGAAAGAAGCATTCTGAGAAAATGCCGTGTCTTCTGTTAATACGTCTCACTGTGTTCCAGCTTTCCTCTCAAGAAGCCTTTCGCTAAGACTGTTCTTGTGGGATTTGCAATGTGATATTTGGAAGCCCATAGAGGACTATGGTGAGAAAGGAAATATCCTCCGTTAAAAACTGGAAAGAAGATTTGTGAGAAAATGCTTTGTGTTCTGTTAATTCATCTCACAGAGTTAGAGCTTTCCCCTCAAGAAGCCTTTCGCTAAGACTGTTCTTGTGGAATTTGCATAGTGATATTTGGAATCCCATAGAGGGCTATGGTGAAAATGGAAATAACTTCAGTTAAAAAATGAAAAGAAGCTTTCCGAGAAACTGCTTTGTGTTCTGTTAATTCATCTCAAAGAGTTACAGCTTTCCCCTGAAGAAGCCTTCCGCTAAGACTGTTTTTGAGGAATTTCCAAAGTGATATGTGGAAGCCCATAGAGGGCTATGGTGAAAATGGAAATATTGTAAGATACTTACCGAAGAGAAGCTGTCTGAAAAACTGCTTTGTGTTCTGTTAGTTCATCTCACAGAGCTACAGCTTTTCCCTCAAGAAGCCGTTCACTAAGACTGTTTTGTGAAATTTGCAAAGTGATATTTGGAAGCCCATAGAGGGCTAAGGTGAAAAAGGAAATATCTTCCGTTAAAAACTGGAAAGAACCATTCTGAGAAAATGCGGTGTGTTCTGTTAGTACATATCACCGAGCTGCAGCTTTCCCCTCAGGAAGCCGTTCACTAAGACTGTTCTTGTGGAATTGCAAAGTGATATTTGGAGGCACATAGAGGGCAATGGTGAAAAAGGAAACACCTTAAGATAAAAACTGAAAAGAAGCTTTCTGAGAAACTGCTTTGTGTTCTGTTAATTCAAGTCACAGAGTTACTCTTTTACCTCAGGAAGCCTTTCACTAAGGCTGTTCTTGTGGAATTTACAAAGTGATATTTTGAAGCCCATAGAGGGCTATTGTGAAAAAGGAAATACCTTCAGTTAAAAACTGAAAAGAAGCTTTCTGAGAAACTGCTTTGTGTTCTGTTAATTCATCTCAAAGAGTTACTGCTTTTGCCTCAAAAATCCTTCCTCTAAGACTGTTTTTGTGGAATTTCCAAAGTGATATTTCGATGCCCATAGTAGGCTATGGTGAAAATGTAAATATCCTAAGATAAAAACCAAAAAGAAGCTGTATGAAAAGTTGCTTTGTGTTTTGTTAGTTCACTCCCAGAGTTACAGCTTTGCCCTCAAGAAGCCGTTAACTAAGACTGTTTTGTGAAATTTGCAGTGATATTTGGAAGCCCATAGAGGGCTAAGGTGAAAAAGGAAATATCTTCCGTTAAAAACTGGAAAGAACCATTCTGAGAAACTGCGGTGTGTTCTGTTAGTACATATCACCGAGGTACAGCTTTCCTCTCAAGAAGCCTTTCGTTAAGTCTGTTCTTGTGGGATTTCCAAAGTGATATTTGGAAGCCCATAGAGGGCTATAGTGAAAAAGGAAATATCTTCAGTTAAATACTGGAAAGAAGCTTTCTGAGAGACTGCTTTGTGTTCTGTTAATTCATCTCACAGAGTTACAGCTTCCCCTCAAGAAGCCTTTCGCTAAGACTGTTCTTGTGGAATTTGCAAAGTCATATTTGGAAGCCCATAGAATACTATGGTGAAAAAGGAACTATCTTCCGTTAAAAACTGGAAAGAAGATTTGTGAGAAACTGCTTTGTGTTCTGTTAACTCAACTTATAGAGTTACAGATTTCCCCTTCAGAAGCCTTTCGTTAAGACTGTTCTTCTGGAATTTGCAAAGTGATATTTGGAAGCCCATGAAGGGCTATGGTGAAAAGGGAAATAACTTCCGTTAAAAACTGGAAAGAAGCTTTCTGAAACACTGCCGTGTGTTCTGTTAATACATCTCACCGAGTTACAGCTTTCCCCTCAAGAAGCCTTTGTATAAGACTGTTCTTGTGGAATTTGCAAAGTGATACTTGGAAGCCCATAGAGGGCTATTTTGAAAATGGAAATATCCTAAGATAAAAACCGAAAAGAAGCTGTCTGAGAAACTGCTTTGTGTTGTGTTAGTTCATCTCACAGTGTTACAGCTTTCCCCTCAAGAAGCCCTTCACTAAGACTGTTCTTGTGAAATTTGCAAACTGATATTTGTATTCCCATAGAGGACTTTGGTGAAAAAGGAAATATCTTTCGTTAAAAACTGGAAAGAACCTTTCTGAGAAACTGCTTTGTGTTCTGTTAATTAATCTCACAGAGTTACAGCTTTCCTATCATGAAGCCGATCACTAAGGCTGTTCTTTTGGAATATGCAAAGTGATATTTGGAAGCCCATAGAGGGCTACGGTGAAAAAGGAAATATCCTAAGACAAAAACTGAAAAGAAGCTTTCTGAGAAACTGCTTTGTGTTCTGTTAGTTCGTCACCAGAGTTACAGCTTTCCCCTCAAAAAGCCTTTGGCTAAGACTGTTCTTGTGGAATTTGCAAAGTGAAATTTGGAAGCCCATTGAGGGCTATGATGAAAAAGGACATTTCTTCCATTAAAAACCGAAAAGAAGATTTCTGAGAAACTGCTTCGTGTTTTGTTAGTTCATCTCACAGAATTACAGCTTTGCTCCCAGAAGCCTTTCGCTAAGACTGTTCTTGTGGAATTTGCAAAGTGATCTTAGAAGCCCGTAGAGGGCTATGGTGAAAAAGGAAATAACTTACGTTAAAAATTGGAAAGAAGCTTTCTGAGAAACTGATGTGTGTTCTGTTAAAACATCTCACCGTGTTACAGCTTTCACCTCAAGAAGCCTTTCGCTAAGACTGTTCTTGTGGAATTTTCTAAGTGATATTTGGAAGCCCATAGAGGGCTATGGGAAAAAGAAAATATCTTCGGTTGAAAACTGGAAAGAAGCTTTCTGAGAAACAGCTCTGTGTTCTGTTAATTCATTTCAGAGAGTTACAGCTTTCCTCTAAAGAAGTCTTTCGCTAAGACTGCTCTTTTGGAATTTGCAAAGTGATATTTGGAAGCCCTTAGAGGGCTATGGTGAAAAAGGAAATATCTTCCGTTAAAAACTGGAAAGAAGCATTCTGAGATACTGCCGTGTGTTCTGTTAATACATCTAACCGAGTTACAGCTTTCCCCTCTAGAAGCCTTTCGCTAAGACTGTTCTTGTGGCATTTGCAATGTGATATTTGGAAGCCCTTAGAGGGCTATGGTGAAATAGGAAATATCTTCCGTTAAAAACTGGAAAGAAGCATTCTGAGAAAATGCCGTGTCTTCTGTTAATACGTCTCACTGTGTTCCAGCTTTCCTCTCAAGAAGCCTTTCGCTAAGACTGTTCTTGTGGGATTTGCAATGTGATATTTGGAAGCCCATAGAGGACTATGGTGAGAAAGGAAATATCCTCCGTTAAAAACTGGAAAGAAGATTTGTGAGAAAATGCTTTGTGTTCTGTTAATTCATCTCACAGAGTTAGAGCTTTCCCCTCAAGAAGCCTTTCGCTAAGACTGTTCTTGTGGAATTTGCATAGTGATATTTAGAATCCCATAGAGGGCTATGGTGAAAATGGAAATAACTTCAGTTAAAAAATGAAAAGAAGCTTTCCGAGAAACTGCTTTGTGTTCTGTTAATTCATCTCAAAGAGTTACAGCTTTCCCCTGAAGAAGCCTTCCGCTAAGACTGTTTTTGAGGAATTTCCAAAGTGATATGTGGAAGCCCATAGAGGGCTATGGAGAAAATGGAAATATTGTAAGATACTTACCGAAGAGAAGCTGTCTGAAAAACTGCTTTGTGTTCTGTTAGTTCATCTCACAGAGCTACAGCTTTTCCCTCAAGAAGCCGTTCACTAAGACTGTTTTGTGAAATTTGCAAAGTGATATTTGGAAGCCCATAGAGGGCTAAGGTGAAAAAGGAAATATCTTCCGTTAAAAACTGGAAAGAACCATTCTGAGAAAATGCGGTGTGTTCTGTTAATACATATCACCGAGCTGCAGCTTTCCCCTCAGGAAGCCGTTCACTGAGACTGTTCTTGTGGAATTGCAAAGTGATATTTGGAGGCACATAGAGGGCAATGGTGAAAAAGGAAACACCTTAAGATAAAAACTGAAAAGAAGCTTTCTGAGAAACTGCTTTGTGTTCTGTTAATTCAAGTCACAGAGTTACTCTTTTACCTCAGGAAGCCTTTCACTAAGGCTGTTCTTGTGGAATTTACAAAGTGATATTTTGAAGCCCATAGAGGGCTATTGTGAAAAAGGAAATACCTTCAGTTAAAAACTGAAAAGAAGCTTTCTGAGAAACTGCTTTGTGTTCTGTTAATTCATCTCAAAGAGTTACTGCTTTTGCCTCAAAAATCCTTCCTCTAAGACTGTTTTTGTGGAATTTCCAAAGTGATATTTCGATGCCCATAGTAGGCTATGGTGAAAATGTAAATATCCTAAGATAAAAACCAAAAAGAAGCTGTATGAAAAGTTGCTTTGTGTTTTGTTAGTTCACTCCCAGAGTTACAGCTTTGCCCTCAAGAAGCCGTTAACTAAGACTGTTTTGTGAAATTTGCAGTGATATTTGGAAGCCCATAGAGGGCTAAGGTGAAAAAGGAAATATCTTCCGTTAAAAACTGGAAAGAACCATTCTGAGAAACTGCGGTGTGTTCTGTTAGTACATATCACCGAGGTACAGCTTTCCTCTCAAGAAGCCTTTCGCTAAGACTGTTCTTGTGGGATTTCCAAAGTGATATTTGGAAGCCCATAGAGGGCTATAGTGAAAAAGGAAATATCTTCAGTTAATTACTGGAAAGAAGCTTTCTGAGAGACTGCTTTGTGTTCTGTTAATTCATCTCACAGAGTTACAGCTTCCCCCTCAAGAAGCCTTTCGCTAAGACTGTTCTTGTGGAATTTGCAAAGTCATATTTGGAAGCCCATAGAATACTATGGTGAAAAAGGAACTATCTTCCGTTAAAAACTGGAAAGAAGATTTGTGAGAAACTGCTTTGTGTTGTGTTAATTCAACTCATAGAGTTACAGATTTCCCCTTCAGAAGCCTTTCGTTAAGACTGTTCTTCTGGAATTTGCAAAGTGATATTTGGAAGCCCATGAAGGGCTATGGTGAAAAGGGAAATAACTTCCGTTAAAAACTGGAAAGAAGCTTTCTGAAACACTGCCGTGTGTTCTGTTAATACATCTCACCGAGTTACAGCTTTCCCCTCAAGAAGCCTTTGTATAAGACTGTTCTTGTGGAATTTGCAAAGTGATACTTGGAAGCCCATAGAGGGCTATTTTGAAAATGGAAATATCCTAAGATAAAAACCGAAAAGAAGCTGTCTGAGAAACTGCTTTGTGTTGTGTTAGTTCATCTCACAGTGTTACAGCTTTCCCCTCAAGAAGCCCTTCACTAAGACTGTTCTTGTGAAATTTGCAAACTGATATTTGTATTCCCATAGAGGACTTTGGTGAAAAAGGAAATATCTTTTGTTAAAAACTTGAAAGAAACTTTCTGAGAAACTGCTTTGTGTTCTGTTAATTAATCTCACAGAGTTACAGCTTTCCTATCATGAAGCCGATCACTAAGGCTGTTCTTTTGGAATATGCAAAGTGATATTTGGAAGCCCATAGAGGGCTACGGTGAAAAAGGAAATATCCTAAGACAAAAACTGAAAAGAAGCTTTCTGAGAAACTGCTTTGTGTTCTGTTAGTTCGTCACCAGAGTTACAGCTTTCCCCTCAAAAAGCCTTTGGCTAAGACTGTTCTTGTGGAATTTGCAAAGTGAAATTTGGAAGCCCATTGAGGGCTATGATGAAAAAGGACATTTCTTCCATTAAAAACCGAAAAGAAGATTTCTGAGAAACTGCTTCGTGTTTTGTTAGTTCATCTCACAGAATTACAGCTTTGCTCCCAGAAGCCTTTCGCTAAGACTGTTCTTGTGGAATTTGCAAAGTGATCTTAGAAGCCCGTAGAGGGCTATGGTGAAAAAGGAAATAACTTACATTAAAAACTGGAAAGAAGCTTTCTGAGAAACTGATGTGTGTTCTGTTAAAACATCTCACCGTGTTACAGCTTTCACCTCAAGAAGCCTTTCGCTAAGACTGTTCTTGTGGAATTTTCTAAGTGATATTTGGAAGCCATTAGAGGGCTATGGGAAAAAGAAAATATCTTCGGTTGAAAACTGGAAAGAAGCTTTCTGAGAAACAGCTCTGTGTTCTGTTAATTCATTTCAGAGAGTTACAGCTTTCCGCTAAAGAAGTCTTTCGCTAAGACTGCTCTTTTGGAATTTGCAAAGTGATATTTGGAAGCCCTTAGAGGGCTATGGTGAAAAAGGAAATATCTTCCGTTAAAAACTGGAAAGAAGCATTCTGAGATACTGCCGTGTGTTCTGTTAATACATCTAACCGAGTTACAGCTTTCCCCTCTAGAAGCCTTTCGCTAAGACTGTTCTTGTGGCATTTGCAATGTGATATTTGGAAGCCCTTAGAGGGCTATGGTGAAATAGGAAATATCTTCCGT
Source organism: Chlorocebus sabaeus (assembly GCF_047675955.1). Taxonomy (NCBI): domain Eukaryota; kingdom Metazoa; phylum Chordata; class Mammalia; order Primates; family Cercopithecidae; genus Chlorocebus; species Chlorocebus sabaeus. The sequence goes on from NW_027327815.1 coordinate 875,531, forward strand.
TAGAAACTGGAAAGAAGCATTCTGAGAAAATGCCGTGTCTTCTGTTAATACGTCTCACTGTGTTCCAACTTTCCTCTCAAGAAGCCTTTCGCTAAGACTGTTCTTGTGGGATTTGCAATGTGATATTTGGAAGCTCATAGAGGACTATGGTGAGAAAGGAAATATCCTCCGTTAAAAACTGGAAAGAAGATTTGTGAGAAAATGCTTTGTGTTCTGTTAATTCATCTCACAGAGTTAGAGCTTTCCCCTCAAGAAGCCTTTCGCTAAGACTGTTCTTGTGGAATTTGCATAGTGATATTTGGAATCCCATAGAGGGCTATGGTGAAAATGGAAATAACTTCAGTTAAAAAATGAAAAGAAGCTTTCCGAGAAACTGCTTTGTGTTCTGTTAATTCATCTCAAAGAGTTACAGCTTTCCCCTGAAGAAGCCTTCCGCTAAGACTGTTTTTGAGGAATTTCCAAAGTGATATGTGGAAGCCCATAGAGGGCTATGGTGAAAATGGAAATATTGTAAGATACTTACCGAAGAGAAGCTGTCTGAAAAACTGCTTTGTGTTCTGTTAGTTCATCTCACAGAGCTACAGCTTTTCCCTCAAGAAGCCGTTCACTAAGACTGTTTTGTGAAATTTGCAAAGTGATATTTGGAAGCCCATAGAGGGCTAAGGTGAAAAAGGAAATATCTTCCGTTAAAAACTGGAAAGAACCATTCTGAGAAAATGCGGTGTGTTCTGTTAATACATATCACCGAGCTGCAGCTTTCCCCTCAGGAAGCCGTTCACTAAGACTGTTCTTGTGGAATTGCAAAGTGATATTTGGAGGCACATAGAGGGCAATGGTGAAAAAGGAAACACCTTAAGATAAAAACTGAAAAGAAGCTTTCTGAGAAACTGCTTTGTGTTCTGTTAATTCAAGTCACAGAGTTACTCTTTTACCTCAGGAAGCCTTTCACTAAGGCTGTTCTTGTGGAATTTACAAAGTGATATTTTGAAGCCCATAGAGGGCTATTGTGAAAAAGGAAATACCTTCAGTTAAAAACTGAAAAGAAGCTTTCTGAGAAACTGCTTTGTGTTCTGTTAATTCATCTCAAAGAGTTACTGCTTTTGCCTCAAAAATCCTTCCTCTAAGACTGTTTTTGTGGAATTTCCAAAGTGATATTTCGATGCCCATAGTAGGCTATGGTGAAAATGTAAATATCCTAAGATAAAAACCAAAAAGAAGCTGTATGAAAAGTTGCTTTGTGTTTTGTTAGTTCACTCCCAGAATTACAGCTTTGCTCTCAAGAAGCCGTTAACTAAGACTGTTTTGTGAAATTTGCAGTGATATTTGGAAGCCCATAGAGGGCTAAGGTGAAAAAGGAAATATCTTCCGTTAAAAACTGGAAAGAACCATTCTGAGAAACTGTGGTGTGTTCTGTTAGTACACATCACCGAGGTACAGCTTTCCTCTCAAGAAGCCTTTCGCTAAGTCTGTTCTTGTGGGATTTCCAAAGTGATATTTGGAAGCCCATAGAGGGCTATAGTGAAAAAGGAAATATCTTCAGTTAAATACTGGAAAGAAGCTTTCTGAGAGACTGCTTTGTGTTCTGTTAATTCATCTCACAGAGTTACAGCTTCCCCCTCAAGAAGCCTTTCGCTAAGACTGTTCTTGTGGAATTTGCAAAGTCATATTTGGAAGCCCATAGAATACTATGGTGAAAAAGGAACTATCTTCCGTTAAAAACTGGAAAGAAGATTTGTGAGAAACTGCTTTGTGTTCTGTTAATTCAACTCATAGAGTTACAGATTTCCCCTTCAGAAGCCTTTCGTTAAGACTGTTCTTCTGGAATTTGCAAAGTGATATTTGGAAGCCCATGAAGGGCTATGGTGAAAAGGGAAATAACTTCCGTTAAAAACTGGAAAGAAGCTTTCTGAAACACTGCCGTGTGTTCTGTTAATACATCTCACCGAGTTACAGCTTTCCCCTCAAGAAGCCTTTGTATAAGACTGTTCTTGTGGAATTTGCAAAGTGATACTTGGAAGCCCATAGAGGGCTATTTTGAAAATGGAAATATCCTAAGATAAAAACCGAAAAGAAGCTGTCTGAGAAACTGCTTTGTGTTGTGTTAGTTCATCTCACAGTGTTACAGCTTTCCCCTCAAGAAGCCCTTCACTAAGACTGTTCTTGTGAAATTTGCAAACTGATATTTGTATTCCCATAGAGGACTTTGGTGAAAAAGGAAATATCTTTTGTTAAAAACTTGAGAGAACCTTTCTGAGAAACTGCTTTGTGTTCTGTTAATTAATCTCACAGAGTTACAGCTTTCCTATCATGAAGCCGATCACTAAGGCTGTTCTTTTGGAATATGCAAAGTGATATTTGGAAGCCCATAGAGGGCTACGGTGAAAAAGGAAATATCCTAAGACAAAAACTGAAAAGAAGCTTTCTGAGAAACTGCTTTGTGTTCTGTTAGTTCGTCACCAGAGTTACAGCTTTCCCCTCAAAAAGCCTTTGGCTAAGACTGTTCTTGTGGAATTTGCAAAGTGAAATTTGGAAGCCCATTGAGGGCTATGATGAAAAAGGACATTTCTTCCATTAAAAACCGAAAAGAAGATTTCTGAGAAACTGCTTCGTGTTTTGTTAGTTCATCTCACAGAATTACAGCTTTGCTCCCAGAAGCCTTTCGCTAAGACTGTTCTTGTGGAATTTGCAAAGTGATCTTAGAAGCCCGTAGAGGGCTATGGTGAAAAAGGAAATAACTTACGTTAAAAATTGGAAAGAAGCTTTCTGAGAAACTGATGTGTGTTCTGTTAAAACATCTCACCGTGTTACAGCTTTCACCTCAAGAAGCCTTTCGCTAAGACTGTTCTTGTGGAATTTTCTAAGTGATATTTGGAAGCCCATAGAGGGCTATGGGAAAAAGAAAATATCTTCGGTTGAAAACTGGAAAGAAGCTTTCTGAGAAACAGCTCTGTGTTCTGTTAATTCATTTCAGAGAGTTACAGCTTTCCGCTAAAGAAGTCTTTCGCTAAGACTGCTCTTTTGGAATTTGCAAAGTGATATTTGGAAGCCCTTAGAGGGCTATGGTGAAAAAGGAAATATCTTCCGTTAAAAACTGGAAAGAAGCATTCTGAGATACTGCCGTGTGTTCTGTTAATACATCTAACCGAGTTACAGCTTTCCCCTCTAGAAGCCTTTCGCTAAGACTGTTCTTGTGGCATTTGCAATGTGATATTTGGAAGCCCTTAGAGGGCTATGGTGAAATAGGAAATATCTTCCGTTAAAAACTGGAAAGAAGCATTCTGAGAAAATGCCGTGTCTTCTGTTAATACGTCTCACTGTGTTCCAGCTTTCCTCTCAAGAAGCCTTTCGCTAAGACTGTTCTTGTGGGATTTGCAATGTGATATTTGGAAGCTCATAGAGGACTATGGTGAGAAAGGAAATATCCTCCGTTAAAAACTGGAAAGAAGATTTGTGAGAAAATGCTTTGTGTTCTGTTAATTCATCTCACAGAGTTAGAGCTTTCCCCTCAAGAAGCCTTTCGCTAAGACTGTTCTTGTGGAATTTGCATAGTGATATTTGGAATCCCATAGAGGGCTATGGTGAAAATGGAAATAACTTCAGTTAAAAAATGAAAAGAAGCTTTCCGAGAAACTGCTTTGTGTTCTGTTAATTCATCTCAAAGAGTTACAGCTTTCCCCTGAAGAAGCCTTCCGCTAAGACTGTTTTTGAGGAATTTCCAAAGTGATATGTGGAAGCCCATAGAGGGCTATGGTGAAAATGGAAATATTGTAAGATACTTACCGAAGAGAAGCTGTCTGAAAAACTGCTTTGTGTTCTGTTAGTTCATCTCACAGAGCTACAGCTTTTCCCTCAAGAAGCCGTTCACTAAGACTGTTTTGTGAAATTTGCAAAGTGATATTTGGAAGCCCATAGAGGGCTAAGGTGAAAAAGGAAATATCTTCCGTTAAAAACTGGAAAGAACCATTCTGAGAAAATGCGGTGTGTTCTGTTAATACATATCACCGAGCTGCAGCTTTCCCCTCAGGAAGCCGTTCACTAAGACTGTTCTTGTGGAATTGCAAAGTGATATTTGGAGGCACATAGAGGGCAATGGTGAAAAAGGAAACACCTTAAGATAAAAACTGAAAAGAAGCTTTCTGAGAAACTGCTTTGTGTTCTGTTAATTCAAGTCACAGAGTTACTCTTTTACCTCAGGAAGCCTTTCACTAAGGCTGTTCTTGTGGAATTTACAAAGTGATATTTTGAAGCCCATAGAGGGCTATTGTGAAAAAGGAAATACCTTCAGTTAAAAACTGAAAAGAAGCTTTCTGAGAAACTGCTTTGTGTTCTGTTAATTCATCTCAAAGAGTTACTGCTTTTGCCTCAAAAATCCTTCCTCTAAGACTGTTTTTGTGGAATTTCCAAAGTGATATTTCGATGCCCATAGTAGGCTATGGTGAAAATGTAAATATCCTAAGATAAATACCAAAAAGAAGCTGTATGAAAAGTTGCTTTGTGTTTTGTTAGTTCACTCCCAGAGTTACAGCTTTGCCCTCAAGAAGCCGTTAACTAAGACTGTTTTGTGAAATTTGCAGTGATATTTGGAAGCCCATAGAGGGCTAAGGTGAAAAAGGAAATATCTTCCGTTAAAAACTGGAAAGAACCATTCTGAGAAACTGCGGTGTGTTCTGTTAGTACATATCACCGAGGTACAGCTTTCCTCTCAAGAAGCCTTTCGTTAAGACTGTTCTTGTGGGATTTCCAAAGTGATATTTGGAAGCCCATGAAGGGCTATGGTGAAAAGGGAAATAACTTCCGTTAAAAACTGGAAAGAAGCTTTCTGAAACACTGCCGTGTGTTCTGTTAATACATCTCACCGAGTTACAGCTTTCCCCTCAAGAAGCCTTTGTATAAGACTGTTCTTGTGGAATTTGCAAAGTGATACTTGGAAGCCCATAGAGGGCTATTTTGAAAATGGAAATATCCTAAGATAAAAACCGAAAAGAAGCTGTCTGAGAAACTGCTTTGTGTTGTGTTAGTTCATCTCACAGTGTTACAGCTTTCCCCTCAAGAAGCCCTTCACTAAGACTGTTCTTGTGAAATTTGCAAACTGATATTTGTATTCCCATAGAGGACTTTGGTGAAAAAGGAAATATCTTTCGTTAAAAACTGGAAAGAACCTTTCTGAGAAACTGCTTTGTGTTCTGTTAATTAATCTCACAGAGTTACAGCTTTCCTATCATGAAGCCGATCACTAAGGCTGTTCTTTTGGAATATGCAAAGTGATATTTGGAAGCCCATAGAGGGCTACGGTGAAAAAGGAAATATCCTAAGACAAAAACTGAAAAGAAGCTTTCTGAGAAACTGCTTTGTGTTCTGTTAGTTCGTCACCAGAGTTACAGCTTTCCCCTCAAAAAGCCTTTGGCTAAGACTGTTCTTGTGGAATTTGCAAAGTGAAATTTGGAAGCCCATTGAGGGCTATGATGAAAAAGGACATTTCTTCCATTAAAAACCGAAAAGAAGATTTCTGAGAAACTGCTTCGTGTTTTGTTAGTTCATCTCACAGAATTACAGCTTTGCTCCCAGAAGCCTTTCGCTAAGACTGTTCTTGTGGAATTTGCAAAGTGATCTTAGAAGCCCGTAGAGGGCTATGGTGAAAAAGGAAATAACTTACGTTAAAAATTGGAAAGAAGCTTTCTGAGAAACTGATGTGTGTTCTGTTAAAACATCTCACCGTGTTACAGCTTTCACCTCAAGAAGCCTTTCGCTAAGACTGTTCTTGTGGAATTTTCTAAGTGATATTTGGAAGCCCATAGAGGGCTATGGGAAAAAGAAAATATCTTCGGTTGAAAACTGGAAAGAAGCTTTCTGAGAAACAGCTCTGTGTTCTGTTAATTCATTTCAGAGAGTTACAGCTTTCCGCTAAAGAAGTCTTTCGCTAAGACTGCTCTTTTGGAATTTGCAAAGTGATATTTGGAAGCCCTTAGAGGGCTATGGTGAAAAAGGAAATATCTTCCGTTAAAAACTGGAAAGAAGCATTCTGAGATACTGCCGTGTGTTCTGTTAATACATCTAACCGAGTTACAGCTTTCCCCTCTAGAAGCCTTTCGCTAAGACTGTTCTTGTGGCATTTGCAATGTGATATTTGGAAGCCCTTAGAGGGCTATGGTGAAATAGGAAATATCTTCCGTTAAAAACTGGAAAGAAGCATTCTGAGAAAATGCCGTGTCTTCTGTTAATACGTCTCACTGTGTTCCAGCTTTCCTCTCAAGAAGCCTTTCGCTAAGACTGTTCTTGTGGGATTTGCAATGTGATATTTGGAAGCCCATAGAGGACTATGGTGAGAAAGGAAATATCCTCCGTTAAAAACTGGAAAGAAGATTTGTGAGAAAATGCTTTGTGTTCTGTTAATTCATCTCACAGAGTTAGAGCTTTCCCCTCAAGAAGCCTTTCGCTAAGACTGTTCTTGTGGAATTTGCATAGTGATATTTGGAATCCCATAGAGGGCTATGGTGAAAATGGAAATAACTTCAGTTAAAAAATGAAAAGAAGCTTTCCGAGAAACTGCTTTGTGTTCTGTTAATTCATCTCAAAGAGTTACAGCTTTCCCCTGAAGAAGCCTTCCGCTAAGACTGTTTTTGAGGAATTTCCAAAGTGATATGTGGAAGCCCATAGAGGGCTATGGTGAAAATGGAAATATTGTAAGATACTTACCGAAGAGAAGCTGTCTGAAAAACTGCTTTGTGTTCTGTTAGTTCATCTCACAGAGCTACAGCTTTTCCCTCAAGAAGCCGTTCACTAAGACTGTTTTGTGAAATTTGCAAAGTGATATTTGGAAGCCCATAGAGGGCTAAGGTGAAAAAGGAAATATCTTCCGTTAAAAACTGGAAAGAACCATTATGAGAAAATGCGGTGTGTTCTGTTAATACATATCACCGAGCTGCAGCTTTCCCCTCAGGAAGCCGTTCACTAAGACTGTTCTTGTGGAATTGCAAAGTGATATTTGGAGGCACATAGAGGGCAATGGTGAAAAAGGAAACACCTTAAGATAAAAACTGAAAAGAAGCTTTCTGAGAAACTGCTTTGTGTTCTGTTAATTCAAGTCACAGAGTTACTCTTTTACCTCAGGAAGCCTTTCACTAAGGCTGTTCTTGTGGAATTTACAAAGTGATATTTTGAAGCCCATAGAGGGCTATTGTGAAAAAGGAAATACCTTCAGTTAAAAACTGAAAAGAAGCTTTCTGAGAAACTGCTTTGTGTTCTGTTAATTCATCTCAAAGAGTTACTGCTTTTGCCTCAAAAATCCTTCCTCTAAGACTGTTTTTGTGGAATTTCCAAAGTGATATTTCGATGCCCATAGTAGGCTATGGTGAAAATGTAAATATCCTAAGATAAAAACCAAAAAGAAGCTGTATGAAAAGTTGCTTTGTGTTTTGTTAGTTCACTCCCAGAGTTACAGCTTTGCCCTCAAGAAGCCGTTAACTAAGACTGTTTTGTGAAATTTGCAGTGATATTTGGAAGCCCATAGAGGGCTAAGGTGAAAAAGGAAATATCTTCCGTTAAAAACTGGAAAGAACCATTCTGAGAAACTGCGGTGTGTTCTGTTAGTACATATCACCGAGGTACAGCTTTCCTCTCAAGAAGCCTTTCGCTAAGACTGTTCTTGTGGGATTTCCAAAGCGATATTTGGAAGCCCATAGAGGGCTATAGTGAAAAAGGAAATATCTTCAGTTAAATACTGGAAAGAAGCTTTCTGAGAGACTGCTTTGTGTTCTGTTAATTCATCTCACAGAGTTACAGCTTCCCCCTCAAGAAGCCTTTCGCTAAGACTGTTCTTGTGGAATTTGCAAAGTCATATTTGGAAGCCCATAGAATACTATGGTGAAAAAGGAACTATCTTCCGTTAAAAACTGGAAAGAAGATTTGTGAGAAACTGCTTTTTGTTGTGTTAATTCAACTCATAGAGTTACAGATTTCCCCTTCAGAAGCCTTTCGTTAAGACTGTTCTTCTGGAATTTGCAAAGTGATATTTGGAAGCCCATGAAGGGCTATGGTGAAAAGGGAAATAACTTCCGTTAAAAACTGGAAAGAAGCTTTCTGAAACACTGCCGTGTGTTCCGTTAATACATCTCACCGAGTTACAGCTTTCCCCTCAAGAAGCCTTTGTATAAGACTGTTCTTGTGGAATTTGCAAAGTGATACTTGGAAGCCCATAGAGGGCTATTTTGAAAATGGAAATATCCTAAGATAAAAACCGAAAAGAAGCTGTCTGAGAAACTGCTTTGTGTTGTGTTAGTTCATCTCACAGTGTTACAGCTTTCCCCTCAAGAAGCCCTTCACTAAGACTGTTCTTGTGAAATTTGCAAACTGATATTTGTATTCCCATAGAGGACTTTGGTGAAAAAGGAAATATCTTTCGTTAAAAACTGGAAAGAACCTTTCTGAGAAACTGCTTTGTGTTCTGTTAATTAATCTCACAGAGTTACAGCTTTCCTATCATGAAGCCGATCACTAAGGCTGTTCTTTTGGAATATGCAAAGTGATATTTGGAAGCCCATAGAGGGCTACGGTGAAAAAGGAAATATCCTAAGACATAAACTGAAAAGAAGCTTTCTGAGAAACTGCTTTGTGTTCTGTTAGTTCGTCACCAGAGTTACAGCTTTCCCCTCAAAAAGCCTTTGGCTAAGACTGTTCTTGTGGAATTTGCAAAGTGAAATTTGGAAGCCCATTGAGGGCTATGATGAAAAAGGACATTTCTTCCATTAAAAACCGAAAAGAAGATTTCTGAGAAACTGCTTCGTGTTTTGTTAGTTCATCTCACAGAATTACAGCTTTGCTCCCAGAAGCCTTTCGCTAAGACTGTTCTTGTGGAATTTGCAAAGTGATCTTAGAAGCCCGTAGAGGGCTATGGTGAAAAAGGAAATAACTTACGTTAAAAATTGGAAAGAAGCTTTCTGAGAAACTGATGTGTGTTCTGTTAAAACATCTCACCGTGTTACAGCTTTCACCTCAAGAAGCCTTTCGCTAAGACTGTTCTTGTGGAATTTTCTAAGTGATATTTGGAGGCCCATAGAGGGCTATGGGAAAAAGAAAATATCTTCGGTTGAAAACTGGAAAGAAGCTTTCTGAGAAACAGCTCTGTGTTCTGTTAATTCATTTCAGAGAGTTACAGCTTTCCGCTAAAGAAGTCTTTCGCTAAGACTGCTCTTTTGGAATTTGCAAAGTGATATTTGGAAGCCCTTAGAGGGCTATGGTGAAAAAGGAAATATCTTCCGTTAAAAACTGGAAAGAAGCATTCTGAGATACTGCCGTGTGTTCTGTTAATACATCTAACCGAGTTACAGCTTTCCCCTCTAGAAGCCTTTCGCTAAGACTGTTCTTGTGGCATTTGCAATGTGATATTTGGAAGCCCTTAGAGGGCTATGGTGAAATAGGAAATATCTTCCGTTAAAAACTGGAAAGAAGCATTCTGAGAAAATGCCGTGTCTTCTGTTAATACGTCTCACTGTGTTCCAGCTTTCCTCTCAAGAAGCCTTTCGCTAAGACTGTTCTTGTGGGATTTGCAATGTGATATTTGGAAGCCCATAGAGGACTATGGTGAGAAAGGAAATATCCTCCGTTAAAAACTGGAAAGAAGATTTGTGAGAAAATGCTTTGTGTTCTGTTAATTCATCTCACAGAGTTAGAGCTTTCCCCTCAAGAAGCCTTTCGCTAAGACTGTTCTTGTGGAATTTGCATAGTGATATTTGGAATCCCATAGAGGGCTATGGTGAAAATGGAAATAACTTCAGTTAAAAAATGAAAAGAAGCTTTCCGAGAAACTGCTTTGTGTTCTGTTAATTCATCTCAAAGAGTTACAGCTTTCCCCTGAAGAAGCCTTCCACTAAGACTGTTTTTGAGGAATTTCCAAAGTGATATGTGGAAGCCCATAGAGGGCTATGGTGAAAATGGAAATATTGTAAGATACTTACCGAAGAGAAGCTGTCTGAAAAACTGCTTTGTGTTCTGTTAGTTCATCTCACAGAGCTACAGCTTTTCCCTCAAGAAGCCGTTCACTAAGACTGTTTTGTGAAATTTGCAAAGTGATATTTGGAAGCCCATAGAGGGCTAAGGTGAAAAAGGAAATATCTTCCGTTAAAAACTGGAAAGAACCATTATGAGAAAATGCGGTGTGTTCTGTTAATACATATCACCGAGCTGCAGCTTTCCCCTCAGGAAGCCGTTCACTAAGACTGTTCTTGTGGAATTGCAAAGTGATATTTGGAGGCACATAGAGGGCAATGGTGAAAAAGGAAACACCTTAAGATAAAAACTGAAAAGAAGCTTTCTGAGAAACTGCTTTGTGTTCTGTTAATTCAAGTCACAGAGTTACTCTTTTACCTCAGGAAGCCTTTCACTAAGGCTGTTCTTGTGGAATTTACAAAGTGATATTTTGAAGCCCATAGAGGGCTATTGTGAAAAAGGAAATACCTTCAGTTAAAAACTGAAAAGAAGCTTTCTGAGAAACTGCTTTGTGTTCTGTTAATTCATCTCAAAGAGTTACTGCTTTTGCCTCAAAAATCCTTCCTCTAAGACTGTTTTTGTGGAATTTCCAAAGTGATATTTCGATGCCCATAGTAGGCTATGGTGAAAATGTAAATATCCTAAGATAAAAACCAAAAAGAAGCTGTATGAAAAGTTGCTTTGTGTTTTGTTAGTTCACTCCCAGAGTTACAGCTTTGCCCTCAAGAAGCCGTTAACTAAGACTGTTTTGTGAAATTTGCAGTGATATTTGGAAGCCCATAGAGGGCTAAGGTGAAAAAGGAAATATCTTCCGTTAAAAACTGGAAAGAACCATTCTGAGAAACTGCGGTGTGTTCTGTTAGTACATATCACCGAGGTACAGCTTTCCTCTCAAGAAGCCTTTCGCTAAGTCTGTTCTTGTGGGATTTCCAAAGTGATATTTGGAAGCCCATAGAGGGCTATAGTGAAAAAGGAAATATCTTCAGTTAAATACTGGAAAGAAGCTTTCTGAGAGACTGCTTTGTGTTCTGTTAATTCATCTCACAGAGTTACAGCTTTCCCCTCAAGAAGCCTTTCGCTAAGACTGTTCTTGTGGAATTTGCAAAGTCATATTTGGAAGCCCATAGAATACTATGGTGAAAAAGGAACTATCTTCCGTTAAAAACTGGAAAGAAGATTTGTGAGAAACTGCTTTGTGTTGTGTTAATTCAACTCATAGAGTGACAGATTTCCCCTTCAGAAGCCTTTCGTTAAGACTGTTCTTCTGGAATTTGCAAAGTGATATTTGGAAGCCCATGAAGGGCTATGGTGAAAAGGGAAATAACTTCCGTTAAAAACTGGAAAGAAGCTTTCTGAAACACTGCCGTGTGTTCTGTTAATACATCTCACCGAGTTACAGCTTTCCCCTCAAGAAGCCTTTGTATAAGACTGTTCTTGTGGAATTTGCAAAGTGATACTTGGAAGCCCATAGAGGGCTATTTTGAAAATGGAAATATCCTAAGATAAAAACCGAAAAGAAGCTGTCTGAGAAACTGCTTTGTGTTGTGTTAGTTCATCTCACAGTGTTACAGCTTTCCCCTCAAGAAGCCCTTCACTAAGACTGTTCTTGTGAAATTTGCAAACTGATATTTGTATTCCCATAGAGGACTTTGGTGAAAAAGAAAATATCTTTCGTTAAAAACTGGAAAGAACCTTTCTGAGAAACTGCTTTGTGTTCTGTTAATTAATCTCACAGAGTTACAGCTTTCCTATCATGAAGCCGATCACTAAGGCTGTTCTTTTGGAATATGCAAAGTGATATTTGGAAGCCCATAGAGGGCTACGGTGAAAAAGGAAATATCCTAAGACAAAAACTGAAAAGAAGCTTTCTGAGAAACTGCTTTGTGTTCTGTTAGTTCGTCACCAGAGTTACAGCTTTCCCCTCAAAAAGCCTTTGGCTAAGACTGTTCTTGTGGAATTTGCAAAGTGAAATTTGGAAGCCCATTGAGGGCTATGATGAAAAAGGACATTTCTTCCATTAAAAACCGAAAAGAAGATTTCTGAGAAACTGCTTCGTGTTTTGTTAGTTCATCTCACAGAATTACAGCTTTGCTCCCAGAAGCCTTTCGCTAAGACTGTTCTTGTGGAATTTGCAAAGTGATCTTAGAAGCCCGTAGAGGGCTATGGTGAAAAAGGAAATAACTTACGTTAAAAACTGGAAAGAAGCATTCTGAGAAAATGCGGTGTGTTCTGTTAATACATATCACCGAGCTGCAGCTTTCCCCTCAGGAAGCCGTTCACTAAGACTGTTCTTGTGGAATTGCAAAGTGATATTTGGAGGCACATAGAGGGCAATGGTGAAAAAGGAAACACCTTAAGATAAAAACTGAAAAGAAGCTTTCTGAGAAACTGCTTTGTGTTCTGTTAATTCAAGTCACAGAGTTACTCTTTTACCTCAGGAAGCCTTTCACTAAGGCTGTTCTTGTGGAATTTACAAGGTGATATTTTGAAGCCCATAGAGGGCTATTGTGAAAAAGGAAATACCTTCAGTTAAAAACTGAAAAGAAGCTTTCTGAGAAACTGCTTTGTGTTCTGTTAATTCATCTCAAAGAGTTACTGCTTTTGCCTCAAAAATCCTTCCTCTAAGACTGTTTTTGTGGAATTTCCAAAGTGATATTTCGATGCCCATAGTAGGCTATGGTGAAAATGTAAATATCCTAAGATAAAAACCAAAAAGAAGCTGTATGAAAAGTTGCTTTGTGTTTTGTTAGTTCACTCCCAGAATTACAGCTTTGCTCTCAAGAAGCCGTTAACTAAGACTGTTTTGTGAAATTTGCAGTGATATTTGGAAGCCCATAGAGGGCTAAGGTGAAAAAGGAAATATCTTCCGTTAAAAACTGGAAAGAACCATTCTGAGAAACTGCGGTGTGTTCTGTTAGTACACATCACCGAGGTACAGCTTTCCTCTCAAGAAGCCTTTCGCTAAGTCTGTTCTTGTGGGATTTCCAAAGTGATATTTGGAAGCCCATAGAGGGCTATAGTGAAAAAGGAAATATCTTCAGTTAAATACTGGAAAGAAGCTTTCTGAGAGACTGCTTTGTGTTCTGTTAATTCATCTCACAGAGTTACAGCTTCCCCCTCAAGAAGCCTTTCGCTAAGACTGTTCTTGTGGAATTTGCAAAGTCATATTTGGAAGCCCATAGAATACTATGGTGAAAAAGGAACTATCTTCCGTTAAAAACTGGAAAGAAGATTTGTGAGAAACTGCTTTGTGTTCTGTTAATTCAACTCATAGAGTTACAGATTTCCCCTTCAGAAGCCTTTCGTTAAGACTGTTCTTCTGGAATTTGCAAAGTGATATTTGGAAGCCCATGAAGGGCTATGGTGAAAAGGGAAATAACTTCCGTTAAAAACTGGAAAGAAGCTTTCTGAAACACTGCCGTGTGTTCTGTTAATACATCTCACCGAATTACAGCTTTCCCCTCAAGAAGCCTTTGTATAAGACTGTTCTTGTGGAATTTGCAAAGTGATACTTGGAAGCCCATAGAGGGCTATTTTGAAAATGGAAATATCCTAAGATAAAAACCGAAAAGAAGCTGTCTGAGAAACTGCTTTGTGTTGTGTTAGTTCATCTCACAGTGTTACAGCTTTCCCCTCAAGAAGCCCTTCACTAAGACTGTTCTTGTGAAATTTGCAAACTGATATTTGTATTCCCATAGAGGACTTTGGTGAAAAAGGAAATATCTTTTGTTAAAAACTTGAGAGAACCTTTCTGAGAAACTGCTTTGTGTTCTGTTAATTAATCTCACAGAGTTACAGCTTTCCTATCATGAAGCCGATCACTAAGGCTGTTCTTTTGGAATATGCAAAGTGATATTTGGAAGCCCATAGAGGGCTACGGTGAAAAAGGAAATATCCTAAGACAAAAACTGAAAAGAAGCTTTCTGAGAAACTGCTTTGTGTTCTGTTAGTTCGTCACCAGAGTTACAGCTTTCCCCTCAAAAAGCCTTTGGCTAAGACTGTTCTTGTGGAATTTGCAAAGTGAAATTTGGAAGCCCATTGAGGGCTATGATGAAAAAGGACATTTCTTCCATTAAAAACCGAAAAGAAGATTTCTGAGAAACTGCTTCGTGTTTTGTTAGTTCATCTCACAGAATTACAGCTTTGCTCCCAGAAGCCTTTCGCTAAGACTGTTCTTGTGGAATTTGCAAAGTGATCTTAGAAGCCCGTAGAGGGCTATGGTGAAAAAGGAAATAACTTACGTTAAAAATTGGAAAGAAGCTTTCTGAGAAACTGATGTGTGTTCTGTTAAAACATCTCACCGTGTTACAGCTTTCACCTCAAGAAGCCTTTCGCTAAGACTGTTCTTGTGGAATTTTCTAAGTGATATTTGGAAGCCCATAGAGGGCTATGGGAAAAAGAAAATATCTTCGGTTGAAAACTGGAAAGAAGCTTTCTGAGAAACAGCTCTGTGTTCTGTTAATTCATTTCAGAGAGTTACAGCTTTCCGCTAAAGAAGTCTTTCGCTAAGACTGCTCTTTTGGAATTTGCAAAGTGATATTTGGAAGCCCTTAGAGGGCTATGGTGAAAAAGGAAATATCTTCCGTTAAAAACTGGAAAGAAGCATTCTGAGATACTGCCGTGTGTTCTGTTAATACATCTAACCGAGTTACAGCTTTCCCCTCTAGAAGCCTTTCGCTAAGACTGTTCTTGTGGCATTTGCAATGTGATATTTGGAAGCCCTTAGAGGGCTATGGTGAAATAGGAAATATCTTCCGTTAAAAACTGGAAAGAAGCATTCTGAGAAAATGCCGTGTCTTCTGTTAATACGTCTCACTGTGTTCCAGCTTTCCTCTCAAGAAGCCTTTCGCTAAGACTGTTCTTGTGGGATTTGCAATGTGATATTTGGAAGCTCATAGAGGACTATGGTGAGAAAGGAAATATCCTCCGTTAAAAACTGGAAAGAAGATTTGTGAGAAAATGCTTTGTGTTCTGTTAATTCATCTCACAGAGTTAGAGCTTTCCCCTCAAGAAGCCTTTCGCTAAGACTGTTCTTGTGGAATTTGCATAGTGATATTTGGAATCCCATAGAGGGCTATGGTGAAAATGGAAATAACTTCAGTTAAAAAATGAAAAGAAGCTTTCCGAGAAACTGCTTTGTGTTCTGTTAATTCATCTCAAAGAGTTACAGCTTTCCCCTGAAGAAGCCTTCCGCTAAGACTGTTTTTGAGGAATTTCCAAAGTGATATGTGGAAGCCCATAGAGGGCTATGGTGAAAATGGAAATATTGTAAGATACTTACCGAAGAGAAGCTGTCTGAAAAACTGCTTTGTGTTCTGTTAGTTCATCTCACAGAGCTACAGCTTTTCCCTCAAGAAGCCGTTCACTAAGACTGTTTTGTGAAATTTGCAAAGTGATATTTGGAAGCCCATAGAGGGCTAAGGTGAAAAAGGAAATATCTTCCGTTAAAAACTGGAAAGAACCATTCTGAGAAAATGCGGTGTGTTCTGTTAATACATATCACCGAGCTGCAGCTTTCCCCTCAGGAAGCCGTTCACTAAGACTGTTCTTGTGGAATTGCAAAGTGATATTTGGAGGCACATAGAGGGCAATGGTGAAAAAGGAAACACCTTAAGATAAAAACTGAAAAGAAGCTTTCTGAGAAACTGCTTTGTGTTCTGTTAATTCAAGTCACAGAGTTACTCTTTTACCTCAGGAAGCCTTTCACTAAGGCTGTTCTTGTGGAATTTACAAAGTGATATTTTGAAGCCCATAGAGGGCTATTGTGAAAAAGGAAATACCTTCAGTTAAAAACTGAAAAGAAGCTTTCTGAGAAACTGCTTTGTGTTCTGTTAATTCATCTCAAAGAGTTACTGCTTTTGCCTCAAAAATCCTTCCTCTAAGACTGTTTTTGTGGAATTTCCAAAGTGATATTTCGATGCCCATAGTAGGCTATGGTGAAAATGTAAATATCCTAAGATAAATACCAAAAAGAAGCTGTATGAAAAGTTGCTTTGTGTTTTGTTAGTTCACTCCCAGAGTTACAGCTTTGCCCTCAAGAAGCCGTTAACTAAGACTGTTTTGTGAAATTTGCAGTGATATTTGGAAGCCCATAGAGGGCTAAGGTGAAAAAGGAAATATCTTCCGTTAAAAACTGGAAAGAACCATTCTGAGAAACTGCGGTGTGTTCTGTTAGTACATATCACCGAGGTACAGCTTTCCTCTCAAGAAGCCTTTCGTTAAGACTGTTCTTGTGGGATTTCCAAAGTGATATTTGGAAGCCCATGAAGGGCTATGGTGAAAAGGGAAATAACTTCCGTTAAAAACTGGAAAGAAGCTTTCTGAAACACTGCCGTGTGTTCTGTTAATACATCTCACCGAGTTACAGCTTTCCCCTCAAGAAGCCTTTGTATAAGACTGTTCTTGTGGAATTTGCAAAGTGATACTTGGAAGCCCATAGAGGGCTATTTTGAAAATGGAAATATCCTAAGATAAAAACCGAAAAGAAGCTGTCTGAGAAACTGCTTTGTGTTGTGTTAGTTCATCTCACAGTGTTACAGCTTTCCCCTCAAGAAGCCCTTCACTAAGACTGTTCTTGTGAAATTTGCAAACTGATATTTGTATTCCCATAGAGGACTTTGGTGAAAAAGGAAATATCTTTCGTTAAAAACTGGAAAGAACCTTTCTGAGAAACTGCTTTGTGTTCTGTTAATTAATCTCACAGAGTTACAGCTTTCCTATCATGAAGCCGATCACTAAGGCTGTTCTTTTGGAATATGCAAAGTGATATTTGGAAGCCCATAGAGGGCTACGGTGAAAAAGGAAATATCCTAAGACAAAAACTGAAAAGAAGCTTTCTGAGAAACTGCTTTGTGTTCTGTTAGTTCGTCACCAGAGTTACAGCTTTCCCCTCAAAAAGCCTTTGGCTAAGACTGTTCTTGTGGAATTTGCAAAGTGAAATTTGGAAGCCCATTGAGGGCTATGATGAAAAAGGACATTTCTTCCATTAAAAACCGAAAAGAAGATTTCTGAGAAACTGCTTCGTGTTTTGTTAGTTCATCTCACAGAATTACAGCTTTGCTCCCAGAAGCCTTTCGCTAAGACTGTTCTTGTGGAATTTGCAAAGTGATCTTAGAAGCCCGTAGAGGGCTATGGTGAAAAAGGAAATAACTTACGTTAAAAATTGGAAAGAAGCTTTCTGAGAAACTGATGTGTGTTCTGTTAAAACATCTCACCGTGTTACAGCTTTCACCTCAAGAAGCCTTTCGCTAAGACTGTTCTTGTGGAATTTTCTAAGTGATATTTGGAAGCCCATAGAGGGCTATGGGAAAAAGAAAATATCTTCGGTTGAAAACTGGAAAGAAGCTTTCTGAGAAACAGCTCTGTGTTCTGTTAATTCATTTCAGAGAGTTACAGCTTTCCGCTAAAGAAGTCTTTCGCTAAGACTGCTCTTTTGGAATTTGCAAAGTGATATTTGGAAGCCCTTAGAGGGCTATGGTGAAAAAGGAAATATCTTCCGTTAAAAACTGGAAAGAAGCATTCTGAGATACTGCCGTGTGTTCTGTTAATACATCTAACCGAGTTACAGCTTTCCCCTCTAGAAGCCTTTCGCTAAGACTGTTCTTGTGGCATTTGCAATGTGATATTTGGAAGCCCTTAGAGGGCTATGGTGAAATAGGAAATATCTTCCGTTAAAAACTGGAAAGAAGCATTCTGAGAAAATGCCGTGTCTTCTGTTAATACGTCTCACTGTGTTCCAGCTTTCCTCTCAAGAAGCCTTTCGCTAAGACTGTTCTTGTGGGATTTGCAATGTGATATTTGGAAGCCCATAGAGGACTATGGTGAGAAAGGAAATATCCTCCGTTAAAAACTGGAAAGAAGATTTGTGAGAAAATGCTTTGTGTTCTGTTAATTCATCTCACAGAGTTAGAGCTTTCCCCTCAAGAAGCCTTTCGCTAAGACTGTTCTTGTGGAATTTGCATAGTGATATTTGGAATCCCATAGAGGGCTATGGTGAAAATGGAAATAACTTCAGTTAAAAAATGAAAAGAAGCTTTCCGAGAAACTGCTTTGTGTTCTGTTAATTCATCTCAAAGAGTTACAGCTTTCCCCTGAAGAAGCCTTCCGCTAAGACTGTTTTTGAGGAATTTCCAAAGTGATATGTGGAAGCCCATAGAGGGCTATGGTGAAAATGGAAATATTGTAAGATACTTACCGAAGAGAAGCTGTCTGAAAAACTGCTTTGTGTTCTGTTAGTTCATCTCACAGAGCTACAGCTTTTCCCTCAAGAAGCCGTTCACTAAGACTGTTTTGTGAAATTTGCAAAGTGATATTTGGAAGCCCATAGAGGGCTAAGGTGAAAAAGGAAATATCTTCCGTTAAAAACTGGAAAGAACCATTATGAGAAAATGCGGTGTGTTCTGTTAATACATATCACCGAGCTGCAGCTTTCCCCTCAGGAAGCCGTTCACTAAGACTGTTCTTGTGGAATTGCAAAGTGATATTTGGAGGCACATAGAGGGCAATGGTGAAAAAGGAAACACCTTAAGATAAAAACTGAAAAGAAGCTTTCTGAGAAACTGCTTTGTGTTCTGTTAATTCAAGTCACAGAGTTACTCTTTTACCTCAGGAAGCCTTTCACTAAGGCTGTTCTTGTGGAATTTACAAAGTGATATTTTGAAGCCCATAGAGGGCTATTGTGAAAAAGGAAATACCTTCAGTTAAAAACTGAAAAGAAGCTTTCTGAGAAACTGCTTTGTGTTCTGTTAATTCATCTCAAAGAGTTACTGCTTTTGCCTCAAAAATCCTTCCTCTAAGACTGTTTTTGTGGAATTTCCAAAGTGATATTTCGATGCCCATAGTAGGCTATGGTGAAAATGTAAATATCCTAAGATAAAAACCAAAAAGAAGCTGTATGAAAAGTTGCTTTGTGTTTTGTTAGTTCACTCCCAGAGTTACAGCTTTGCCCTCAAGAAGCCGTTAACTAAGACTGTTTTGTGAAATTTGCAGTGATATTTGGAAGCCCATAGAGGGCTAAGGTGAAAAAGGAAATATCTTCCGTTAAAAACTGGAAAGAACCATTCTGAGAAACTGCGGTGTGTTCTGTTAGTACATATCACCGAGGTACAGCTTTCCTCTCAAGAAGCCTTTCGCTAAGACTGTTCTTGTGGGATTTCCAAAGCGATATTTGGAAGCCCATAGAGGGCTATAGTGAAAAAGGAAATATCTTCAGTTAAATACTGGAAAGAAGCTTTCTGAGAGACTGCTTTGTGTTCTGTTAATTCATCTCACAGAGTTACAGCTTCCCCCTCAAGAAGCCTTTCGCTAAGACTGTTCTTGTGGAATTTGCAAAGTCATATTTGGAAGCCCATAGAATACTATGGTGAAAAAGGAACTATCTTCCGTTAAAAACTGGAAAGAAGATTTGTGAGAAACTGCTTTTTGTTGTGTTAATTCAACTCATAGAGTTACAGATTTCCCCTTCAGAAGCCTTTCGTTAAGACTGTTCTTCTGGAATTTGCAAAGTGATATTTGGAAGCCCATGAAGGGCTATGGTGAAAAGGGAAATAACTTCCGTTAAAAACTGGAAAGAAGCTTTCTGAAACACTGCCGTGTGTTCCGTTAATACATCTCACCGAGTTACAGCTTTCCCCTCAAGAAGCCTTTGTATAAGACTGTTCTTGTGGAATTTGCAAAGTGATACTTGGAAGCCCATAGAGGGCTATTTTGAAAATGGAAATATCCTAAGATAAAAACCGAAAAGAAGCTGTCTGAGAAACTGCTTTGTGTTGTGTTAGTTCATCTCACAGTGTTACAGCTTTCCCCTCAAGAAGCCCTTCACTAAGACTGTTCTTGTGAAATTTGCAAACTGATATTTGTATTCCCATAGAGGACTTTGGTGAAAAAGGAAATATCTTTCGTTAAAAACTGGAAAGAACCTTTCTGAGAAACTGCTTTGTGTTCTGTTAATTAATCTCACAGAGTTACAGCTTTCCTATCATGAAGCCGATCACTAAGGCTGTTCTTTTGGAATATGCAAAGTGATATTTGGAAGCCCATAGAGGGCTACGGTGAAAAAGGAAATATCCTAAGACAAAAACTGAAAAGAAGCTTTCTGAGAAACTGCTTTGTGTTCTGTTAGTTCGTCACCAGAGTTACAGCTTTCCCCTCAAAAAGCCTTTGGCTAAGACTGTTCTTGTGGAATTTGCAAAGTGAAATTTGGAAGCCCATTGAGGGCTATGATGAAAAAGGACATTTCTTCCATTAAAAACCGAAAAGAAGATTTCTGAGAAACTGCTTCGTGTTTTGTTAGTTCATCTCACAGAATTACAGCTTTGCTCCCAGAAGCCTTTCGCTAAGACTGTTCTTGTGGAATTTGCAAAGTGATCTTAGAAGCCCGTAGAGGGCTATGGTGAAAAAGGAAATAACTTACGTTAAAAATTGGAAAGAAGCTTTCTGAGAAACTGATGTGTGTTCTGTTAAAACATCTCACCGTGTTACAGCTTTCACCTCAAGAAGCCTTTCGCTAAGACTGTTCTTGTGGAATTTTCTAAGTGATATTTGGAGGCCCATAGAGGGCTATGGGAAAAAGAAAATATCTTCGGTTGAAAACTGGAAAGAAGCTTTCTGAGAAACAGCTCTGTGTTCTGTTAATTCATTTCAGAGAGTTACAGCTTTCCGCTAAAGAAGTCTTTCGCTAAGACTGCTCTTTTGGAATTTGCAAAGTGATATTTGGAAGCCCTTAGAGGGCTATGGTGAAAAAGGAAATATCTTCCGTTAAAAACTGGAAAGAAGCATTCTGAGATACTGCCGTGTGTTCTGTTAATACATCTAACCGAGTTACAGCTTTCCCCTCTAGAAGCCTTTCGCTAAGACTGTTCTTGTGGCATTTGCAATGTGATATTTGGAAGCCCTTAGAGGGCTATGGTGAAATAGGAAATATCTTCCGTTAAAAACTGGAAAGAAGCATTCTGAGAAAATGCCGTGTCTTCTGTTAATACGTCTCACTGTGTTCCAGCTTTCCTCTCAAGAAGCCTTTCGCTAAGACTGTTCTTGTGGGATTTGCAATGTGATATTTGGAAGCCCATAGAGGACTATGGTGAGAAAGGAAATATCCTCCGTTAAAAACTGGAAAGAAGATTTGTGAGAAAATGCTTTGTGTTCTGTTAATTCATCTCACAGAGTTAGAGCTTTCCCCTCAAGAAGCCTTTCGCTAAGACTGTTCTTGTGGAATTTGCATAGTGATATTTGGAATCCCATAGAGGGCTATGGTGAAAATGGAAATAACTTCAGTTAAAAAATGAAAAGAAGCTTTCCGAGAAACTGCTTTGTGTTCTGTTAATTCATCTCAAAGAGTTACAGCTTTCCCCTGAAGAAGCCTTCCGCTAAGACTGTTTTTGAGGAATTTCCAAAGTGATATGTGGAAGCCCATAGAGGGCTATGGTGAAAATGGAAATATTGTAAGATACTTACCGAAGAGAAGCTGTCTGAAAAACTGCTTTGTGTTCTGTTAGTTCATCTCACAGAGCTACAGCTTTTCCCTCAAGAAGCCGTTCACTAAGACTGTTTTGTGAAATTTGCAAAGTGATATTTGGAAGCCCATAGAGGGCTAAGGTGAAAAAGGAAATATCTTCCGTTAAAAACTGGAAAGAACCATTCTGAGAAAATGCGGTGTGTTCTGTTAATACATATCACCGAGCTGCAGCTTTCCCCTCAGGAAGCCGTTCACTAAGACTGTTCTTGTGGAATTGCAAAGTGATATTTGGAGGCACATAGAGGGCAATGGTGAAAAAGGAAACACCTTAAGATAAAAACTGAAAAGAAGCTTTCTGAGAAACTGCTTTGTGTTCTGTTAATTCAAGTCACAGAGTTACTCTTTTACCTCAGGAAGCCTTTCACTAAGGCTGTTCTTGTGGAATTTACAAAGTGATATTTTGAAGCCCATAGAGGGCTATTGTGAAAAAGGAAATACCTTCAGTTAAAAACTGAAAAGAAGCTTTCTGAGAAACTGCTTTGTGTTCTGTTAATTCATCTCAAAGAGTTACTGCTTTTGCCTCAAAAATCCTTCCTCTAAGACTGTTTTTGTGGAATTTCCAAAGTGATATTTCGATGCCCATAGTAGGCTATGGTGAAAATGTAAATATCCTAAGATAAAAACCAAAAAGAAGCTGTATGAAAAGTTGCTTTGTGTTTTGTTAGTTCACTCCCAGAGTTACAGCTTTGCCCTCAAGAAGCCGTTAACTAAGACTGTTTTGTGAAATTTGCAGTGATATTTGGAAGCCCATAGAGGGCTAAGGTGAAAAAGGAAATATCTTCCGTTAAAAACTGGAAAGAACCATTCTGAGAAACTGCGGTGTGTTCTGTTAGTACATATCACCGAGGTACAGCTTTCCTCTCAAGAAGCCTTTCGCTAAGACTGTTCTTGTGGGATTTCCAAAGCGATATTTGGAAGCCCATAGAGGGCTATAGTGAAAAAGGAAATATCTTCAGTTAAATACTGGAAAGAAGCTTTCTGAGAGACTGCTTTGTGTTCTGTTAATTCATCTCACAGAGTTACAGCTTCCCCCTCAAGAAGCCTTTCGCTAAGACTGTTCTTGTGGAATTTGCAAAGTCATATTTGGAAGCCCATAGAATACTATGGTGAAAAAGGAACTATCTTCCGTTAAAAACTGGAAAGAAGATTTGTGAGAAACTGCTTTTTGTTGTGTTAATTCAACTCATAGAGTTACAGATTTCCCCTTCAGAAGCCTTTCGTTAAGACTGTTCTTCTGGAATTTGCAAAGTGATATTTGGAAGCCCATGAAGGGCTATGGTGAAAAGGGAAATAACTTCCGTTAAAAACTGGAAAGAAGCTTTCTGAAACACTGCCGTGTGTTCCGTTAATACATCTCACCGAGTTACAGCTTTCCCCTCAAGAAGCCTTTGTATAAGACTGTTCTTGTGGAATTTGCAAAGTGATACTTGGAAGCCCATAGAGGGCTATTTTGAAAATGGAAATATCCTAAGATAAAAACCGAAAAGAAGCTGTCTGAGAAACTGCTTTGTGTTGTGTTAGTTCATCTCACAGTGTTACAGCTTTCCCCTCAAGAAGCCCTTCACTAAGACTGTTCTTGTGAAATTTGCAAACTGATATTTGTATTCCCATAGAGGACTTTGGTGAAAAAGGAAATATCTTTCGTTAAAAACTGGAAAGAACCTTTCTGAGAAACTGCTTTGTGTTCTGTTAATTAATCTCACAGAGTTACAGCTTTCCTATCATGAAGCCGATCACTAAGGCTGTTCTTTTGGAATATGCAAAGTGATATTTGGAAGCCCATAGAGGGCTACGGTGAAAAAGGAAATATCCTAAGACAAAAACTGAAAAGAAGCTTTCTGAGAAACTGCTTTGTGTTCTGTTAGTTCGTCACCAGAGTTACAGCTTTCCCCTCAAAAAGCCTTTGGCTAAGACTGTTCTTGTGGAATTTGCAAAGTGAAATTTGGAAGCCCATTGAGGGCTATGATGAAAAAGGACATTTCTTCCATTAAAAACCGAAAAGAAGATTTCTGAGAAACTGCTTCGTGTTTTGTTAGTTCATCTCACAGAATTACAGCTTTGCTCCCAGAAGCCTTTCGCTAAGACTGTTCTTGTGGAATTTGCAAAGTGATCTTAGAAGCCCGTAGAGGGCTATGGTGAAAAAGGAAATAACTTACGTTAAAAATTGGAAAGAAGCTTTCTGAGAAACTGATGTGTGTTCTGTTAAAACATCTCACCGTGTTACAGCTTTCACCTCAAGAAGCCTTTCGCTAAGACTGTTCTTGTGGAATTTTCTAAGTGATATTTGGAGGCCCATAGAGGGCTATGGGAAAAAGAAAATATCTTCGGTTGAAAACTGGAAAGAAGCTTTCTGAGAAACAGCTCTGTGTTCTGTTAATTCATTTCAGAGAGTTACAGCTTTCCGCTAAAGAAGTCTTTCGCTAAGACTGCTCTTTTGGAATTTGCAAAGTGATATTTGGAAGCCCTTAGAGGGCTATGGTGAAAAAGGAAATATCTTCCGTTAAAAACTGGAAAGAAGCATTCTGAGATACTGCCGTGTGTTCTGTTAATACATCTAACCGAGTTACAGCTTTCCCCTCTAGAAGCCTTTCGCTAAGACTGTTCTTGTGGCATTTGCAATGTGATATTTGGAAGCCCTTAGAGGGCTATGGTGAAATAGGAAATATCTTCCGTTAAAAACTGGAAAGAAGCATTCTGAGAAAATGCCGTGTCTTCTGTTAATACGTCTCACTGTGTTCCAGCTTTCCTCTCAAGAAGCCTTTCGCTAAGACTGTTCTTGTGGGATTTGCAATGTGATATTTGGAAGCCCATAGAGGACTATGGTGAGAAAGGAAATATCCTCCGTTAAAAACTGGAAAGAAGATTTGTGAGAAAATGCTTTGTGTTCTGTTAATTCATCTCACAGAGTTAGAGCTTTCCCCTCAAGAAGCCTTTCGCTAAGACTGTTCTTGTGGAATTTGCATAGTGATATTTGGAATCCCATAGAGGGCTATGGTGAAAATGGAAATAACTTCAGTTAAAAAATGAAAAGAAGCTTTCCGAGAAACTGCTTTGTGTTCTGTTAATTCATCTCAAAGAGTTACAGCTTTCCCCTGAAGAAGCCTTCCGCTAAGACTGTTTTTGAGGAATTTCCAAAGTGATATGTGGAAGCCCATAGAGGGCTATGGTGAAAATGGAAATATTGTAAGATACTTACCGAAGAGAAGCTGTCTGAAAAACTGCTTTGTGTTCTGTTAGTTCATCTCACAGAGCTACAGCTTTTCCCTCAAGAAGCCGTTCACTAAGACTGTTTTGTGAAATTTGCAAAGTGATATTTGGAAGCCCATAGAGGGCTAAGGTGAAAAAGGAAATATCTTCCGTTAAAAACTGGAAAGAACCATTATGAGAAAATGCGGTGTGTTCTGTTAATACATATCACCGAGCTGCAGCTTTCCCCTCAGGAAGCCGTTCACTAAGACTGTTCTTGTGGAATTGCAAAGTGATATTTGGAGGCACATAGAGGGCAATGGTGAAAAAGGAAACACCTTAAGATAAAAACTGAAAAGAAGCTTTCTGAGAAACTGCTTTGTGTTCTGTTAATTCAAGTCACAGAGTTACTCTTTTACCTCAGGAAGCCTTTCACTAAGGCTGTTCTTGTGGAATTTACAAAGTGATATTTTGAAGCCCATAGAGGGCTATTGTGAAAAAGGAAATACCTTCAGTTAAAAACTGAAAAGAAGCTTTCTGAGAAACTGCTTTGTGTTCTGTTAATTCATCTCAAAGAGTTACTGCTTTTGCCTCAAAAATCCTTCCTCTAAGACTGTTTTTGTGGAATTTCCAAAGTGATATTTCGATGCCCATAGTAGGCTATGGTGAAAATGTAAATATCCTAAGATAAAAACCAAAAAGAAGCTGTATGAAAAGTTGCTTTGTGTTTTGTTAGTTCACTCCCAGAGTTACAGCTTTGCCCTCAAGAAGCCGTTAACTAAGACTGTTTTGTGAAATTTGCAGTGATATTTGGAAGCCCATAGAGGGCTAAGGTGAAAAAGGAAATATCTTCCGTTAAAAACTGGAAAGAACCATTCTGAGAAACTGCGGTGTGTTCTGTTAGTACATATCACCGAGGTACAGCTTTCCTCTCAAGAAGCCTTTCGCTAAGTCTGTTCTTGTGGGATTTCCAAAGTGATATTTGGAAGCCCATAGAGGGCTATAGTGAAAAAGGAAATATCTTCAGTTAAATACTGGAAAGAAGCTTTCTGAGAGACTGCTTTGTGTTCTGTTAATTCATCTCACAGAGTTACAGCTTTCCCCTCAAGAAGCCTTTCGCTAAGACTGTTCTTGTGGAATTTGCAAAGTCATATTTGGAAGCCCATAGAATACTATGGTGAAAAAGGAACTATCTTCCGTTAAAAACTGGAAAGAAGATTTGTGAGAAACTGCTTTGTGTTGTGTTAATTCAACTCATAGAGTGACAGATTTCCCCTTCAGAAGCCTTTCGTTAAGACTGTTCTTCTGGAATTTGCAAAGTGATATTTGGAAGCCCATGAAGGGCTATGGTGAAAAGGGAAATAACTTCCGTTAAAAACTGGAAAGAAGCTTTCTGAAACACTGCCGTGTGTTCTGTTAATACATCTCACCGAGTTACAGCTTTCCCCTCAAGAAGCCTTTGTATAAGACTGTTCTTGTGGAATTTGCAAAGTGATACTTGGAAGCCCATAGAGGGCTATTTTGAAAATGGAAATATCCTAAGATAAAAACCGAAAAGAAGCTGTCTGAGAAACTGCTTTGTGTTGTGTTAGTTCATCTCACAGTGTTACAGCTTTCCCCTCAAGAAGCCCTTCACTAAGACTGTTCTTGTGAAATTTGCAAACTGATATTTGTATTCCCATAGAGGACTTTGGTGAAAAAGAAAATATCTTTCGTTAAAAACTGGAAAGAACCTTTCTGAGAAACTGCTTTGTGTTCTGTTAATTAATCTCACAGAGTTACAGCTTTCCTATCATGAAGCCGATCACTAAGGCTGTTCTTTTGGAATATGCAAAGTGATATTTGGAAGCCCATAGAGGGCTACGGTGAAAAAGGAAATATCCTAAGACAAAAACTGAAAAGAAGCTTTCTGAGAAACTGCTTTGTGTTCTGTTAGTTCGTCACCAGAGTTACAGCTTTCCCCTCAAAAAGCCTTTGGCTAAGACTGTTCTTGTGGAATTTGCAAAGTGAAATTTGGAAGCCCATTGAGGGCTATGATGAAAAAGGACATTTCTTCCATTAAAAACCGAAAAGAAGATTTCTGAGACACTGCTTCGTGTTTTGTTAGTTCATCTCACAGAATTACAGCTTTGCTCCCAGAAGCCTTTCGCTAAGACTGTTCTTGTGGAATTTGCAAAGTGATCTTAGAAGCCCGTAGAGGGCTATGGTGAAAAAGGAAATAACTTACGTTAAAAACTGGAAAGAAGCATTCTGAGAAAATGCGGTGTGTTCTGTTAATACATATCACCGAGCTGCAGCTTTCCCCTCAGGAAGCCGTTCACTAAGACTGTTCTTGTGG
Organism: Chlorocebus sabaeus; assembly: GCF_047675955.1. Lineage (NCBI taxonomy): Eukaryota > Metazoa > Chordata > Mammalia > Primates > Cercopithecidae > Chlorocebus > Chlorocebus sabaeus. The sequence goes on from NW_027327815.1 coordinate 902,548, forward strand.
AATTGCAAAGTGATATTTGGAGGCACATAGAGGGCAATGGTGAAAAAGGAAACACCTTAAGATAAAAACTGAAAAGAAGCTTTCTGAGAAACTGCTTTGTGTTCTGTTAATTCAAGTCACAGAGTTACTCTTTTACCTCAGGAAGCCTTTCACTAAGGCTGTTCTTGTGGAATTTACAAGGTGATATTTTGAAGCCCATAGAGGGCTATTGTGAAAAAGGAAATACCTTCAGTTAAAAACTGAAAAGAAGCTTTCTGAGAAACTGCTTTGTGTTCTGTTAATTCATCTCTAAGAGTTACTGCTTTTGCCTCAAAAATCCTTCCTCTAAGACTGTTTTTGTGGAATTTCCAAAGTGATATTTCGATGCCCATAGTAGGCTATGGTGAAAATGTAAATATCCTAAGATAAAAACCAAAAAGAAGCTGTATGAAAAGTTGCTTTGTGTTTTGTTAGTTCACTCCCAGAGTTACAGCTTTGCCCTCAAGAAGCCGTTAACTAAGACTGTTTTGTGAAATTTGCAGTGATATTTGGAAGCCCATAGAGGGCTAAGGTGAAAAAGGAAATATCTTCCGTTAAAAACTGGAAAGAACCATTCTGAGAAACTGCGGTGTGTTCTGTTAGTACATATCACCGAGGTACAGCTTTCCTCTCAAGAAGCCTTTCGCTAAGACTGTTCTTGTGGGATTTCCAAAGTGATATTTGGAAGCCCATAGAGGGCTATAGTGAAAAAGGAAATATCATCAGTTAAATACTGGAAAGAAGCTTTCTGAGAGACTGCTTTGTGTTCTGTTAATTCATCTCACAGAGTTACAGCTTCCCCCTCAGGAAGCCTTTCGCTAAGACTGTTCTTGTGGAATTTGCAAAGTCATATTTGGAAGCCCATAGAATACTATGGTGAAAAAGGAACTATCTTCCGTTAAAAACTGGAAAAGGAGATTTGTGAGAAACTGCTTTGTGTTGTGTTAATTCAACTCATAGAGTGACAGATTTCCCCTTCAGAAGCCTTTCGTTAAGACTGTTCTTCTGGAATTTGCAAAGTGATATTTGGAAGCCCATGAAGGGCTATGGTGAAAAGGGAAATAACTTCCGTTAAAAACTGGAAAGAAGCTTTCTGAAACACTGCCGTGTGTTCTGTTAATACATCTCACCGAGTTACAGCTTTCCCCTCAAGAAGCCTTTGTATAAGACTGTTCTTGTGGAATTTGCAAAGTGATACTTGGAAGCCCATAGAGGGCTATTTTGAAAATGGAAATATCCTAAGATAAAAACCGAAAAGAAGCTGTCTGAGAAACTGCTTTGTGTTGTGTTAGTTCATCTCACAGTGTTACAGCTTTCCCCTCAAGAAGCCCTTCACTAAGACTGTTCTTGTGAAATTTGCAAACTGATATTTGTATTCCCATAGAGGACTTTGGTGAAAAAGGAAATATCTTTCGTTAAAAACTGGAAAGAACCTTTCTGAGAAACTGCTTTGTGTTCTGTTAATTAATCTCACAGAGTTACAGCTTTCCTATCATGAAGCCGATCACTAAGGCTGTTCTTTTGGAATATGCAAAGTGATATTTGGAAGCCCATAGAGGGCTACGGTGAAAAAGGAAATATCCTAAGACAAAAACTGAAAAGAAGCTTTCTGAGAAACTGCTTTGTGTTCTGTTAGTTCGTCACCAGAGTTACAGCTTTCCCCTCAAAAAGCCTTTGGCTAAGACTGTTCTTGTGGAATTTGCAAAGTGAAATTTGGAAGCCCATTGAGGGCTATGATGAAAAAGGACATTTCTTCCATTAAAAACCGAAAAGAAGATTTCTGAGAAACTGCTTCGTGTTTTGTTAGTTCATCTCACAGAATTACAGCTTTGCTCCCAGAAGCCTTTCGCTAAGACTGTTCTTGTGGAATTTGCAAAGTGATCTTAGAAGCCCGTAGAGGGCTATGGTGAAAAAGGAAATAACTTACGTTAAAAATTGGAAAGAAGCTTTCTGAGAAACTGATGTGTGTTCTGTTAAAACATCTCACCGTGTTACAGCTTTCACCTCAAGAAGCCTTTCGCTAAGACTGTTCTTGTGGAATTTTCTAAGTGATATTTGGAAGCCCATAGAGGGCTATGGGAAAAAGAAAATATCTTCGGTTGAAAACTGGAAAGAAGCTTTCTGAGAAACAGCTCTGTGTTCTGTTAATTCATTTCAGAGAGTTAGAGCTTTCCGCTAAAGAAGTCTTTCGCTAAGACTGCTCTTTTGGAATTTGCAAAGTGATATTTGGAAGCCCTTAGAGGGCTATGGTGAAAAAGGAAATATCTTCCGTTAAAAACTGGAAAGAAGCATTCTGAGATACTGCCGTGTGTTCTGTTAATACATCTAACCGAGTTACAGCTTTCCCCTCTAGAAGCCTTTCGCTAAGACTGTTCTTGTGGCATTTGCAATGTGATATTTGGAAGCCCTTAGAGGGCTATGGTGAAATAGGAAATATCTTCCGTTAAAAACTGGAAAGAAGCATTCTGAGAAAATGCCGTGTCTTCTGTTAATACGTCTCACTGTGTTCCAGCTTTCCTCTCAAGAAGCCTTTCGCTAAGACTGTTCTTGTGGGATTTGCAATGTGATATTTGGAAGCCCATAGAGGACTATGGTGAGAAAGGAAATATCCTCCGTTAAAAACTGGAAAGAAGATTTGTGAGAAAATGCTTTGTGTTCTGTTAATTCATCTCACAGAGTTAGAGCTTTCCCCTCAAGAAGCCTTTCGCTAAGACTGTTCTTGTGGAATTTGCATAGTGATATTTGGAATCCCATAGAGGGCTATGGTGAAAATGGAAATAACTTCAGTTAAAAAATGAAAAGAAGCTTTCCGAGAAACTGCTTTGTGTTCTGTTAATTCATCTCAAAGAGTTACAGCTTTCCCCTGAAGAAGCCTTCCGCTAAGACTGTTTTTGAGGAATTTCCAAAGTGATATGTGGAAGCCCATAGAGGGCTATGGTGAAAATGGAAATATTGTAAGATACTTACCGAAGAGAAGCTGTCTGAAAAACTGCTTTGTGTTCTGTTAGTTCATCTCACAGAGCTACAGCTTTTCCCTCAAGAAGCCGTTCACTAAGACTGTTTTGTGAAATTTGCAAAGTGATATTTGGAAGCCCATAGAGGGCTAAGGTGAAAAAGGAAATATCTTCCGTTAAAAACTGGAAAGAACCATTCTGAGAAAATGCGGTGTGTTCTGTTAATACATATCACCGAGCTGCAGCTTTCCCCTCAGGAAGCCGTTCACTAAGACTGTTCTTGTGGAATTGCAAAGTGATATTTGGAGGCACATAGAGGGCAATGGTGAAAAAGGAAACACCTTAAGATAAAAACTGAAAAGAAGCTTTCTGAGAAACTGCTTTGTGTTCTGTTAATTCAAGTCACAGAGTTACTCTTTTACCTCAGGAAGCCTTTCACTAAGGCTGTTCTTGTGGAATTTACAAAGTGATATTTTGAAGCCCATAGAGGGCTATTGTGAAAAAGGAAATACCTTCAGTTAAAAACTGAAAAGAAGCTTTCTGAGAAACTGCTTTGTGTTCTGTTAATTCATCTCAAAGAGTTACTGCTTTTGCCTCAAAAATCCTTCCTCTAAGACTGTTTTTGTGGAATTTCCAAAGTGATATTTCGATGCCCATAGTAGGCTATGGTGAAAATGTAAATATCCTAAGATAAAAACCAAAAAGAAGCTGTATGAAAAGTTGCTTTGTGTTTTGTTAGTTCACTCCCAGAGTTACAGCTTTGCCCTCAAGAAGCCGTTAACTAAGACTGTTTTGTGAAATTTGCAGTGATATTTGGAAGCCCATAGAGGGCTAAGGTGAAAAAGGAAATATCTTCCGTTAAAAACTGGAAAGAACCATTCTGAGAAACTGCGGTGTGTTCTGTTAGTACATATCACCGAGGTACAGCTTTCCTCTCAAGAAGCCTTTCGCTAAGACTGTTCTTGTGGGATTTCCAAAGTGATATTTGGAAGCCCATAGAGGGCTATAGTGAAAAAGGAAATATCTTCAGTTAAATACTGGAAAGAAGCTTTCTGAGAGACTGCTTTGTGTTCTGTTAATTCATCTCACAGAGTTACAGCTTCCCCCTCAAGAAGCCTTTCGCTAAGACTGTTCTTGTGGAATTTGCAAAGTCATATTTGGAAGCCCATAGAATACTATGGTGAAAAAGGAACTATCTTCCGTTAAAAACTGGAAAGAAGATTTGTGAGAAACTGCTTTGTGTTGTGTTAATTCAACTCATAGAGTTACAGATTTCCCCTTCAGAAGCCTTTCGTTAAGACTGTTCTTCTGGAATTTGCAAAGTGATATTTGGAAGCCCATGAAGGGCTATGGTGAAAAGGGAAATAACTTCCGTTAAAAACTGGAAAGAAGCTTTCTGAAACACTGCCGTGTGTTCCGTTAATACATCTCACCGAGTTACAGCTTTCCCCTCAAGAAGCCTTTGTATAAGACTGTTCTTGTGGAATTTGCAAAGTGATACTTGGAAGCCCATAGAGGGCTATTTTGAAAATGGAAATATCCTAAGATAAAAACCGAAAAGAAGCTGTCTGAGAAACTGCTTTGTGTTGTGTTAGTTCATCTCACAGTGTTACAGCTTTCCCCTCAAGAAGCCCTTCACTAAGACTGTTCTTGTGAAATTTGCAAACTGATATTTGTATTCCCATAGAGGACTTTGGTGAAAAAGGAAATATCTTTCGTTAAAAACTGGAAAGAACCTTTCTGAGAAACTGCTTTGTGTTCTGTTAATTAATCTCACAGAGTTACAGCTTTCCTATCATGAAGCCGATCACTAAGGCTGTTCTTTTGGAATATGCAAAGTGATATTTGGAAGCCCATAGAGGGCTACGGTGAAAAAGGAAATATCCTAAGACAAAAACTGAAAAGAAGCTTTCTGAGAAACTGCTTTGTGTTCTGTTAGTTCGTCACCAGAGTTACAGCTTTCCCCTCAAAAAGCCTTTGGCTAAGACTGTTCTTGTGGAATTTGCAAAGTGAAATTTGGAAGCCCATTGAGGGCTATGATGAAAAAGGACATTTCTTCCATTAAAAACCGAAAAGAAGATTTCTGAGAAACTGCTTCGTGTTTTGTTAGTTCATCTCACAGAATTACAGCTTTGCTCCCAGAAGCCTTTCGCTAAGACTGTTCTTGTGGAATTTGCAAAGTGATCTTAGAAGCCCGTAGAGGGCTATGGTGAAAAAGGAAATAACTTACGTTAAAAATTGGAAAGAAGCTTTCTGAGAAACTGATGTGTGTTCTGTTAAAACATCTCACCGTGTTACAGCTTTCACCTCAAGAAGCCTTTCGCTAAGACTGTTCTTGTGGAATTTTCTAAGTGATATTTGGAAGCCCATAGAGGGCTATGGGAAAAAGAAAATATCTTCGGTTGAAAACTGGAAAGAAGCTTTCTGAGAAACAGCTCTGTGTTCTGTTAATTCATTTCAGAGAGTTACAGCTTTCCGCTAAAGAAGTCTTTCGCTAAGACTGCTCTTTTGGAATTTGCAAAGTGATATTTGGAAGCCCTTAGAGGGCTATGGTGAAAAAGGAAATATCTTCCGTTAAAAACTGGAAAGAAGCATTCTGAGATACTGCCGTGTGTTCTGTTAATACATCTAACCGAGTTACAGCTTTCCCCTCTAGAAGCCTTTCGCTAAGACTGTTCTTGTGGCATTTGCAATGTGATATTTGGAAGCCCTTAGAGGGCTATGGTGAAATAGGAAATATCTTCCGTTAAAAACTGGAAAGAAGCATTCTGAGAAAATGCCGTGTCTTCTGTTAATACGTCTCACTGTGTTCCAGCTTTCCTCTCAAGAAGCCTTTCGCTAAGACTGTTCTTGTGGGATTTGCAATGTGATATTTGGAAGCCCATAGAGGACTATGGTGAGAAAGGAAATATCCTCCGTTAAAAACTGGAAAGAAGATTTGTGAGAAAATGCTTTGTGTTCTGTTAATTCATCTCACAGAGTTAGAGCTTTCCCCTCAAGAAGCCTTTCGCTAAGACTGTTCTTGTGGAATTTGCATAGTGATATTTGGAATCCCATAGAGGGCTATGGTGAAAATGGAAATAACTTCAGTTAAAAAATGAAAAGAAGCTTTCCGAGAAACTGCTTTGTGTTCTGTTAATTCATCTCAAAGAGTTACAGCTTTCCCCTGAAGAAGCCTTCCGCTAAGACTGTTTTTGAGGAATTTCCAAAGTGATATGTGGAAGCCCATAGAGGGCTATGGTGAAAATGGAAATATTGTAAGATACTTACCGAAGAGAAGCTGTCTGAAAAACTGCTTTGTGTTCTGTTAGTTCATCTCACAGAGCTACAGCTTTTCCCTCAAGAAGCCGTTCACTAAGACTGTTTTGTGAAATTTGCAAAGTGATATTTGGAAGCCCATAGAGGGCTAAGGTGAAAAAGGAAATATCTTCCGTTAAAAACTGGAAAGAACCATTATGAGAAAATGCGGTGTGTTCTGTTAATACATATCACCGAGCTGCAGCTTTCCCCTCAGGAAGCCGTTCACTAAGACTGTTCTTGTGGAATTGCAAAGTGATATTTGGAGGCACATAGAGGGCAATGGTGAAAAAGGAAACACCTTAAGATAAAAACTGAAAAGAAGCTTTCTGAGAAACTGCTTTGTGTTCTGTTAATTCAAGTCACAGAGTTACTCTTTTACCTCAGGAAGCCTTTCACTAAGGCTGTTCTTGTGGAATTTACAAAGTGATATTTTGAAGCCCATAGAGGGCTATTGTGAAAAAGGAAATACCTTCAGTTAAAAACTGAAAAGAAGCTTTCTGAGAAACTGCTTTGTGTTCTGTTAATTCATCTCAAAGAGTTACTGCTTTTGCCTCAAAAATCCTTCCTCTAAGACTGTTTTTGTGGAATTTCCAAAGTGATATTTCGATGCCCATAGTAGGCTATGGTGAAAATGTAAATATCCTAAGATAAAAACCAAAAAGAAGCTGTATGAAAAGTTGCTTTGTGTTTTGTTAGTTCACTCCCAGAGTTACAGCTTTGCCCTCAAGAAGCCGTTAACTAAGACTGTTTTGTGAAATTTGCAGTGATATTTGGAAGCCCATAGAGGGCTAAGGTGAAAAAGGAAATATCTTCCGTTAAAAACTGGAAAGAACCATTCTGAGAAACTGCGGTGTGTTCTGTTAGTACATATCACCGAGGTACAGCTTTCCTCTCAAGAAGCCTTTCGCTAAGACTGTTCTTGTGGGATTTCCAAAGCGATATTTGGAAGCCCATAGAGGGCTATAGTGAAAAAGGAAATATCTTCAGTTAAATACTGGAAAGAAGCTTTCTGAGAGACTGCTTTGTGTTCTGTTAATTCATCTCACAGAGTTACAGCTTCCCCCTCAAGAAGCCTTTCGCTAAGACTGTTCTTGTGGAATTTGCAAAGTCATATTTGGAAGCCCATAGAATACTATGGTGAAAAAGGAACTATCTTCCGTTAAAAACTGGAAAGAAGATTTGTGAGAAACTGCTTTGTGTTGTGTTAATTCAACTCATAGAGTTACAGATTTACCCTTCAGAAGCCTTTCGTTAAGACTGTTCTTCTGGAATTTGCAAAGTGATATTTGGAAGCCCATGAAGGGCTATGGTGAAAAGGGAAATAACTTCCGTTAAAAACTGGAAAGAAGCTTTCTGAAACACTGCCGTGTGTTCCGTTAATACATCTCACCGAGTTACAGCTTTCCCCTCAAGAAGCCTTTGTATAAGACTGTTCTTGTGGAATTTGCAAAGTGATACTTGGAAGCCCATAGAGGGCTATTTTGAAAATGGAAATATCCTAAGATAAAAACCGAAAAGAAGCTGTCTGAGAAACTGCTTTGTGTTGTGTTAGTTCATCTCACAGTGTTACAGCTTTCCCCTCAAGAAGCCCTTCACTAAGACTGTTCTTGTGAAATTTGCAAACTGATATTTGTATTCCCATAGAGGACTTTGGTGAAAAAGGAAATATCTTTCGTTAAAAACTGGAAAGAACCTTTCTGAGAAACTGCTTTGTGTTCTGTTAATTAATCTCACAGAGTTACAGCTTTCCTATCATGAAGCCGATCACTAAGGCTGTTCTTTTGGAATATGCAAAGTGATATTTGGAAGCCCATAGAGGGCTACGGTGAAAAAGGAAATATCCTAAGACAAAAACTGAAAAGAAGCTTTCTGAGAAACTGCTTTGTGTTCTGTTAGTTCGTCACCAGAGTTACAGCTTTCCCCTCAAAAAGCCTTTGGCTAAGACTGTTCTTGTGGAATTTGCAAAGTGAAATTTGGAAGCCCATTGAGGGCTATGATGAAAAAGGACATTTCTTCCATTAAAAACCGAAAAGAAGATTTCTGAGAAACTGCTTCGTGTTTTGTTAGTTCATCTCACAGAATTACAGCTTTGCTCCCAGAAGCCTTTCGCTAAGACTGTTCTTGTGGAATTTGCAAAGTGATCTTAGAAGCCCGTAGAGGGCTATGGTGAAAAAGGAAATAACTTACGTTAAAAATTGGAAAGAAGCTTTCTGAGAAACTGATGTGTGTTCTGTTAAAACATCTCACCGTGTTACAGCTTTCACCTCAAGAAGCCTTTCGCTAAGACTGTTCTTGTGGAATTTTCTAAGTGATATTTGGAGGCCCATAGAGGGCTATGGGAAAAAGAAAATATCTTCGGTTGAAAACTGGAAAGAAGCTTTCTGAGAAACAGCTCTGTGTTCTGTTAATTCATTTCAGAGAGTTACAGCTTTCCGCTAAAGAAGTCTTTCGCTAAGACTGCTCTTTTGGAATTTGCAAAGTGATATTTGGAAGCCCTTAGAGGGCTATGGTGAAAAAGGAAATATCTTCCGTTAAAAACTGGAAAGAAGCATTCTGAGATACTGCCGTGTGTTCTGTTCATACATCTAACCGAGTTACAGCTTTCCCCTCTAGAAGCCTTTCGCTAAGACTGTTCTTGTGGCATTTGCAATGTGATATTTGGAAGCCCTTAGAGGGCTATGGTGAAATAGGAAATATCTTCCGTTAAAAACTGGAAAGAAGCATTCTGAGAAAATGCCGTGTCTTCTGTTAATACGTCTCACTGTGTTCCAGCTTTCCTCTCAAGAAGCCTTTCGCTAAGACTGTTCTTGTGGGATTTGCAATGTGATATTTGGAAGCCCATAGAGGACTATGGTGAGAAAGGAAATATCCTCCGTTAAAAACTGGAAAGAAGATTTGTGAGAAAATGCTTTGTGTTCTGTTAATTCATCTCACAGAGTTAGAGCTTTCCCCTCAAGAAGCCTTTCGCTAAGACTGTTCTTGTGGAATTTGCATAGTGATATTTGGAATCCCATAGAGGGCTATGGTGAAAATGGAAATAACTTCAGTTAAAAAATGAAAAGAAGCTTTCCGAGAAACTGCTTTGTGTTCTGTTAATTCATCTCAAAGAGTTACAGCTTTCCCCTGAAGAAGCCTTCCGCTAAGACTGTTTTTGAGGAATTTCCAAAGTGATATGTGGAAGCCCATAGAGGGCTATGGTGAAAATGGAAATATTGTAAGATACTTACCGAAGAGAAGCTGTCTGAAAAACTGCTTTGTGTTCTGTTAGTTCATCTCACAGAGCTACAGCTTTTCCCTCAAGAAGCCGTTCACTAAGACTGTTTTGTGAAATTTGCAAAGTGATATTTGGAAGCCCATAGAGGGCTAAGGTGAAAAAGGAAATATCTTCCGTTAAAAACTGGAAAGAACCATTATGAGAAAATGCGGTGTGTTCTGTTAATACATATCACCGAGCTGCAGCTTTCCCCTCAGGAAGCCGTTCACTAAGACTGTTCTTGTGGAATTGCAAAGTGATATTTGGAGGCACATAGAGGGCAATGGTGAAAAAGGAAACACCTTAAGATAAAAACTGAAAAGAAGCTTTCTGAGAAACTGCTTTGTGTTCTGTTAATTCAAGTCACAGAGTTACTCTTTTACCTCAGGAAGCCTTTCACTAAGGCTGTTCTTGTGGAATTTACAAAGTGATATTTTGAAGCCCATAGAGGGCTATTGTGAAAAAGGAAATACCTTCAGTTAAAAACTGAAAAGAAGCTTTCTGAGAAACTGCTTTGTGTTCTGTTAATTCATCTCAAAGAGTTACTGCTTTTGCCTCAAAAATCCTTCCTCTAAGACTGTTTTTGTGGAATTTCCAAAGTGATATTTCGATGCCCATAGTAGGCTATGGTGAAAATGTAAATATCCTAAGATAAAAACCAAAAAGAAGCTGTATGAAAAGTTGCTTTGTGTTTTGTTAGTTCACTCCCAGAGTTACAGCTTTGCCCTCAAGAAGCCGTTAACTAAGACTGTTTTGTGAAATTTGCAGTGATATTTGGAAGCCCATAGAGGGCTAAGGTGAAAAAGGAAATATCTTCCGTTAAAAACTGGAAAGAACCATTCTGAGAAACTGCGGTGTGTTCTGTTAGTACATATCACCGAGGTACAGCTTTCCTCTCAAGAAGCCTTTCGCTAAGTCTGTTCTTGTGGGATTTCCAAAGTGATATTTGGAAGCCCATAGAGGGCTATAGTGAAAAAGGAAATATCTTCAGTTAAATACTGGAAAGAAGCTTTCTGAGAGACTGCTTTGTGTTCTGTTAGTTCATCTCACAGAGTTACAGCTTTCCCCTCAAGAAGCCTTTCGCTAAGACTGTTCTTGTGGAATTTGCAAAGTCATATTTGGAAGCCCATAGAATACTATGGTGAAAAAGGAACTATCTTCCGTTAAAAACTGGAAAGAAGATTTGTGAGAAACTGCTTTGTGTTGTGTTAATTCAACTCATAGAGTGACAGATTTCCCCTTCAGAAGCCTTTCGTTAAGACTGTTCTTCTGGAATTTGCAAAGTGATATTTGGAAGCCCATGAAGGGCTATGGTGAAAAGGGAAATAACTTCCGTTAAAAACTGGAAAGAAGCTTTCTGAAACACTGCCGTGTGTTCCGTTAATACATCTCACCGAGTTACAGCTTTCCCCTCAAGAAGCCTTTGTATAAGACTGTTCTTGTGGAATTTGCAAAGTGATACTTGGAAGCCCATAGAGGGCTATTTTGAAAATGGAAATATCCTAAGATAAAAACCGAAAAGAAGCTGTCTGAGAAACTGCTTTGTGTTGTGTTAGTTCATCTCACAGTGTTACAGCTTTCCCCTCAAGAAGCCCTTCACTAAGACTGTTCTTGTGAAATTTGCAAACTGATATTTGTATTCCCATAGAGGACTTTGGTGAAAAAGAAAATATCTTTCGTTAAAAACTGGAAAGAACCTTTCTGAGAAACTGCTTTGTGTTCTGTTAATTAATCTCACAGAGTTACAGCTTTCCTATCATGAAGCCGATCACTAAGGCTGTTCTTTTGGAATATGCAAAGTGATATTTGGAAGCCCATAGAGGGCTACGGTGAAAAAGGAAATATCCTAAGACAAAAACTGAAAAGAAGCTTTCTGAGAAACTGCTTTGTGTTCTGTTAGTTCGTCACCAGAGTTACAGCTTTCCCCTCAAAAAGCCTTTGGCTAAGACTGTTCTTGTGGAATTTGCAAAGTGAAATTTGGAAGCCCATTGAGGGCTATGATGAAAAAGGACATTTCTTCCATTAAAAACCGAAAAGAAGATTTCTGAGAAACTGCTTCGTGTTTTGTTAGTTCATCTCACAGAATTACAGCTTTGCTCCCAGAAGCCTTTCGCTAAGACTGTTCTTGTGGAATTTGCAAAGTGATCTTAGAAGCCCGTAGAGGGCTATGGTGAAAAAGGAAATAACTTACGTTAAAAACTGGAAAGAAGCATTCTGAGAAAATGCGGTGTGTTCTGTTAATACATATCACCGAGCTGCAGCTTTCCCCTCAGGAAGCCGTTCACTAAGACTGTTCTTGTGGAATTGCAAAGTGATATTTGGAGGCACATAGAGGGCAATGGTGAAAAAGGAAACACCTTAAGATAAAAACTGAAAAGAAGCTTTCTGAGAAACTGCTTTGTGTTCTGTTAATTCAAGTCACAGAGTTACTCTTTTACCTCAGGAAGCCTTTCACTAAGGCTGTTCTTGTGGAATTTACAAGGTGATATTTTGAAGCCCATAGAGGGCTATTGTGAAAAAGGAAATACCTTCAGTTAAAAACTGAAAAGAAGCTTTCTGAGAAACTGCTTTGTGTTCTGTTAATTCATCTCTAAGAGTTACTGCTTTTGCCTCAAAAATCCTTCCTCTAAGACTGTTTTTGTGGAATTTCCAAAGTGATATTTCGATGCCCATAGTAGGCTATGGTGAAAATGTAAATATCCTAAGATAAAAACCAAAAAGAAGCTGTATGAAAAGTTGCTTTGTGTTTTGTTAGTTCACTCCCAGAGTTACAGCTTTGCCCTCAAGAAGCCGTTAACTAAGACTGTTTTGTGAAATTTGCAGTGATATTTGGAAGCCCATAGAGGGCTAAGGTGAAAAAGGAAATATCTTCCGTTAAAAACTGGAAAGAACCATTCTGAGAAACTGCGGTGTGTTCTGTTAGTACATATCACCGAGGTACAGCTTTCCTCTCAAGAAGCCTTTCGCTAAGACTGTTCTTGTGGGATTTCCAAAGTGATATTTGGAAGCCCATAGAGGGCTATAGTGAAAAAGGAAATATCTTCAGTTAAATACTGGAAAGAAGCTTTCTGAGAGACTGCTTTGTGTTCTGTTAATTCATCTCACAGAGTTACAGCTTCCCCCTCAAGAAGCCTTTCGCTAAGACTGTTCTTGTGGAATTTGCAAAGTCATATTTGGAAGCCCATAGAATACTATGGTGAAAAAGGAACTATCTTCCGTTAAAAACTGGAAAAGGAGATTTGTGAGAAACTGCTTTGTGTTGTGTTAATTCAACTCATAGAGTGACAGATTTCCCCTTCAGAAGCCTTTCGTTAAGACTGTTCTTCTGGAATTTGCAAAGTGATATTTGGAAGCCCATGAAGGGCTATGGTGAAAAGGGAAATAACTTCCGTTAAAAACTGGAAAGAAGCTTTCTGAAACACTGCCGTGTGTTCTGTTAATACATCTCACCGAGTTACAGCTTTCCCCTCAAGAAGCCTTTGTATAAGACTGTTCTTGTGGAATTTGCAAAGTGATACTTGGAAGCCCATAGAGGGCTATTTTGAAAATGGAAATATCCTAAGATAAAAACCGAAAAGAAGCTGTCTGAGAAACTGCTTTGTGTTGTGTTAGTTCATCTCACAGTGTTACAGCTTTCCCCTCAAGAAGCCCTTCACTAAGACTGTTCTTGTGAAATTTGCAAACTGATATTTGTATTCCCATAGAGGACTTTGGTGAAAAAGGAAATATCTTTCGTTAAAAACTGGAAAGAACCTTTCTGAGAAACTGCTTTGTGTTCTGTTAATTAATCTCACAGAGTTACAGCTTTCCTATCATGAAGCCGATCACTAAGGCTGTTCTTTTGGAATATGCAAAGTGATATTTGGAAGCCCATAGAGGGCTACGGTGAAAAAGGAAATATCCTAAGACAAAAACTGAAAAGAAGCTTTCTGAGAAACTGCTTTGTGTTCTGTTAGTTCGTCACCAGAGTTACAGCTTTCCCCTCAAAAAGCCTTTGGCTAAGACTGTTCTTGTGGAATTTGCAAAGTGAAATTTGGAAGCCCATTGAGGGCTATGATGAAAAAGGACATTTCTTCCATTAAAAACCGAAAAGAAGATTTCTGAGAAACTGCTTCGTGTTTTGTTAGTTCATCTCACAGAATTACAGCTTTGCTCCCAGAAGCCTTTCGCTAAGACTGTTCTTGTGGAATTTGCAAAGTGATCTTAGAAGCCCGTAGAGGGCTATGGTGAAAAAGGAAATAACTTACGTTAAAAATTGGAAAGAAGCTTTCTGAGAAACTGATGTGTGTTCTGTTAAAACATCTCACCGTGTTACAGCTTTCACCTCAAGAAGCCTTTCGCTAAGACTGTTCTTGTGGAATTTTCTAAGTGATATTTGGAAGCCCATAGAGGGCTATGGGAAAAAGAAAATATCTTCGGTTGAAAACTGGAAAGAAGCTTTCTGAGAAACAGCTCTGTGTTCTGTTAATTCATTTCAGAGAGTTACAGCTTTCCGCTAAAGAAGTCTTTCGCTAAGACTGCTCTTTTGGAATTTGCAAAGTGATATTTGGAAGCCCTTAGAGGGCTATGGTGAAAAAGGAAATATCTTCCGTTAAAAACTGGAAAGAAGCATTCTGAGATACTGCCGTGTGTTCTGTTAATACATCTAACCGAGTTACAGCTTTCCCCTCTAGAAGCCTTTCGCTAAGACTGTTCTTGTGGCATTTGCAATGTGATATTTGGAAGCCCTTAGAGGGCTATGGTGAAATAGGAAATATCTTCCGTTAGAAACTGGAAAGAAGCATTCTGAGAAAATGCCGTGTCTTCTGTTAATACGTCTCACTGTGTTCCAGCTTTCCTCTCAAGAAGCCTTTCGCTAAGACTGTTCTTGTGGGATTTGCAATGTGATATTTGGAAGCCCATAGAGGACTATGGTGAGAAAGGAAATATCCTCCGTTAAAAACTGGAAAGAAGATTTGTGAGAAAATGCTTTGTGTTCTGTTAATTCATCTCACAGAGTTAGAGCTTTCCCCTCAAGAAGCCTTTCGCTAAGACTGTTCTTGTGGAATTTGCATAGTGATATTTGGAATCCCATAGAGGGCTATGGTGAAAATGGAAATAACTTCAGTTAAAAAATGAAAAGAAGCTTTCCGAGAAACTGCTTTGTGTTCTGTTAATTCATCTCAAAGAGTTACAGCTTTCCCCTGAAGAAGCCTTCCGCTAAGACTGTTTTTGAGGAATTTCCAAAGTGATATGTGGAAGCCCATAGAGGGCTATGGTGAAAATGGAAATATTGTAAGATACTTACCGAAGAGAAGCTGTCTGAAAAACTGCTTTGTGTTCTGTTAGTTCATCTCACAGAGCTACAGCTTTTCCCTCAAGAAGCCGTTCACTAAGACTGTTTTGTGAAATTTGCAAAGTGATATTTGGAAGCCCATAGAGGGCTAAGGTGAAAAAGGAAATATCTTCCGTTAAAAACTGGAAAGAACCATTCTGAGAAAATGCGGTGTGTTCTGTTAATACATATCACCGAGCTGCAGCTTTCCCCTCAGGAAGCCGTTCACTAAGACTGTTCTTGTGGAATTGCAAAGTGATATTTGGAGGCACATAGAGGGCAATGTTGAAAAAGGAAACACCTTAAGATAAAAACTGAAAAGAAGCTTTCTGAGAAACTGCTTTGTGCTCTGTTAATTCAAGTCACAGAGTTACTCTTTTACCTCAGGAAGCCTTTCACTAAGGCTGTTCTTGTGGAATTTACAAAGTGATATTTTGAAGCCCATAGAGGGCTATTGTGAAAAAGGAAATACCTTCAGTTAAAAACTGAAAAGAAGCTTTCTGAGAAACTGCTTTGTGTTCTGTTAATTCATCTCAAAGAGTTACTGCTTTTGCCTCAAAAATCCTTCCTCTTAGACTGTTTTTGCGGAATTTCCAAAGTGATATTTCGATGCCCATAGTAGGCCATGGTGAAAATGTAAATATCCTAAGATAAAAACCAAAAAGAAGCTGTATGAAAAGTTGCTTTGTGTTTTGTTAGTTCACTCCCAGAGTTACAGCTTTGCCCTCAAGAAGCCGTTAACTAAGACTGTTTTGTGAAATTTGCAGTGATATTTGGAAGCCCATAGAGGGCTAAGGTGAAAAAGGAAATATCTTCCGTTAAAAACTGGAAAGAACCATTCTGAGAAACTGCGGTGTGTTCTGTTAGTACATATCACCGAGGTACAGCTTTCCTCTCAAGAAGCCTTTCGCTAAGACTGTTCTTCTGGAATTTGCAAAGTGATATTTGGAAGCCCATGAAGGGCTATGGTGAAAAGGGAAATAACTTCCGTTAAAAACTGGAAAGAAGCTTTCTGAAACACTGCCGTGTGTTCTGTTAATACATCTCACCGAGTTACAGCTTTCCCCTCAAGAAGCCTTTGTATAAGACTGTTCTTGTGGAATTTGCAAAGTGATACTTGGAAGCCCATAGAGGGCTATTTTGAAAATGGAAATATCCTAAGATAAAAACCGAAAAGAAGCTGTCTGAGAAACTGCTTTGTGTTGTGTTAGTTCATCTCACAGTGTTACAGCTTTCCCCTCAAGAAGCCCTTCACTAAGACTGTTCTTGTGAAATTTGCAAACTGATATTTGTATTCCCATAGAGGACTTTGGTGAAAAAGGAAATATCTTTCGTTAAAAACTGGAAAGAACCTTTCTGAGAAACTGCTTTGTGTTCTGTTAATTAATCTCACAGAGTTACAGCTTTCCTATCATGAAGCCGATCACTAAGGCTGTTCTTTTGGAATATGCAAAGTGATATTTGGAAGCCCATAGAGGGCTACGGTGAAAAAGGAAATATCCTAAGACAAAAACTGAAAAGAAGCTTTCTGAGAAACTGCTTTGTGTTCTGTTAGTTCGTCACCAGAGTTACAGCTTTCCCCTCAAAAAGCCTTTGGCTAAGACTGTTCTTGTGGAATTTGCAAAGTGAAATTTGGAAGCCCATTGAGGGCTATGATGAAAAAGGACATTTCTTCCATTAAAAACCGAAAAGAAGATTTCTGAGAAACTGCTTCGTGTTTTGTTAGTTCATCTCACAGAATTACAGCTTTGCTCCCAGAAGCCTTTCGCTAAGACTGTTCTTGTGGAATTTGCAAAGTGATCTTAGAAGCCCGTAGAGGGCTATGGTGAAAAAGGAAATAACTTACGTTAAAAATTGGAAAGAAGCTTTCTGAGAAACTGATGTGTGTTCTGTTAAAACATCTCACCGTGTTACAGCTTTCACCTCAAGAAGCCTTTCGCTAAGACTGTTCTTGTGGAATTTTCTAAGTGATATTTGGAAGCCCATAGAGGGCTATGGGAAAAAGAAAATATCTTCGGTTGAAAACTGGAAAGAAGCTTTCTGAGAAACAGCTCTGTGTTCTGTTAATTCATTTCAGAGAGTTACAGCTTTCCGCTAAAGAAGTCTTTCGCTAAGACTGCTCTTTTGGAATTTGCAAAGTGATATTTGGAAGCCCTTAGAGGGCTATGGTGAAAAAGGAAATATCTTCCGTTAAAAACTGGAAAGAAGCATTCTGAGATACTGCCGTGTGTTCTGTTAATACATCTAACCGAGTTACAGCTTTCCCCTCTAGAAGCCTTTCGCTAAGACTGTTCTTGTGGCATTTGCAATGTGATATTTGGAAGCCCTTAGAGGGCTATGGTGAAATAGGAAATATCTTCCGTTAGAAACTGGAAAGAAGCATTCTGAGAAAATGCCGTGTCTTCTGTTAATACGTCTCACTGTGTTCCAGCTTTCCTCTCAAGAAGCCTTTCACTAAGACTGTTCTTGTGGGATTTGCAATGTGATATTTGGAAGCCCATAGAGGACTATGGTGAGAAAGGAAATATCCTCCGTTAAAAACTGGAAAGAAGATTTGTGAGAAAATGCTTTGTGTTCTGTTAATTCATCTCACAGAGTTAGAGCTTTCCCCTCAAGAAGCCTTTCGCTAAGACTGTTCTTGTGGAATTTGCATAGTGATATTTGGAATCCCATAGAGGGCTATGGTGAAAATGGAAATAACTTCAGTTAAAAAATGAAAAGAAGCTTTCCGAGAAACTGCTTTGTGTTCTGTTAATTCATCTCAAAGAGTTACAGCTTTCCCCTGAAGAAGCCTTCCGCTAAGACTGTTTTTGAGGAATTTCCAAAGTGATATGTGGAAGCCCATAGAGGGCTATGGTGAAAATGGAAATATTGTAAGATACTTACCGAAGAGAAGCTGTCTGAAAAACTGCTTTGTGTTCTGTTAGTTCATCTCACAGAGCTACAGCTTTTCCCTCAAGAAGCCGTTCACTAAGACTGTTTTGTGAAATTTGCAAAGTGATATTTGGAAGCCCATAGAGGGCTAAGGTGAAAAAGGAAATATCTTCCGTTAAAAACTGGAAAGAACCATTCTGAGAAAATGCGGTGTGTTCTGTTAATACATATCACCGAGCTGCAGCTTTCCCCTCAGGAAGCCGTTCACTAAGACTGTTCTTGTGGAATTGCAAAGTGATATTTGGAGGCACATAGAGGGCAATGGTGAAAAAGGAAACACCTTAAGATAAAAACTGAAAAGAAGCTTTCTGAGAAACTGCTTTGTGTTCTGTTAATTCAAGTCACAGAGTTACTCTTTTACCTCAGGAAGCCTTTCACTAAGGCTGTTCTTGTGGAATTTACAAAGTGATATTTTGAAGCCCATAGAGGGCTATTGTGAAAAAGGAAATACCTTCAGTTAAAAACTGAAAAGAAGCTTTCTGAGAAACTGCTTTGTGTTCTGTTAATTCATCTCAAAGAGTTACTGCTTTTGCCTCAAAAATCCTTCCTCTAAGACTGTTTTTGTGGAATTTCCAAAGTGATATTTCGATGCCCATAGTAGGCTATGGTGAAAATGTAAATATCCTAAGATAAAAACCAAAAAGAAGCTGTATGAAAAGTTGCTTTGTGTTTTGTTAGTTCACTCCCAGAGTTACAGCTTTGCCCTCAAGAAGCCGTTAACTAAGACTGTTTTGTGAAATTTGCAGTGATATTTGGAAGCCCATAGAGGGCTAAGGTGAAAAAGGAAATATCTTCCGTTAAAAACTGGAAAGAACCATTCTGAGAAACTGCAGTGTGTTCTGTTAGTACATATCACCGAGGTACAGCTTTCCTCTCAAGAAGCCTTTCGCTAAGTCTGTTCTTGTGGGATTTCCAAAGTGATATTTGGAAGCCCATAGAGGGCTATAGTGAAAAAGGAAATATCTTCAGTTAAATACTGGAAAGAAGCTTTCTGAGAGACTGCTTTGTGTTCTGTTAATTCATCTCACAGAGTTACAGCTTTCCCCTCAAGAAGCCTTTCGCTAAGACTGTTCTTGTGGAATTTGCAAAGTCATATTTGGAAGCCCATAGAATACTATGGTGAAAAAGGAACTATCTTCCGTTAAAAACTGGAAAGAAGATTTGTGAGAAACTGCTTTGTGTTGTGTTAATTCAACTCATAGAGTGACAGATTTCCCCTTCAGAAGCCTTTCGTTAAGACTGTTCTTCTGGAATTTGCAAAGTGATATTTGGAAGCCCATGAAGGGCTATGGTGAAAAGGGAAATAACTTCCGTTAAAAACTGGAAAGAAGCTTTCTGAAACACTGCCGTGTGTTCTGTTAATACATCTCACCGAGTTACAGCTTTCCCCTCAAGAAGCCTTTGTATAAGACTGTTCTTGTGGAATTTGCAAAGTGATACTTGGAAGCCCATAGAGGGCTATTTTGAAAATGGAAATATCCTAAGATAAAAACCGAAAAGAAGCTGTCTGAGAAACTGCTTTGTGTTGTGTTAGTTCATCTCACAGTGTTACAGCTTTCCCCTCAAGAAGCCCTTCACTAAGACTGTTCTTGTGAAATTTGCAAACTGATATTTGTATTCCCATAGAGGACTTTGGTGAAAAAGAAAATATCTTTCGTTAAAAACTGGAAAGAACCTTTCTGAGAAACTGCTTTGTGTTCTGTTAATTAATCTCACAGAGTTACAGCTTTCCTATCATGAAGCCGATCACTAAGGCTGTTCTTTTGGAATATGCAAAGTGATATTTGGAAGCCCATAGAGGGCTACGGTGAAAAAGGAAATATCCTAAGACAAAAACTGAAAAGAAGCTTTCTGAGAAACTGCTTTGTGTTCTGTTAGTTCGTCACCAGAGTTACAGCTTTCCCCTCAAAAAGCCTTTGGCTAAGACTGTTCTTGTGGAATTTGCAAAGTGAAATTTGGAAGCCCATTGAGGGCTATGATGAAAAAGGACATTTCTTCCATTAAAAACCGAAAAGAAGATTTCTGAGAAACTGCTTCGTGTTTTGTTAGTTCATCTCACAGAATTACAGCTTTGCTCCCAGAAGCCTTTCGCTAAGACTGTTCTTGTGGAATTTGCAAAGTGATCTTAGAAGCCCGTAGAGGGCTATGGTGAAAAAGGAAATAACTTACGTTAAAAACTGGAAAGAAGCATTCTGAGAAAATGCGGTGTGTTCTGTTAATACATATCACCGAGCTGCAGCTTTCCCCTCAGGAAGCCGTTCACTAAGACTGTTCTTGTGGAATTGCAAAGTGATATTTGGAGGCACATAGAGGGCAATGGTGAAAAAGGAAACACCTTAAGATAAAAACTGAAAAGAAGCTTTCTGAGAAACTGCTTTGTGTTCTGTTAATTCAAGTCACAGAGTTACTCTTTTACCTCAGGAAGCCTTTCACTAAGGCTGTTCTTGTGGAATTTACAAAGTGATATTTTGAAGCCCATAGAGGGCTATTGTGAAAAAGGAAATACCTTCAGTTAAAAACTGAAAAGAAGCTTTCTGAGAAACTGCTTTGTGTTCTGTTAATTCATCTCAAAGAGTTACTGCTTTTGCCTCAAAAATCCTTCCTCTAAGACTGTTTTTGTGGAATTTCCAAAGTGATATTTCGATGCCCATAGTAGGCTATGGTGAAAATGTAAATATCCTAAGATAAAAACCAAAAAGAAGCTGTATGAAAAGTTGCTTTGTGTTTTGTTAGTTCACTCCCAGAGTTACAGCTTTGCCCTCAAGAAGCCGTTAACTAAGACTGTTTTGTGAAATTTGCAGTGATATTTGGAAGCCCATAGAGGGCTAAGGTGAAAAAGGAAATATCTTCCGTTAAAAACTGGAAAGAACCATTCTGAGAAACTGCGGTGTGTTCTGTTAGTACATATCACCGAGGTACAGCTTTCCTCTCAAGAAGCCTTTCGCTAAGACTGTTCTTGTGGGATTTCCAAAGTGATATTTGGAAGCCCATAGAGGGCTATAGTGAAAAAGGAAATATCTTCAGTTAAATACTGGAAAGAAGCTTTCTGAGAGACTGCTTTGTGTTCTGTTAATTCATCTCACAGAGTTACAGCTTCCCCCTCAAGAAGCCTTTCGCTAAGACTGTTCTTGTGGAATTTGCAAAGTCATATTTGGAAGCCCATAGAATACTATGGTGAAAAAGGAACTATCTTCCGTTAAAAACTGGAAAAGGAGATTTGTGAGAAACTGCTTTGTGTTGTGTTAATTCAACTCATAGAGTGACAGATTTCCCCTTCAGAAGCCTTTCGTTAAGACTGTTCTTCTGGAATTTGCAAAGTGATATTTGGAAGCCCATGAAGGGCTATGGTGAAAAGGGAAATAACTTCCGTTAAAAACTGGAAAGAAGCTTTCTGAAACACTGCCGTGTGTTCTGTTAATACATCTCACCGAGTTACAGCTTTCCCCTCAAGAAGCCTTTGTATAAGACTGTTCTTGTGGAATTTGCAAAGTGATACTTGGAAGCCCATAGAGGGCTATTTTGAAAATGGAAATATCCTAAGATATAAACCGAAAAGAAGCTGTCTGAGAAACTGCTTTGTGTTGTGTTAGTTCATCTCACAGTGTTACAGCTTTCCCCTCAAGAAGCCCTTCACTAAGACTGTTCTTGTGAAATTTGCAAACTGATATTTGTATTCCCATAGAGGACTTTGGTGAAAAAGGAAATATCTTTCGTTAAAAACTGGAAAGAACCTTTCTGAGAAACTGCTTTGTGTTCTGTTAATTAATCTCACAGAGTTACAGCTTTCCTATCATGAAGCCGATCACTAAGGCTGTTCTTTTGGAATATGCAAAGTGATATTTGGAAGCCCATAGAGGGCTACGGTGAAAAAGGAAATATCCTAAGACAAAAACTGAAAAGAAGCTTTCTGAGAAACTGCTTTGTGTTCTGTTAGTTCGTCACCAGAGTTACAGCTTTCTCCTCAAAAAGCCTTTGGCTAAGACTGTTCTTGTGGAATTTGCAAAGTGAAATTTGGAAGCCCATTGAGGGCTATGATGAAAAAGGACATTTCTTCCATTAAAAACCGAAAAGAAGATTTCTGAGAAACTGCTTCGTGTTTTGTTAGTTCATCTCACAGAATTACAGCTTTGCTCCCAGAAGCCTTTCGCTAAGACTGTTCTTGTGGAATTTGCAAAGTGATCTTAGAAGCCCGTAGAGGGCTATGGTGAAAAAGGAAATAACTTACGTTAAAAATTGGAAAGAAGCTTTCTGAGAAACTGATGTGTGTTCTGTTAAAACATCTCACCGTGTTACAGCTTTCACCTCAAGAAGCCTTTCGCTAAGACTGTTCTTGTGGAATTTTCTAAGTGATATTTGGAAGCCCATAGAGGGCTATGGGAAAAAGAAAATATCTTCGGTTGAAAACTGGAAAGAAGCTTTCTGAGAAACAGCTCTGTGTTCTGTTAATTCATTTCAGAGAGTTACAGCTTTCCGCTAAAGAAGTCTTTCGCTAAGACTGCTCTTTTGGAATTTGCAAAGTGATATTTGGAAGCCCTTAGAGGGCTATGGTGAAAAAGGAAATATCTTCCGTTAAAAACTGGAAAGAAGCATTCTGAGATACTGCCGTGTGTTCTGTTAATACATCTAACCGAGTTACAGCTTTCCCCTCTAGAAGCCTTTCGCTAAGACTGTTCTTGTGGCATTTGCAATGTGATATTTGGAAGCCCTTAGAGGGCTATGGTGAAATAGGAAATATCTTCCGTTAAAAACTGGAAAGAAGCATTCTGAGAAAATGCCGTGTCTTCTGTTAATACGTCTCACTGTGTTCCAGCTTTCCTCTCAAGAAGCCTTTCGCTAAGACTGTTCTTGTGGGATTTGCAATGTGATATTTGGAAGCCCATAGAGGACTATGGTGAGAAAGGAAATATCCTCCGTTAAAAACTGGAAAGAAGATTTGTGAGAAAATGCTTTGTGTTCTGTTAATTCATCTCACAGAGTTAGAGCTTTCCCCTCAAGAAGCCTTTCGCTAAGACTGTTCTTGTGGAATTTGCATAGTGATATTTGGAATCCCATAGAGGGCTATGGTGAAAATGGAAATAACTTCAGTTAAAAAATGAAAAGAAGCTTTCCGAGAAACTGCTTTGTGTTCTGTTAATTCATCTCAAAGAGTTACAGCTTTCCCCTGAAGAAGCCTTCCGCTAAGACTGTTTTTGAGGAATTTCCAAAGTGATATGTGGAAGCCCATAGAGGGCTATGGTGAAAATGGAAATATTGTAAGATACTTACCGAAGAGAAGCTGTCTGAAAAACTGCTTTGTGTTCTGTTAGTTCATCTCACAGAGCTACAGCTTTTCCCTCAAGAAGCCGTTCACTAAGACTGTTTTGTGAAATTTGCAAAGTGATATTTGGAAGCCCATAGAGGGCTAAGGTGAAAAAGGAAATATCTTCCGTTAAAAACTGGAAAGAACCATTCTGAGAAAATGCGGTGTGTTCTGTTAATACATATCACCGAGCTGCAGCTTTCCCCTCAGGAAGCCGTTCACTAAGACTGTTCTTGTGGAATTGCAAAGTGATATTTGGAGGCACATAGAGGGCAATGGTGAAAAAGGAAACACCTTAAGATAAAAACTGAAAAGAAGCTTTCTGAGAAACTGCTTTGTGTTCTGTTAATTCAAGTCACAGAGTTACTCTTTTACCTCAGGAAGCCTTTCACTAAGGCTGTTCTTGTGGAATTTACAAAGTGATATTTTGAAGCCCATAGAGGGCTATTGTGAAAAAGGAAATACCTTCAGTTAAAAACTGAAAAGAAGCTTTCTGAGAAACTGCTTTGTGTTCTGTTAATTCATCTCAAAGAGTTACTGCTTTTGCCTCAAAAATCCTTCCTCTAAGACTGTTTTTGTGGAATTTCCAAAGTGATATTTCGATGCCCATAGTAGGCTATGGTGAAAATGTAAATATCCTAAGATAAAAACCAAAAAGAAGCTGTATGAAAAGTTGCTTTGTGTTTTGTTAGTTCACTCCCAGAGTTACAGCTTTGCCCTCAAGAAGCCGTTAACTAAGACTGTTTTGTGAAATTTGCAGTGATATTTGGAAGCCCATAGAGGGCTAAGGTGAAAAAGGAAATATCTTCCGTTAAAAACTGGAAAGAACCATTCTGAGAAACTGCGGTGTGTTCTGTTAGTACATATCACCGAGGTACAGCTTTCCTCTCAAGAAGCCTTTCGCTAAGACTGTTCTTGTGGGATTTCCAAAGTGATATTTGGAAGCCCATAGAGGGCTATAGTGAAAAAGGAAATATCTTCAGTTAAATACTGGAAAGAAGCTTTCTGAGAGACTGCTTTGTGTTCTGTTAATTCATCTCACAGAGTTACAGCTTCCCCCTCAAGAAGCCTTTCGCTAAGACTGTTCTTGTGGAATTTGCAAAGTCATATTTGGAAGCCCATAGAATACTATGGTGAAAAAGGAACTATCTTCCGTTAAAAACTGGAAAGAAGATTTGTGAGAAACTGCTTTGTGTTGTGTTAATTCAACTCATAGAGTTACAGATTTCCCCTTCAGAAGCCTTTCGTTAAGACTGTTCTTCTGGAATTTGCAAAGTGATATTTGGAAGCCCATGAAGGGCTATGGTGAAAAGGGAAATAACTTCCGTTAAAAACTGGAAAGAAGCTTTCTGAAACACTGCCGTGTGTTCTGTTAATACATCTCACCGAGTTACAGCTTTCCCCTCAAGAAGCCTTTGTATAAGACTGTTCTTGTGGAATTTGCAAAGTGATACTTGGAAGCCCATAGAGGGCTATTTTGAAAATGGAAATATCCTAAGATAAAAACCGAAAAGAAGCTGTCTGAGAAACTGCTTTGTGTTGTGTTAGTTCATCTCACAGTGTTACAGCTTTCCCCTCAAGAAGCCCTTCACTAAGACTGTTCTTGTGAAATTTGCAAACTGATATTTGTATTCCCATAGAGGACTTTGGTGAAAAAGGAAATATCTTTCGTTAAAAACTGGAAAGAACCTTTCTGAGAAACTGCTTTGTGTTCTGTTAATTAATCTCACAGAGTTACAGCTTTCCTATCATGAAGCCGATCACTAAGGCTGTTCTTTTGGAATATGCAAAGTGATATTTGGAAGCCCATAGAGGGCTACGGTGAAAAAGGAAATATCCTAAGACAAAAACTGAAAAGAAGCTTTCTGAGAAACTGCTTTGTGTTCTGTTAGTTCGTCACCAGAGTTACAGCTTTCTCCTCAAAAAGCCTTTGGCTAAGACTGTTCTTGTGGAATTTGCAAAGTGAAATTTGGAAGCCCATTGAGGGCTATGATGAAAAAGGACATTTCTTCCATTAAAAACCGAAAAGAAGATTTCTGAGAAACTGCTTCGTGTTTTGTTAGTTCATCTCACAGAATTACAGCTTTGCTCCCAGAAGCCTTTCGCTAAGACTGTTCTTGTGGAATTTGCAAAGTGATCTTAGAAGCCCGTAGAGGGCTATGGTGAAAAAGGAAATAACTTACGTTAAAAATTGGAAAGAAGCTTTCTGAGAAACTGATGTGTGTTCTGTTAAAACATCTCACCGTGTTACAGCTTTCACCTCAAGAAGCCTTTCGCTAAGACTGTTCTTGTGGAATTTTCTAAGTGATATTTGGAAGCCCATAGAGGGCTATGGGAAAAAGAAAATATCTTCGGTTGAAAACTGGAAAGAAGCTTTCTGAGAAACAGCTCTGTGTTCTGTTAATTCATTTCAGAGAGTTACAGCTTTCCGCTAAAGAAGTCTTTCGCTAAGACTGCTCTTTTGGAATTTGCAAAGTGATATTTGGAAGCCCTTAGAGGGCTATGGTGAAAAAGGAAATATCTTCCGTTAAAAACTGGAAAGAAGCATTCTGAGATACTGCCGTGTGTTCTGTTAATACATCTAACCGAGTTACAGCTTTCCCCTCTAGAAGCCTTTCGCTAAGACTGTTCTTGTGGCATTTGCAATGTGATATTTGGAAGCCCTTAGAGGGCTATGGTGAAATAGGAAATATCTTCCGTTAAAAACTGGAAAGAAGCATTCTGAGAAAATGCCGTGTCTTCTGTTAATACGTCTCACTGTGTTCCAGCTTTCCTCTCAAGAAGCCTTTCGCTAAGACTGTTCTTGTGGGATTTGCAATGTGATATTTGGAAGCCCATAGAGGACTATGGTGAGAAAGGAAATATCCTCCGTTAAAAACTGGAAAGAAGATTTGTGAGAAAATGCTTTGTGTTCTGTTAATTCATCTCACAGAGTTAGAGCTTTCCCCTCAAGAAGCCTTTCGCTAAGACTGTTCTTGTGGAATTTGCATAGTGATATTTGGAATCCCATAGAGGGCTATGGTGAAAATGGAAATAACTTCAGTTAAAAAATGAAAAGAAGCTTTCCGAGAAACTGCTTTGTGTTCTGTTAATTCATCTCAAAGAGTTACAGCTTTCCCCTGAAGAAGCCTTCCGCTAAGACTGTTTTTGAGGAATTTCCAAAGTGATATGTGGAAGCCCATAGAGGGCTATGGTGAAAATGGAAATATTGTAAGATACTTACCGAAGAGAAGCTGTCTGAAAAACTGCTTTGTGTTCTGTTAGTTCATCTCACAGAGCTACAGCTTTTCCCTCAAGAAGCCGTTCACTAAGACTGTTTTGTGAAATTTGCAAAGTGATATTTGGAAGCCCATAGAGGGCTAAGGTGAAAAAGGAAATATCTTCCGTTAAAAACTGGAAAGAACCATTCTGAGAAAATGCGGTGTGTTCTGTTAGTACATATCACCGAGGTACAGCTTTCCTCTCAAGAAGCCTTTCGCTAAGACTGTTCTTGTGGGATTTCCAAAGTGATATTTGGAAGCCCATAGAGGGCTATAGTGAAAAAGGAAATATCTTCAGTTAAATACTGGAAAGAAGCTTTCTGAGAGACTGCTTTGTGTTCTGTTAATTCATCTCACAGAGTTACAGCTTCCCCCTCAAGAAGCCTTTCGCTAAGACTGTTCTTGTGGAATTTGCAAAGTCATATTTGGAAGCCCATAGAATACTATGGTGAAAAAGGAACTATCTTCCGTTAAAAACTGGAAAGAAGATTTGTGAGAAACTGCTTTGTGTTGTGTTAATTCAACTCATAGAGTTACAGATTTCCCCTTCAGAAGCCTTTCGTTAAGACTGTTCTTCTGGAATTTGCAAAGTGATATTTGGAAGCCCATGAAGGGCTATGGTGAAAAGGGAAATAACTTCCGTTAAAAACTGGAAAGAAGCTTTCTGAAACACTGCCGTGTGTTCTGTTAATACATCTCACCGAGTTACAGCTTTCCCCTCAAGAAGCCTTTGTATAAGACTGTTCTTGTGGAATTTGCAAAGTGATACTTGGAAGCCCATAGAGGGCTATTTTGAAAATGGAAATATCCTAAGATAAAAACCGAAAAGAAGCTGTCTGAGAAACTGCTTTGTGTTGTGTTAGTTCATCTCACAGTGTTACAGCTTTCCCCTCAAGAAGCCCTTCACTAAGACTGTTCTTGTGAAATTTGCAAACTGATATTTGTATTCCCATAGAGGACTTTGGTGAAAAAGGAAATATCTTTCGTTAAAAACTGGAAAGAACCTTTCTGAGAAACTGCTTTGTGTTCTGTTAATTAATCTCACAGAGTTACAGCTTTCCTATCATGAAGCCGATCACTAAGGCTGTTCTTTTGGAATATGCAAAGTGATATTTGGAAGCCCATAGAGGGCTACGGTGAAAAAGGAAATATCCTAAGACAAAAACTGAAAAGAAGCTTTCTGAGAAACTGCTTTGTGTTCTGTTAGTTCGTCACCAGAGTTACAGCTTTCTCCTCAAAAAGCCTTTGGCTAAGACTGTTCTTGTGGAATTTGCAAAGTGAAATTTGGAAGCCCATTGAGGGCTATGATGAAAAAGGACATTTCTTCCATTAAAAACCGAAAAGAAGATTTCTGAGAAACTGCTTCGTGTTTTGTTAGTTCATCTCACAGAATTACAGCTTTGCTCCCAGAAGCCTTTCGCTAAGACTGTTCTTGTGGAATTTGCAAAGTGATCTTAGAAGCCCGTAGAGGGCTATGGTGAAAAAGGAAATAACTTACGTTAAAAATTGGAAAGAAGCTTTCTGAGAAACTGATGTGTGTTCTGTTAAAACATCTCACCGTGTTACAGCTTTCACCTCAAGAAGCCTTTCGCTAAGACTGTTCTTGTGGAATTTTCTAAGTGATATTTGGAAGCCCATAGAGGGCTATGGGAAAAAGAAAATATCTTCGGTTGAAAACTGGAAAGAAGCTTTCTGAGAAACAGCTCTGTGTTCTGTTAATTCATTTCAGAGAGTTACAGCTTTCCGCTAAAGAAGTCTTTCGCTAAGACTGCTCTTTTGGAATTTGCAAAGTGATATTTGGAAGCCCTTAGAGGGCTATGGTGAAAAAGGAAATATCTTCCGTTAAAAACTGGAAAGAAGCATTCTGAGATACTGCCGTGTGTTCTGTTAATACATCTAACCGAGTTACAGCTTTCCCCTCTAGAAGCCTTTCGCTAAGACTGTTCTTGTGGCATTTGCAATGTGATATTTGGAAGCCCTTAGAGGGCTATGGTGAAATAGGAAATATCTTCCGTTAAAAACTGGAAAGAAGCATTCTGAGAAAATGCCGTGTCTTCTGTTAATACGTCTCACTGTGTTCCAGCTTTCCTCTCAAGAAGCCTTTCGCTAAGACTGTTCTTGTGGGATTTGCAATGTGATATTTGGAAGCCCATAGAGGACTATGGTGAGAAAGGAAATATCCTCCGTTAAAAACTGGAAAGAAGATTTGTGAGAAAATGCTTTGTGTTCTGTTAATTCATCTCACAGAGTTAGAGCTTTCCCCTCAAGAAGCCTTTCGCTAAGACTGTTCTTGTGGAATTTGCATAGTGATATTTGGAATCCCATAGAGGGCTATGGTGAAAATGGAAATAACTTCAGTTAAAAAATGAAAAGAAGCTTTCCGAGAAACTGCTTTGTGTTCTGTTAATTCATCTCAAAGAGTTACAGCTTTCCCCTGAAGAAGCCTTCCGCTAAGACTGTTTTTGAGGAATTTCCAAAGTGATATGTGGAAGCCCATAGAGGGCTATGGTGAAAATGGAAATATTGTAAGATACTTACCGAAGAGAAGCTGTCTGAAAAACTGCTTTGTGTTCTGTTAGTTCATCTCACAGAGCTACAGCTTTTCCCTCAAGAAGCCGTTCACTAAGACTGTTTTGTGAAATTTGCAAAGTGATATTTGGAAGCCCATAGAGGGCTAAGGTGAAAAAGGAAATATCTTCCGTTAAAAACTGGAAAGAACCATTCTGAGAAAATGCGGTGTGTTCTGTTAATACATATCACCGAGCTGCAGCTTTCCCCTCAGGAAGCCGTTCACTAAGACTGTTCTTGTGGAATTGCAAAGTGATATTTGGAGGCACATAGAGGGCAATGGTGAAAAAGGAAACACCTTAAGATAAAAACTGAAAAGAAGCTTTCTGAGAAACTGCTTTGTGTTCTGTTAATTCAAGTCACAGAGTTACTCTTTTACCTCAGGAAGCCTTTCACTAAGGCTGTTCTTGTGGAATTTACAAAGTGATATTTTGAAGCCCATAGAGGGCTATTGTGAAAAAGGAAATACCTTCAGTTAAAAACTGAAAAGAAGCTTTCTGAGAAACTGCTTTGTGTTCTGTTAATTCATCTCAAAGAGTTACTGCTTTTGCCTCAAAAATCCTTCCTCTAAGACTGTTTTTGTGGAATTTCCAAAGTGATATTTCGATGCCCATAGTAGGCTATGGTGAAAATGTAAATATCCTAAGATAAAAACCAAAAAGAAGCTGTATGAAAAGTTGCTTTGTGTTTTGTTAGTTCACTCCCAGAGTTACAGCTTTGCCCTCAAGAAGCCGTTAACTAAGACTGTTTTGTGAAATTTGCAGTGATATTTGGAAGCCCATAGAGGGCTAAGGTGAAAAAGGAAATATCTTCCGTTAAAAACTGGAAAGAACCATTCTGAGAAACTGCGGTGTGTTCTGTTAGTACATATCACCGAGG
The DNA here is from genome assembly GCF_047675955.1 of Chlorocebus sabaeus. NCBI lineage: Eukaryota > Metazoa > Chordata > Mammalia > Primates > Cercopithecidae > Chlorocebus > Chlorocebus sabaeus. The sequence goes on from NW_027327815.1 coordinate 932,327, forward strand.
TACAGCTTTCCTCTCAAGAAGCCTTTCACTAAGACTGTTCTTGTGGGATTTCCAAAGTGATATTTGGAAGCCCATAGAGGGCTATAGTGAAAAAGGAAATATCTTCAGTTAAATACTGGAAAGAAGCTTTCTGAGAGACTGCTTTGTGTTCTGTTAATTCATCTCACAGAGTTACAGCTTCCCCCTCAAGAAGCCTTTCGCTAAGACTGTTCTTGTGGAATTTGCAAAGTCATATTTGGAAGCCCATAGAATACTATGGTGAAAAAGGAACTATCTTCCGTTAAAAACTGGAAAGAAGATTTGTGAGAAACTGCTTTGTGTTGTGTTAATTCAACTCATAGAGTTACAGATTTCCCCTTCAGAAGCCTTTCGTTAAGACTGTTCTTCTGGAATTTGCAAAGTGATATTTGGAAGCCCATGAAGGGCTATGGTGAAAAGGGAAATAACTTCCGTTAAAAACTGGAAAGAAGCTTTCTGAAACACTGCCGTGTGTTCTGTTAATACATCTCACCGAGTTACAGCTTTCCCCTCAAGAAGCCTTTGTATAAGACTGTTCTTGTGGAATTTGCAAAGTGATACTTGGAAGCCCATAGAGGGCTATTTTGAAAATGGAAATATCCTAAGATAAAAACCGAAAAGAAGCTGTCTGAGAAACTGCTTTGTGTTGTGTTAGTTCATCTCACAGTGTTACAGCTTTCCCCTCAAGAAGCCCTTCACTAAGACTGTTCTTGTGAAATTTGCAAACTGATATTTGTATTCCCATAGAGGACTTTGGTGAAAAAGGAAATATCTTTCGTTAAAAACTGGAAAGAACCTTTCTGAGAAACTGCTTTGTGTTCTGTTAATTAATCTCACAGAGTTACAGCTTTCCTATCATGAAGCCGATCACTAAGGCTGTTCTTTTGGAATATGCAAAGTGATATTTGGAAGCCCATAGAGGGCTACGGTGAAAAAGGAAATATCCTAAGACAAAAACTGAAAAGAAGCTTTCTGAGAAACTGCTTTGTGTTCTGTTAGTTCGTCACCAGAGTTACAGCTTTCCCCTCAAAAAGCCTTTGGCTAAGACTGTTCTTGTGGAATTTGCAAAGTGAAATTTGGAAGCCCATTGAGGGCTATGATGAAAAAGGACATTTCTTCCATTAAAAACCGAAAAGAAGATTTCTGAGAAACTGCTTCGTGTTTTGTTAGTTCATCTCACAGAATTACAGCTTTGCTCCCAGAAGCCTTTCGCTAAGACTGTTCTTGTGGAATTTGCAAAGTGATCTTAGAAGCCCGTAGAGGGCTATGGTGAAAAAGGAAATAACTTACGTTAAAAATTGGAAAGAAGCTTTCTGAGAAACTGATGTGTGTTCTGTTAAAACATCTCACCGTGTTACAGCTTTCACCTCAAGAAGCCTTTCGCTAAGACTGTTCTTGTGGAATTTTCTAAGTGATATTTGGAAGCCCATAGAGGGCTATGGGAAAAAGAAAATATCTTCGGTTGAAAACTGGAAAGAAGCTTTCTGAGAAACAGCTCTGTGTTCTGTTAATTCATTTCAGAGAGTTACAGCTTTCCGCTAAAGAAGTCTTTCGCTAAGACTGCTCTTTTGGAATTTGCAAAGTGATATTTGGAAGCCCTTAGAGGGCTATGGTGAAAAAGGAAATATCTTCCGTTAAAAACTGGAAAGAAGCATTCTGAGATACTGCCGTGTGTTCTGTTAATACATCTAACCGAGTTACAGCTTTCCCCTCTAGAAGCCTTTCGCTAAGACTGTTCTTGTGGCATTTGCAATGTGATATTTGGAAGCCCTTAGAGGGCTATGGTGAAATAGGAAATATCTTCCGTTAAAAACTGGAAAGAAGCATTCTGAGAAAATGCCGTGTCTTCTGTTAATACGTCTCACTGTGTTCCAGCTTTCCTCTCAAGAAGCCTTTCGCTAAGACTGTTCTTGTGGGATTTGCAATGTGATATTTGGAAGCCCATAGAGGACTATGGTGAGAAAGGAAATATCCTCCGTTAAAAACTGGAAAGAAGATTTGTGAGAAAATGCTTTGTGTTCTGTTAATTCATCTCACAGAGTTAGAGCTTTCCCCTCAAGAAGCCTTTCGCTAAGACTGTTCTTGTGGAATTTGCATAGTGATATTTGGAATCCCATAGAGGGCTATGGTGAAAATGGAAATAACTTCAGTTAAAAAATGAAAAGAAGCTTTCCGAGAAACTGCTTTGTGTTCTGTTAATTCATCTCAAAGAGTTACAGCTTTCCCCTGAAGAAGCCTTCCGCTAAGACTGTTTTTGAGGAATTTCCAAAGTGATATGTGGAAGCCCATAGAGGGCTATGGTGAAAATGGAAATATTGTAAGATACTTACCGAAGAGAAGCTGTCTGAAAAACTGCTTTGTGTTCTGTTAGTTCATCTCACAGAGCTACAGCTTTTCCCTCAAGAAGCCGTTCACTAAGACTGTTTTGTGAAATTTGCAAAGTGATATTTGGAAGCCCATAGAGGGCTAAGGTGAAAAAGGAAATATCTTCCGTTAAAAACTGGAAAGAACCATTATGAGAAAATGCGGTGTGTTCTGTTAATACATATCACCGAGCTGCAGCTTTCCCCTCAGGAAGCCGTTCACTAAGACTGTTCTTGTGGAATTGCAAAGTGATATTTGGAGGCACATAGAGGGCAATGGTGAAAAAGGAAACACCTTAAGATAAAAACTGAAAAGAAGCTTTCTGAGAAACTGCTTTGTGTTCTGTTAATTCAAGTCACAGAGTTACTCTTTTACCTCAGGAAGCCTTTCACTAAGGCTGTTCTTGTGGAATTTACAAAGTGATATTTTGAAGCCCATAGAGGGCTATTGTGAAAAAGGAAATACCTTCAGTTAAAAACTGAAAAGAAGCTTTCTGAGAAACTGCTTTGTGTTCTGTTAATTCATCTCAAAGAGTTACTGCTTTTGCCTCAAAAATCCTTCCTCTAAGACTGTTTTTGTGGAATTTCCAAAGTGATATTTCGATGCCCATAGTAGGCTATGGTGAAAATGTAAATATCCTAAGATAAAAACCAAAAAGAAGCTGTATGAAAAGTTGCTTTGTGTTTTGTTAGTTCACTCCCAGAGTTACAGCTTTGCCCTCAAGAAGCCGTTAACTAAGACTGTTTTGTGAAATTTGCAGTGATATTTGGAAGCCCATAGAGGGCTAAGGTGAAAAAGGAAATATCTTCCGTTAAAAACTGGAAAGAACCATTCTGAGAAACTGCGGTGTGTTCTGTTAGTACATATCACCGAGGTACAGCTTTCCTCTCAAGAAGCCTTTCGCTAAGACTGTTCTTGTGGGATTTCCAAAGTGATATTTGGAAGCCCATAGAGGGCTATAGTGAAAAAGGAAATATCTTCAGTTAAATACTGGAAAGAAGCTTTCTGAGAGACTGCTTTGTGTTCTGTTAATTCATCTCACAGAGTTACAGCTTCCCCCTCAAGAAGCCTTTCGCTAAGACTGTTCTTGTGGAATTTGCAAAGTCATATTTGGAAGCCCATAGAATACTATGGTGAAAAAGGAACTATCTTCCGTTAAAAACTGGAAAGAAGATTTGTGAGAAACTGCTTTGTGTTGTGTTAATTCAACTCATAGAGTTACAGATTTACCCTTCAGAAGCCTTTCGTTAAGACTGTTCTTCTGGAATTTGCAAAGTGATATTTGGAAGCCCATGAAGGGCTATGGTGAAAAGGGAAATAACTTCCGTTAAAAACTGGAAAGAAGCTTTCTGAAACACTGCTGTGTGTTCTGTTAATACATCTCACCGAGTTACAGCTTTCCCCTCAAGAAGCCTTTGTATAAGACTGTTCTTGTGGAATTTGCAAAGTGATACTTGGAAGCCCATAGAGGGCTATTTTGAAAATGGAAATATCCTAAGATAAAAACCGAAAAGAAGCTGTCTGAGAAACTGCTTTGTGTTGTGTTAGTTCATCTCACAGTGTTACAGCTTTCCCCTCAAGAAGCCCTTCACTAAGACTGTTCTTGTGAAATTTGCAAACTGATATTTGTATTCCCATAGAGGACTTTGGTGAAAAAGGAAATATCTTTCGTTAAAAACTGGAAAGAACCTTTCTGAGAAACTGCTTTGTGTTCTGTTAATTAATCTCACAGAGTTACAGCTTTCCTATCATGAAGCCGATCACTAAGGCTGTTCTTTTGGAATATGCAAAGTGATATTTGGAAGCCCATAGAGGGCTACGGTGAAAAAGGAAATATCCTAAGACAAAAACTGAAAAGAAGCTTTCTGAGAAACTGCTTTGTGTTCTGTTAGTTCGTCACCAGAGTTACAGCTTTCCCCTCAAAAAGCCTTTGGCTAAGACTGTTCTTGTGGAATTTGCAAAGTGAAATTTGGAAGCCCATTGAGGGCTATGATGAAAAAGGACATTTCTTCCATTAAAAACCGAAAAGAAGATTTCTGAGAAACTGCTTCGTGTTTTGTTAGTTCATCTCACAGAATTACAGCTTTGCTCCCAGAAGCCTTTCGCTAAGACTGTTCTTGTGGAATTTGCAAAGTGATCTTAGAAGCCCGTAGAGGGCTATGGTGAAAAAGGAAATAACTTACGTTAAAAATTGGAAAGAAGCTTTCTGAGAAACTGATGTGTGTTCTGTTAAAACATCTCACCGTGTTACAGCTTTCACCTCAAGAAGCCTTTCGCTAAGACTGTTCTTGTGGAATTTTCTAAGTGATATTTGGAAGCCCATAGAGGGCTATGGGAAAAAGAAAATATCTTCGGTTGAAAACTGGAAAGAAGCTTTCTGAGAAACAGCTCTGTGTTCTGTTAATTCATTTCAGAGAGTTACAGCTTTCCGCTAAAGAAGTCTTTCGCTAAGACTGCTCTTTTGGAATTTGCAAAGTGATATTTGGAAGCCCTTAGAGGGCTATGGTGAAAAAGGAAATATCTTCCGTTAAAAACTGGAAAGAAGCATTCTGAGATACTGCCGTGTGTTCTGTTAATACATCTAACCGAGTTACAGCTTTCCCCTCTAGAAGCCTTTCGCTAAGACTGTTCTTGTGGCATTTGCAATGTGATATTTGGAAGCCCTTAGAGGGCTATGGTGAAATAGGAAATATCTTCCGTTAGAAACTGGAAAGAAGCATTCTGAGAAAATGCCGTGTCTTCTGTTAATACGTCTCACTGTGTTCCAGCTTTCCTCTCAAGAAGCCTTTCGCTAAGACTGTTCTTGTGGGATTTGCAATGTGATATTTGGAAGCCCATAGAGGACTATGGTGAGAAAGGAAATATCCTCCGTTAAAAACTGGAAAGAAGATTTGTGAGAAAATGCTTTGTGTTCTGTTAATTCATCTCACAGAGTTAGAGCTTTCCCCTCAAGAAGCCTTTCGCTAAGACTGTTCTTGTGGAATTTGCATAGTGATATTTGGAATCCCATAGAGGGCTATGGTGAAAATGGAAATAACTTCAGTTAAAAAATGAAAAGAAGCTTTCCGAGAAACTGCTTTGTGTTCTGTTAATTCATCTCAAAGAGTTACAGCTTTCCCCTGAAGAAGCCTTCCGCTAAGACTGTTTTTGAGGAATTTCCAAAGTGATATGTGGAAGCCCATAGAGGGCTATGGTGAAAATGGAAATATTGTAAGATACTTACCGAAGAGAAGCTGTCTGAAAAACTGCTTTGTGTTCTGTTAGTTCATCTCACAGAGCTACAGCTTTTCCCTCAAGAAGCCGTTCACTAAGACTGTTTTGTGAAATTTGCAAAGTGATATTTGGAAGCCCATAGAGGGCTAAGGTGAAAAAGGAAATATCTTCCGTTAAAAACTGGAAAGAACCATTCTGAGAAAATGCGGTGTGTTCTGTTAATACATATCACCGAGCTGCAGCTTTCCCCTCAGGAAGCCGTTCACTAAGACTGTTCTTGTGGAATTGCAAAGTGATATTTGGAGGCACATAGAGGGCAATGTTGAAAAAGGAAACACCTTAAGATAAAAACTGAAAAGAAGCTTTCTGAGAAACTGCTTTGTGTTCTGTTAATTCAAGTCACAGAGTTACTCTTTTACCTCAGGAAGCCTTTCACTAAGGCTGTTCTTGTGGAATTTACAAAGTGATATTTTGAAGCCCATAGAGGGCTATTGTGAAAAAGGAAATACCTTCAGTTAAAAACTGAAAAGAAGCTTTCTGAGAAACTGCTTTGTGTTCTGTTAATTCATCTCAAAGAGTTACTGCTTTTGCCTCAAAAATCCTTCCTCTTAGACTGTTTTTGCGGAATTTCCAAAGTGATATTTCGATGCCCATAGTAGGCCATGGTGAAAATGTAAATATCCTAAGATAAAAACCAAAAAGAAGCTGTATGAAAAGTTGCTTTGTGTTTTGTTAGTTCACTCCCAGAGTTACAGCTTTGCCCTCAAGAAGCCGTTAACTAAGACTGTTTTGTGAAATTTGCAGTGATATTTGGAAGCCCATAGAGGGCTAAGGTGAAAAAGGAAATATCTTCCGTTAAAAACTGGAAAGAACCATTCTGAGAAACTGCGGTGTGTTCTGTTAGTACATATCACCGAGGTACAGCTTTCCTCTCAAGAAGCCTTTCGCTAAGACTGTTCTTGTGGGATTTCCAAAGTGATATTTGGAAGCCCATAGAGGGCTATAGTGAAAAAGGAAATATCTTCAGTTAATTACTGGAAAGAAGCTTTCTGAGAGACTGCTTTGTGTTCTGTTAATTCATCTCACAGAGTTACAGCTTCCCCCTCAAGAAGCCTTTCGCTAAGACTGTTCTTGTGGAATTTGCAAAGTCATATTTGGAAGCCCATAGAATACTATGGTGAAAAAGGAACTATCTTCCGTTAAAAACTGGAAAGAAGATTTGTGAGAAACTGCTTTGTGTTGTGTTAATTCAACTCATAGAGTTACAGATTTCCCCTTCAGAAGCCTTTCGTTAAGACTGTTCTTCTGGAATTTGCAAAGTGATATTTGGAAGCCCATGAAGGGCTATGGTGAAAAGGGAAATAACTTCCGTTAAAAACTGGAAAGAAGCTTTCTGAAACACTGCCGTGTGTTCTGTTAATACATCTCACCGAGTTACAGCTTTCCCCTCAAGAAGCCTTTGTATAAGACTGTTCTTGTGGAATTTGCAAAGTGATACTTGGAAGCCCATAGAGGGCTATTTTGAAAATGGAAATATCCTAAGATAAAAACCGAAAAGAAGCTGTCTGAGAAACTGCTTTGTGTTGTGTTAGTTCATCTCACAGTGTTACAGCTTTCCCCTCAAGAAGCCCTTCACTAAGACTGTTCTTGTGAAATTTGCAAACTGATATTTGTATTCCCATAGAGGACTTTGGTGAAAAAGGAAATATCTTTCGTTAAAAACTGGAAAGAACCTTTCTGAGAAACTGCTTTGTGTTCTGTTAATTAATCTCACAGAGTTACAGCTTTCCTATCATGAAGCCGATCACTAAGGCTGTTCTTTTGGAATATGCAAAGTGATATTTGGAAGCCCATAGAGGGCTACGGTGAAAAAGGAAATATCCTAAGACAAAAACTGAAAAGAAGCTTTCTGAGAAACTGCTTTGTGTTCTGTTAGTTCGTCACCAGAGTTACAGCTTTCCCCTCAAAAAGCCTTTGGCTAAGACTGTTCTTGTGGAATTTGCAAAGTGAAATTTGGAAGCCCATTGAGGGCTATGATGAAAAAGGACATTTCTTCCATTAAAAACCGAAAAGAAGATTTCTGAGAAACTGCTTCGTGTTTTGTTAGTTCATCTCACAGAATTACAGCTTTGCTCCCAGAAGCCTTTCGCTAAGACTGTTCTTGTGGAATTTGCAAAGTGATCTTAGAAGCCCGTAGAGGGCTATGGTGAAAAAGGAAATAACTTACGTTAAAAATTGGAAAGAAGCTTTCTGAGAAACTGATGTGTGTTCTGTTAAAACATCTCACCGTGTTACAGCTTTCACCTCAAGAAGCCTTTCGCTAAGACTGTTCTTGTGGAATTTTCTAAGTGATATTTGGAAGCCCATAGAGGGCTATGGGAAAAAGAAAATATCTTCGGTTGAAAACTGGAAAGAAGCTTTCTGAGAAACAGCTCTGTGTTCTGTTAATTCATTTCAGAGAGTTACAGCTTTCCGCTAAAGAAGTCTTTCGCTAAGACTGCTCTTTTGGAATTTGCAAAGTGATATTTGGAAGCCCTTAGAGGGCTATGGTGAAAAAGGAAATATCTTCCGTTAAAAACTGGAAAGAAGCATTCTGAGATACTGCCGTGTGTTCTGTTAATACATCTAACCGAGTTACAGCTTTCCCCTCTAGAAGCCTTTCGCTAAGACTGTTCTTGTGGCATTTGCAATGTGATATTTGGAAGCCCTTAGAGGGCTATGGTGAAATAGGAAATATCTTCCGTTAAAAACTGGAAAGAAGCATTCTGAGAAAATGCCGTGTCTTCTGTTAATACGTCTCACTGTGTTCCAGCTTTCCTCTCAAGAAGCCTTTCGCTAAGACTGTTCTTGTGGGATTTGCAATGTGATATTTGGAAGCCCATAGAGGACTATGGTGAGAAAGGAAATATCCTCCGTTAAAAACTGGAAAGAAGATTTGTGAGAAAATGCTTTGTGTTCTGTTAATTCATCTCACAGAGTTAGAGCTTTCCCCTCAAGAAGCCTTTCGCTAAGACTGTTCTTGTGGAATTTGCATAGTGATATTTGGAATCCCATAGAGGGCTATGGTGAAAATGGAAATAACTTCAGTTAAAAAATGAAAAGAAGCTTTCCGAGAAACTGCTTTGTGTTCTGTTAATTCATCTCAAAGAGTTACAGCTTTCCCCTGAAGAAGCCTTCCGCTAAGACTGTTTTTGAGGAATTTCCAAAGTGATATGTGGAAGCCCATAGAGGGCTATGGTGAAAATGGAAATATTGTAAGATACTTACCGAAGAGAAGCTGTCTGAAAAACTGCTTTGTGTTCTGTTAGTTCATCTCACAGAGCTACAGCTTTTCCCTCAAGAAGCCGTTCACTAAGACTGTTTTGTGAAATTTGCAAAGTGATATTTGGAAGCCCATAGAGGGCTAAGGTGAAAAAGGAAATATCTTCCGTTAAAAACTGGAAAGAACCATTATGAGAAAATGCGGTGTGTTCTGTTAATACATATCACCGAGCTGCAGCTTTCCCCTCAGGAAGCCGTTCACTAAGACTGTTCTTGTGGAATTGCAAAGTGATATTTGGAGGCACATAGAGGGCAATGGTGAAAAAGGAAACACCTTAAGATAAAAACTGAAAAGAAGCTTTCTGAGAAACTGCTTTGTGTTCTGTTAATTCAAGTCACAGAGTTACTCTTTTACCTCAGGAAGCCTTTCACTAAGGCTGTTCTTGTGGAATTTACAAAGTGATATTTTGAAGCCCATAGAGGGCTATTGTGAAAAAGGAAATACCTTCAGTTAAAAACTGAAAAGAAGCTTTCTGAGAAACTGCTTTGTGTTCTGTTAATTCATCTCAAAGAGTTACTGCTTTTGCCTCAAAAATCCTTCCTCTAAGACTGTTTTTGTGGAATTTCCAAAGTGATATTTCGATGCCCATAGTAGGCTATGGTGAAAATGTAAATATCCTAAGATAAAAACCAAAAAGAAGCTGTATGAAAAGTTGCTTTGTGTTTTGTTAGTTCACTCCCAGAGTTACAGCTTTGCCCTCAAGAAGCCGTTAACTAAGACTGTTTTGTGAAATTTGCAGTGATATTTGGAAGCCCATAGAGGGCTAAGGTGAAAAAGGAAATATCTTCCGTTAAAAACTGGAAAGAACCATTCTGAGAAACTGCGGTGTGTTCTGTTAGTACATATCACCGAGGTACAGCTTTCCTCTCAAGAAGCCTTTCGCTAAGACTGTTCTTGTGGGATTTCCAAAGTGATATTTGGAAGCCCATAGAGGGCTATAGTGAAAAAGGAAATATCTTCAGTTAAATACTGGAAAGAAGCTTTCTGAGAGACTGCTTTGTGTTCTGTTAATTCATCTCACAGAGTTACAGCTTCCCCCTCAAGAAGCCTTTCGCTAAGACTGTTCTTGTGGAATTTGCAAAGTCATATTTGGAAGCCCATAGAATACTATGGTGAAAAAGGAACTATCTTCCGTTAAAAACTGGAAAGAAGATTTGTGAGAAACTGCTTTGTGTTGTGTTAATTCAACTCATAGAGTTACAGATTTACCCTTCAGAAGCCTTTCGTTAAGACTGTTCTTCTGGAATTTGCAAAGTGATATTTGGAAGCCCATGAAGGGCTATGGTGAAAAGGGAAATAACTTCCGTTAAAAACTGGAAAGAAGCTTTCTGAAACACTGCTGTGTGTTCTGTTAATACATCTCACCGAGTTACAGCTTTCCCCTCAAGAAGCCTTTGTATAAGACTGTTCTTGTGGAATTTGCAAAGTGATACTTGGAAGCCCATAGAGGGCTATTTTGAAAATGGAAATATCCTAAGATAAAAACCGAAAAGAAGCTGTCTGAGAAACTGCTTTGTGTTGTGTTAGTTCATCTCACAGTGTTACAGCTTTCCCCTCAAGAAGCCCTTCACTAAGACTGTTCTTGTGAAATTTGCAAACTGATATTTGTATTCCCATAGAGGACTTTGGTGAAAAAGGAAATATCTTTCGTTAAAAACTGGAAAGAACCTTTCTGAGAAACTGCTTTGTGTTCTGTTAATTAATCTCACAGAGTTACAGCTTTCCTATCATGAAGCCGATCACTAAGGCTGTTCTTTTGGAATATGCAAAGTGATATTTGGAAGCCCATAGAGGGCTACGGTGAAAAAGGAAATATCCTAAGACAAAAACTGAAAAGAAGCTTTCTGAGAAACTGCTTTGTGTTCTGTTAGTTCGTCACCAGAGTTACAGCTTTCCCCTCAAAAAGCCTTTGGCTAAGACTGTTCTTGTGGAATTTGCAAAGTGAAATTTGGAAGCCCATTGAGGGCTATGATGAAAAAGGACATTTCTTCCATTAAAAACCGAAAAGAAGATTTCTGAGAAACTGCTTCGTGTTTTGTTAGTTCATCTCACAGAATTACAGCTTTGCTCCCAGAAGCCTTTCGCTAAGACTGTTCTTGTGGAATTTGCAAAGTGATCTTAGAAGCCCGTAGAGGGCTATGGTGAAAAAGGAAATAACTTACGTTAAAAATTGGAAAGAAGCTTTCTGAGAAACTGATGTGTGTTCTGTTAAAACATCTCACCGTGTTACAGCTTTCACCTCAAGAAGCCTTTCGCTAAGACTGTTCTTGTGGAATTTTCTAAGTGATATTTGGAAGCCCATAGAGGGCTATGGGAAAAAGAAAATATCTTCGGTTGAAAACTGGAAAGAAGCTTTCTGAGAAACAGCTCTGTGTTCTGTTAATTCATTTCAGAGAGTTACAGCTTTCCGCTAAAGAAGTCTTTCGCTAAGACTGCTCTTTTGGAATTTGCAAAGTGATATTTGGAAGCCCTTAGAGGGCTATGGTGAAAAAGGAAATATCTTCCGTTAAAAACTGGAAAGAAGCATTCTGAGATACTGCCGTGTGTTCTGTTAATACATCTAACCGAGTTACAGCTTTCCCCTCTAGAAGCCTTTCGCTAAGACTGTTCTTGTGGCATTTGCAATGTGATATTTGGAAGCCCTTAGAGGGCTATGGTGAAATAGGAAATATCTTCCGTTAGAAACTGGAAAGAAGCATTCTGAGAAAATGCCGTGTCTTCTGTTAATACGTCTCACTGTGTTCCAGCTTTCCTCTCAAGAAGCCTTTCGCTAAGACTGTTCTTGTGGGATTTGCAATGTGATATTTGGAAGCCCATAGAGGACTATGGTGAGAAAGGAAATATCCTCCGTTAAAAACTGGAAAGAAGATTTGTGAGAAAATGCTTTGTGTTCTGTTAATTCATCTCACAGAGTTAGAGCTTTCCCCTCAAGAAGCCTTTCGCTAAGACTGTTCTTGTGGAATTTGCATAGTGATATTTGGAATCCCATAGAGGGCTATGGTGAAAATGGAAATAACTTCAGTTAAAAAATGAAAAGAAGCTTTCCGAGAAACTGCTTTGTGTTCTGTTAATTCATCTCAAAGAGTTACAGCTTTCCCCTGAAGAAGCCTTCCGCTAAGACTGTTTTTGAGGAATTTCCAAAGTGATATGTGGAAGCCCATAGAGGGCTATGGTGAAAATGGAAATATTGTAAGATACTTACCGAAGAGAAGCTGTCTGAAAAACTGCTTTGTGTTCTGTTAGTTCATCTCACAGAGCTACAGCTTTTCCCTCAAGAAGCCGTTCACTAAGACTGTTTTGTGAAATTTGCAAAGTGATATTTGGAAGCCCATAGAGGGCTAAGGTGAAAAAGGAAATATCTTCCGTTAAAAACTGGAAAGAACCATTCTGAGAAAATGCGGTGTGTTCTGTTAATACATATCACCGAGCTGCAGCTTTCCCCTCAGGAAGCCGTTCACTAAGACTGTTCTTGTGGAATTGCAAAGTGATATTTGGAGGCACATAGAGGGCAATGTTGAAAAAGGAAACACCTTAAGATAAAAACTGAAAAGAAGCTTTCTGAGAAACTGCTTTGTGTTCTGTTAATTCAAGTCACAGAGTTACTCTTTTACCTCAGGAAGCCTTTCACTAAGGCTGTTCTTGTGGAATTTACAAAGTGATATTTTGAAGCCCATAGAGGGCTATTGTGAAAAAGGAAATACCTTCAGTTAAAAACTGAAAAGAAGCTTTCTGAGAAACTGCTTTGTGTTCTGTTAATTCATCTCAAAGAGTTACTGCTTTTGCCTCAAAAATCCTTCCTCTTAGACTGTTTTTGCGGAATTTCCAAAGTGATATTTCGATGCCCATAGTAGGCCATGGTGAAAATGTAAATATCCTAAGATAAAAACCAAAAAGAAGCTGTATGAAAAGTTGCTTTGTGTTTTGTTAGTTCACTCCCAGAGTTACAGCTTTGCCCTCAAGAAGCCGTTAACTAAGACTGTTTTGTGAAATTTGCAGTGATATTTGGAAGCCCATAGAGGGCTAAGGTGAAAAAGGAAATATCTTCCGTTAAAAACTGGAAAGAACCATTCTGAGAAACTGCGGTGTGTTCTGTTAGTACATATCACCGAGGTACAGCTTTCCTCTCAAGAAGCCTTTCGCTAAGACTGTTCTTGTGGGATTTCCAAAGTGATATTTGGAAGCCCATAGAGGGCTATAGTGAAAAAGGAAATATCTTCAGTTAATTACTGGAAAGAAGCTTTCTGAGAGACTGCTTTGTGTTCTGTTAATTCATCTCACAGAGTTACAGCTTCCCCCTCAAGAAGCCTTTCGCTAAGACTGTTCTTGTGGAATTTGCAAAGTCATATTTGGAAGCCCATAGAATACTATGGTGAAAAAGGAACTATCTTCCGTTAAAAACTGGAAAGAAGATTTGTGAGAAACTGCTTTGTGTTGTGTTAATTCAACTCATAGAGTTACAGATTTACCCTTCAGAAGCCTTTCGTTAAGACTGTTCTTCTGGAATTTGCAAAGTGATATTTGGAAGCCCATGAAGGGCTATGGTGAAAAGGGAAATAACTTCCGTTAAAAACTGGAAAGAAGCTTTCTGAAACACTGCCGTGTGTTCTGTTAATACATCTCACCGAGTTACAGCTTTCCCCTCAAGAAGCCTTTGTATAAGACTGTTCTTGTGGAATTTGCAAAGTGATACTTGGAAGCCCATAGAGGGCTATTTTGAAAATGGAAATATCCTAAGATAAAAACCGAAAAGAAGCTGTCTGAGAAACTGCTTTGTGTTGTGTTAGTTCATCTCACAGTGTTACAGCTTTCCCCTCAAGAAGCCCTTCACTAAGACTGTTCTTGTGAAATTTGCAAACTGATATTTGTATTCCCATAGAGGACTTTGGTGAAAAAGGAAATATCTTTCGTTAAAAACTGGAAAGAACCTTTCTGAGAAACTGCTTTGTGTTCTGTTAATTAATCTCACAGAGTTACAGCTTTCCTATCATGAAGCCGATCACTAAGGCTGTTCTTTTGGAATATGCAAAGTGATATTTGGAAGCCCATAGAGGGCTACGGTGAAAAAGGAAATATCCTAAGACAAAAACTGAAAAGAAGCTTTCTGAGAAACTGCTTTGTGTTCTGTTAGTTCGTCACCAGAGTTACAGCTTTCCCCTCAAAAAGCCTTTGGCTAAGACTGTTCTTGTGGAATTTGCAAAGTGAAATTTGGAAGCCCATTGAGGGCTATGATGAAAAAGGACATTTCTTCCATTAAAAACCGAAAAGAAGATTTCTGAGAAACTGCTTCGTGTTTTGTTAGTTCATCTCACAGAATTACAGCTTTGCTCCCAGAAGCCTTTCGCTAAGACTGTTCTTGTGGAATTTGCAAAGTGATCTTAGAAGCCCGTAGAGGGCTATGGTGAAAAAGGAAATAACTTACGTTAAAAATTGGAAAGAAGCTTTCTGAGAAACTGATGTGTGTTCTGTTAAAACATCTCACCGTGTTACAGCTTTCACCTCAAGAAGCCTTTCGCTAAGACTGTTCTTGTGGAATTTTCTAAGTGATATTTGGAAGCCCATAGAGGGCTATGGGAAAAAGAAAATATCTTCGGTTGAAAACTGGAAAGAAGCTTTCTGAGAAACAGCTCTGTGTTCTGTTAATTCATTTCAGAGAGTTACAGCTTTCCGCTAAAGAAGTCTTTCGCTAAGACTGCTCTTTTGGAATTTGCAAAGTGATATTTGGAAGCCCTTAGAGGGCTATGGTGAAAAAGGAAATATCTTCCGTTAAAAACTGGAAAGAAGCATTCTGAGATACTGCCGTGTGTTCTGTTAATACATCTAACCGAGTTACAGCTTTCCCCTCTAGAAGCCTTTCGCTAAGACTGTTCTTGTGGCATTTGCAATGTGATATTTGGAAGCCCTTAGAGGGCTATGGTGAAATAGGAAATATCTTCCGTTAGAAACTGGAAAGAAGCATTCTGAGAAAATGCCGTGTCTTCTGTTAATACGTCTCACTGTGTTCCAGCTTTCCTCTCAAGAAGCCTTTCGCTAAGACTGTTCTTGTGGGATTTGCAATGTGATATTTGGAAGCCCATAGAGGACTATGGTGAGAAAGGAAATATCCTCCGTTAAAAACTGGAAAGAAGATTTGTGAGAAAATGCTTTGTGTTCTGTTAATTCATCTCACAGAGTTAGAGCTTTCCCCTCAAGAAGCCTTTCGCTAAGACTGTTCTTGTGGAATTTGCATAGTGATATTTGGAATCCCATAGAGGGCTATGGTGAAAATGGAAATAACTTCAGTTAAAAAATGAAAAGAAGCTTTCCGAGAAACTGCTTTGTGTTCTGTTAATTCATCTCAAAGAGTTACAGCTTTCCCCTGAAGAAGCCTTCCGCTAAGACTGTTTTTGAGGAATTTCCAAAGTGATATGTGGAAGCCCATAGAGGGCTATGGTGAAAATGGAAATATTGTAAGATACTTACCGAAGAGAAGCTGTCTGAAAAACTGCTTTGTGTTCTGTTAGTTCATCTCACAGAGCTACAGCTTTTCCCTCAAGAAGCCGTTCACTAAGACTGTTTTGTGAAATTTGCAAAGTGATATTTGGAAGCCCATAGAGGGCTAAGGTGAAAAAGGAAATATCTTCCGTTAAAAACTGGAAAGAACCATTATGAGAAAATGCGGTGTGTTCTGTTAATACATATCACCGAGCTGCAGCTTTCCCCTCAGGAAGCCGTTCACTAAGACTGTTCTTGTGGAATTGCAAAGTGATATTTGGAGGCACATAGAGGGCAATGGTGAAAAAGGAAACACCTTAAGATAAAAACTGAAAAGAAGCTTTCTGAGAAACTGCTTTGTGTTCTGTTAATTCAAGTCACAGAGTTACTCTTTTACCTCAGGAAGCCTTTCACTAAGGCTGTTCTTGTGGAATTTACAAAGTGATATTTTGAAGCCCATAGAGGGCTATTGTGAAAAAGGAAATACCTTCAGTTAAAAACTGAAAAGAAGCTTTCTGAGAAACTGCTTTGTGTTCTGTTAATTCATCTCAAAGAGTTACTGCTTTTGCCTCAAAAATCCTTCCTCTTAGACTGTTTTTGCGGAATTTCCAAAGTGATATTTCGATGCCCATAGTAGGCCATGGTGAAAATGTAAATATCCTAAGATAAAAACCAAAAAGAAGCTGTATGAAAAGTTGCTTTGTGTTTTGTTAGTTCACTCCCAGAGTTACAGCTTTGCCCTCAAGAAGCCGTTAACTAAGACTGTTTTGTGAAATTTGCAGTGATATTTGGAAGCCCATAGAGGGCTAAGGTGAAAAAGGAAATATCTTCCGTTAAAAACTGGAAAGAACCATTCTGAGAAACTGCGGTGTGTTCTGTTAGTACATATCACCGAGGTACAGCTTTCCTCTCAAGAAGCCTTTCGCTAAGACTGTTCTTCTGGAATTTGCAAAGTGATATTTGGAAGCCCATGAAGGGCTATGGTGAAAAGGGAAATAACTTCCGTTAAAAACTGGAAAGAAGCTTTCTGAAACACTGCCGTGTGTTCTGTTAATACATCTCACCGAGTTACAGCTTTCCCCTCAAGAAGCCTTTGTATAAGACTGTTCTTGTGGAATTTGCAAAGTGATACTTGGAAGCCCATAGAGGGCTATTTTGAAAATGGAAATATCCTAAGATAAAAACCGAAAAGAAGCTGTCTGAGAAACTGCTTTGTGTTGTGTTAGTTCATCTCACAGTGTTACAGCTTTCCCCTCAAGAAGCCCTTCACTAAGACTGTTCTTGTGAAATTTGCAAACTGATATTTGTATTCCCATAGAGGACTTTGGTGAAAAAGGAAATATCTTTCGTTAAAAACTGGAAAGAACCTTTCTGAGAAACTGCTTTGTGTTCTGTTAATTAATCTCACAGAGTTACAGCTTTCCTATCATGAAGCCGATCACTAAGGCTGTTCTTTTGGAATATGCAAAGTGATATTTGGAAGCCCATAGAGGGCTACGGTGAAAAAGGAAATATCCTAAGACAAAAACTGAAAAGAAGCTTTCTGAGAAACTGCTTTGTGTTCTGTTAGTTCGTCACCAGAGTTACAGCTTTCCCCTCAAAAAGCCTTTGGCTAAGACTGTTCTTGTGGAATTTGCAAAGTGAAATTTGGAAGCCCATTGAGGGCTATGATGAAAAAGGACATTTCTTCCATTAAAAACCGAAAAGAAGATTTCTGAGAAACTGCTTCGTGTTTTGTTAGTTCATCTCACAGAATTACAGCTTTGCTCCCAGAAGCCTTTCGCTAAGACTGTTCTTGTGGAATTTGCAAAGTGATCTTAGAAGCCCGTAGAGGGCTATGGTGAAAAAGGAAATAACTTACGTTAAAAATTGGAAAGAAGCTTTCTGAGAAACTGATGTGTGTTCTGTTAAAACATCTCACCGTGTTACAGCTTTCACCTCAAGAAGCCTTTCGCTAAGACTGTTCTTGTGGAATTTTCTAAGTGATATTTGGAAGCCCATAGAGGGCTATGGGAAAAAGAAAATATCTTCGGTTGAAAACTGGAAAGAAGCTTTCTGAGAAACAGCTCTGTGTTCTGTTAATTCATTTCAGAGAGTTACAGCTTTCCGCTAAAGAAGTCTTTCGCTAAGACTGCTCTTTTGGAATTTGCAAAGTGATATTTGGAAGCCCTTAGAGGGCTATGGTGAAAAAGGAAATATCTTCCGTTAAAAACTGGAAAGAAGCATTCTGAGATACTGCCGTGTGTTCTGTTAATACATCTAACCGAGTTACAGCTTTCCCCTCTAGAAGCCTTTCGCTAAGACTGTTCTTGTGGCATTTGCAATGTGATATTTGGAAGCCCTTAGAGGGCTATGGTGAAATAGGAAATATCTTCCGTTAGAAACTGGAAAGAAGCATTCTGAGAAAATGCCGTGTCTTCTGTTAATACGTCTCACTGTGTTCCAGCTTTCCTCTCAAGAAGCCTTTCGCTAAGACTGTTCTTGTGGGATTTGCAATGTGATATTTGGAAGCCCATAGAGGACTATGGTGAGAAAGGAAATATCCTCCGTTAAAAACTGGAAAGAAGATTTGTGAGAAAATGCTTTGTGTTCTGTTAATTCATCTCACAGAGTTAGAGCTTTCCCCTCAAGAAGCCTTTCGCTAAGACTGTTCTTGTGGAATTTGCATAGTGATATTTGGAATCCCATAGAGGGCTATGGTGAAAATGGAAATAACTTCAGTTAAAAAATGAAAAGAAGCTTTCCGAGAAACTGCTTTGTGTTCTGTTAATTCATCTCAAAGAGTTACAGCTTTCCCCTGAAGAAGCCTTCCGCTAAGACTGTTTTTGAGGAATTTCCAAAGTGATATGTGGAAGCCCATAGAGGGCTATGGTGAAAATGGAAATATTGTAAGATACTTACCGAAGAGAAGCTGTCTGAAAAACTGCTTTGTGTTCTGTTAGTTCATCTCACAGAGCTACAGCTTTTCCCTCAAGAAGCCGTTCACTAAGACTGTTTTGTGAAATTTGCAAAGTGATATTTGGAAGCCCATAGAGGGCTAAGGTGAAAAAGGAAATATCTTCCGTTAAAAACTGGAAAGAACCATTCTGAGAAAATGCGGTGTGTTCTGTTAATACATATCACCGAGCTGCAGCTTTCCCCTCAGGAAGCCGTTCACTAAGACTGTTCTTGTGGAATTGCAAAGTGATATTTGGAGGCACATAGAGGGCAATGTTGAAAAAGGAAACACCTTAAGATAAAAACTGAAAAGAAGCTTTCTGAGAAACTGCTTTGTGCTCTGTTAATTCAAGTCACAGAGTTACTCTTTTACCTCAGGAAGCCTTTCACTAAGGCTGTTCTTGTGGAATTTACAAAGTGATATTTTGAAGCCCATAGAGGGCTATTGTGAAAAAGGAAATACCTTCAGTTAAAAACTGAAAAGAAGCTTTCTGAGAAACTGCTTTGTGTTCTGTTAATTCATCTCAAAGAGTTACTGCTTTTGCCTCAAAAATCCTTCCTCTTAGACTGTTTTTGCGGAATTTCCAAAGTGATATTTCGATGCCCATAGTAGGCCATGGTGAAAATGTAAATATCCTAAGATAAAAACCAAAAAGAAGCTGTATGAAAAGTTGCTTTGTGTTTTGTTAGTTCACTCCCAGAGTTACAGCTTTGCCCTCAAGAAGCCGTTAACTAAGACTGTTTTGTGAAATTTGCAGTGATATTTGGAAGCCCATAGAGGGCTAAGGTGAAAAAGGAAATATCTTCCGTTAAAAACTGGAAAGAACCATTCTGAGAAACTGCGGTGTGTTCTGTTAGTACATATCACCGAGGTACAGCTTTCCTCTCAAGAAGCCTTTCGCTAAGACTGTTCTTCTGGAATTTGCAAAGTGATATTTGGAAGCCCATGAAGGGCTATGGTGAAAAGGGAAATAACTTCCGTTAAAAACTGGAAAGAAGCTTTCTGAAACACTGCCGTGTGTTCTGTTAATACATCTCACCGAGTTACAGCTTTCCCCTCAAGAAGCCTTTGTATAAGACTGTTCTTGTGGAATTTGCAAAGTGATACTTGGAAGCCCATAGAGGGCTATTTTGAAAATGGAAATATCCTAAGATAAAAACCGAAAAGAAGCTGTCTGAGAAACTGCTTTGTGTTGTGTTAGTTCATCTCACAGTGTTACAGCTTTCCCCTCAAGAAGCCCTTCACTAAGACTGTTCTTGTGAAATTTGCAAACTGATATTTGTATTCCCATAGAGGACTTTGGTGAAAAAGGAAATATCTTTCGTTAAAAACTGGAAAGAACCTTTCTGAGAAACTGCTTTGTGTTCTGTTAATTAATCTCACAGAGTTACAGCTTTCCTATCATGAAGCCGATCACTAAGGCTGTTCTTTTGGAATATGCAAAGTGATATTTGGAAGCCCATAGAGGGCTACGGTGAAAAAGGAAATATCCTAAGACAAAAACTGAAAAGAAGCTTTCTGAGAAACTGCTTTGTGTTCTGTTAGTTCGTCACCAGAGTTACAGCTTTCCCCTCAAAAAGCCTTTGGCTAAGACTGTTCTTGTGGAATTTGCAAAGTGAAATTTGGAAGCCCATTGAGGGCTATGATGAAAAAGGACATTTCTTCCATTAAAAACCGAAAAGAAGATTTCTGAGAAACTGCTTCGTGTTTTGTTAGTTCATCTCACAGAATTACAGCTTTGCTCCCAGAAGCCTTTCGCTAAGACTGTTCTTGTGGAATTTGCAAAGTGATCTTAGAAGCCCGTAGAGGGCTATGGTGAAAAAGGAAATAACTTACGTTAAAAATTGGAAAGAAGCTTTCTGAGAAACTGATGTGTGTTCTGTTAAAACATCTCACCGTGTTACAGCTTTCACCTCAAGAAGCCTTTCGCTAAGACTGTTCTTGTGGAATTTTCTAAGTGATATTTGGAAGCCCATAGAGGGCTATGGGAAAAAGAAAATATCTTCGGTTGAAAACTGGAAAGAAGCTTTCTGAGAAACAGCTCTGTGTTCTGTTAATTCATTTCAGAGAGTTACAGCTTTCCGCTAAAGAAGTCTTTCGCTAAGACTGCTCTTTTGGAATTTGCAAAGTGATATTTGGAAGCCCTTAGAGGGCTATGGTGAAAAAGGAAATATCTTCCGTTAAAAACTGGAAAGAAGCATTCTGAGATACTGCCGTGTGTTCTGTTAATACATCTAACCGAGTTACAGCTTTCCCCTCTAGAAGCCTTTCGCTAAGACTGTTCTTGTGGCATTTGCAATGTGATATTTGGAAGCCCTTAGAGGGCTATGGTGAAATAGGAAATATCTTCCGTTAGAAACTGGAAAGAAGCATTCTGAGAAAATGCCGTGTCTTCTGTTAATACGTCTCACTGTGTTCCAGCTTTCCTCTCAAGAAGCCTTTCGCTAAGACTGTTCTTGTGGGATTTGCAATGTGATATTTGGAAGCCCATAGAGGACTATGGTGAGAAAGGAAATATCCTCCGTTAAAAACTGGAAAGAAGATTTGTGAGAAAATGCTTTGTGTTCTGTTAATTCATCTCACAGAGTTAGAGCTTTCCCCTCAAGAAGCCTTTCGCTAAGACTGTTCTTGTGGAATTTGCATAGTGATATTTGGAATCCCATAGAGGGCTATGGTGAAAATGGAAATAACTTCAGTTAAAAAATGAAAAGAAGCTTTCCGAGAAACTGCTTTGTGTTCTGTTAATTCATCTCAAAGAGTTACAGCTTTCCCCTGAAGAAGCCTTCCGCTAAGACTGTTTTTGAGGAATTTCCAAAGTGATATGTGGAAGCCCATAGAGGGCTATGGTGAAAATGGAAATATTGTAAGATACTTACCGAAGAGAAGCTGTCTGAAAAACTGCTTTGTGTTCTGTTAGTTCATCTCACAGAGCTACAGCTTTTCCCTCAAGAAGCCGTTCACTAAGACTGTTTTGTGAAATTTGCAAAGTGATATTTGGAAGCCCATAGAGGGCTAAGGTGAAAAAGGAAATATCTTCCGTTAAAAACTGGAAAGAACCATTATGAGAAAATGCGGTGTGTTCTGTTAATACATATCACCGAGCTGCAGCTTTCCCCTCAGGAAGCCGTTCACTAAGACTGTTCTTGTGGAATTGCAAAGTGATATTTGGAGGCACATAGAGGGCAATGGTGAAAAAGGAAACACCTTAAGATAAAAACTGAAAAGAAGCTTTCTGAGAAACTGCTTTGTGTTCTGTTAATTCAAGTCACAGAGTTACTCTTTTACCTCAGGAAGCCTTTCACTAAGGCTGTTCTTGTGGAATTTACAAAGTGATATTTTGAAGCCCATAGAGGGCTATTGTGAAAAAGGAAATACCTTCAGTTAAAAACTGAAAAGAAGCTTTCTGAGAAACTGCTTTGTGTTCTGTTAATTCATCTCAAAGAGTTACTGCTTTTGCCTCAAAAATCCTTCCTCTAAGACTGTTTTTGTGGAATTTCCAAAGTGATATTTCGATGCCCATAGTAGGCTATGGTGAAAATGTAAATATCCTAAGATAAAAACCAAAAAGAAGCTGTATGAAAAGTTGCTTTGTGTTTTGTTAGTTCACTCCCAGAGTTACAGCTTTGCCCTCAAGAAGCCGTTAACTAAGACTGTTTTGTGAAATTTGCAGTGATATTTGGAAGCCCATAGAGGGCTAAGGTGAAAAAGGAAATATCTTCCGTTAAAAACTGGAAAGAACCATTCTGAGAAACTGCGGTGTGTTCTGTTAGTACATATCACCGAGGTACAGCTTTCCTCTCAAGAAGCCTTTCGCTAAGACTGTTCTTGTGGGATTTCCAAAGTGATATTTGGAAGCCCATAGAGGGCTATAGTGAAAAAGGAAATATCTTCAGTTAAATACTGGAAAGAAGCTTTCTGAGAGACTGCTTTGTGTTCTGTTAATTCATCTCACAGAGTTACAGCTTCCCCCTCAAGAAGCCTTTCGCTAAGACTGTTCTTGTGGAATTTGCAAAGTCATATTTGGAAGCCCATAGAATACTATGGTGAAAAAGGAACTATCTTCCGTTAAAAACTGGAAAGAAGATTTGTGAGAAACTGCTTTGTGTTGTGTTAATTCAACTCATAGAGTTACAGATTTCCCCTTCAGAAGCCTTTCGTTAAGACTGTTCTTCTGGAATTTGCAAAGTGATATTTGGAAGCCCATGAAGGGCTATGGTGAAAAGGGAAATAACTTCCGTTAAAAACTGGAAAGAAGCTTTCTGAAACACTGCCGTGTGTTCTGTTAATACATCTCACCGAGTTACAGCTTTCCCCTCAAGAAGCCTTTGTATAAGACTGTTCTTGTGGAATTTGCAAAGTGATACTTGGAAGCCCATAGAGGGCTATTTTGAAAATGGAAATATCCTAAGATAAAAACCGAAAAGAAGCTGTCTGAGAAACTGCTTTGTGTTGTGTTAGTTCATCTCACAGTGTTACAGCTTTCCCCTCAAGAAGCCCTTCACTAAGACTGTTCTTGTGAAATTTGCAAACTGATATTTGTATTCCCATAGAGGACTTTGGTGAAAAAGGAAATATCTTTCGTTAAAAACTGGAAAGAACCTTTCTGAGAAACTGCTTTGTGTTCTGTTAATTAATCTCACAGAGTTACAGCTTTCCTATCATGAAGCCGATCACTAAGGCTGTTCTTTTGGAATATGCAAAGTGATATTTGGAAGCCCATAGAGGGCTACGGTGAAAAAGGAAATATCCTAAGACAAAAACTGAAAAGAAGCTTTCTGAGAAACTGCTTTGTGTTCTGTTAGTTCGTCACCAGAGTTACAGCTTTCCCCTCAAAAAGCCTTTGGCTAAGACTGTTCTTGTGGAATTTGCAAAGTGAAATTTGGAAGCCCATTGAGGGCTATGATGAAAAAGGACATTTCTTCCATTAAAAACCGAAAAGAAGATTTCTGAGAAACTGCTTCGTGTTTTGTTAGTTCATCTCACAGAATTACAGCTTTGCTCCCAGAAGCCTTTCGCTAAGACTGTTCTTGTGGAATTTGCAAAGTGATCTTAGAAGCCCGTAGAGGGCTATGGTGAAAAAGGAAATAACTTACGTTAAAAATTGGAAAGAAGCTTTCTGAGAAACTGATGTGTGTTCTGTTAAAACATCTCACCGTGTTACAGCTTTCACCTCAAGAAGCCTTTCGCTAAGACTGTTCTTGTGGAATTTTCTAAGTGATATTTGGAAGCCCATAGAGGGCTATGGGAAAAAGAAAATATCTTCGGTTGAAAACTGGAAAGAAGCTTTCTGAGAAACAGCTCTGTGTTCTGTTAATTCATTTCAGAGAGTTACAGCTTTCCGCTAAAGAAGTCTTTCGCTAAGACTGCTCTTTTGGAATTTGCAAAGTGATATTTGGAAGCCCTTAGAGGGCTATGGTGAAAAAGGAAATATCTTCCGTTAAAAACTGGAAAGAAGCATTCTGAGATACTGCCGTGTGTTCTGTTAATACATCTAACCGAGTTACAGCTTTCCCCTCTAGAAGCCTTTCGCTAAGACTGTTCTTGTGGCATTTGCAATGTGATATTTGGAAGCCCTTAGAGGGCTATGGTGAAATAGGAAATATCTTCCGTTAAAAACTGGAAAGAAGCATTCTGAGAAAATGCCGTGTCTTCTGTTAATACGTCTCACTGTGTTCCAGCTTTCCTCTCAAGAAGCCTTTCGCTAAGACTGTTCTTGTGGGATTTGCAATGTGATATTTGGAATCCCATAGAGGACTATGGTGAGAAAGGAAATATCCTCCGTTAAAAACTGGAAAGAAGATTTGTGAGAAAATGCTTTGTGTTCTGTTAATTCATCTCACAGAGTTAGAGCTTTCCCCTCAAGAAGCCTTTCGCTAAGACTGTTCTTGTGGAATTTGCATAGTGATATTTGGAATCCCATAGAGGGCTATGGTGAAAATGGAAATAACTTCAGTTAAAAAATGAAAAGAAGCTTTCCGAGAAACTGCTTTGTGTTCTGTTAATTCATCTCAAAGAGTTACAGCTTTCCCCTGAAGAAGCCTTCCGCTAAGACTGTTTTTGAGGAATTTCCAAAGTGATATGTGGAAGCCCATAGAGGGCTATGGTGAAAATGGAAATATTGTAAGATACTTACCGAAGAGAAGCTGTCTGAAAAACTGCTTTGTGTTCTGTTAGTTCATCTCACAGAGCTACAGCTTTTCCCTCAAGAAGCCGTTCACTAAGACTGTTTTGTGAAATTTGCAAAGTGATATTTGGAAGCCCATAGAGGGCTAAGGTGAAAAAGGAAATATCTTCCGTTAAAAACTGGAAAGAACCATTATGAGAAAATGCGGTGTGTTCTGTTAATACATATCACCGAGCTGCAGCTTTCCCCTCAGGAAGCCGTTCACTAAGACTGTTCTTGTGGAATTGCAAAGTGATATTTGGAGGCACATAGAGGGCAATGGTGAAAAAGGAAACACCTTAAGATAAAAACTGAAAAGAAGCTTTCTGAGAAACTGCTTTGTGTTCTGTTAATTCAAGTCACAGAGTTACTCTTTTACCTCAGGAAGCCTTTCACTAAGGCTGTTC
This sequence comes from Chlorocebus sabaeus, assembly GCF_047675955.1. Taxonomy (NCBI): domain Eukaryota; kingdom Metazoa; phylum Chordata; class Mammalia; order Primates; family Cercopithecidae; genus Chlorocebus; species Chlorocebus sabaeus. The sequence continues at coordinate 957,223 of NW_027327815.1, forward strand.
TTGTGGAATTTACAAAGTGATATTTTGAAGCACATAGAGGGCTATTGTGAAAAAGGAAATACCTTCAGTTAAAAACTGAAAAGAAGCTTTCTGAGAAACTGCTTTGTGTTCTGTTAATTCATCTCAAAGAGTTACTGCTTTTGCCTCAAAAATCCTTCCTCTAAGACTGTTTTTGTGGAATTTCCAAAGTGATATTTCGATGCCCATAGTAGGCTATGGTGAAAATGTAAATATCCTAAGATAAAAACCAAAAAGAAGCTGTATGAAAAGTTGCTTTGTGTTTTGTTAGTTCACTCCCAGAGTTACAGCTTTGCCCTCAAGAAGCCGTTAACTAAGACTGTTTTGTGAAATTTGCAGTGATATTTGGAAGCCCATAGAGGGCTAAGGTGAAAAAGGAAATATCTTCCGTTAAAAACTGGAAAGAACCATTCTGAGAAACTGCGGTGTGTTCTGTTAGTACATATCACCGAGGTACAGCTTTCCTCTCAAGAAGCCTTTCGCTAAGACTGTTCTTGTGGGATTTCCAAAGTGATATTTGGAAGCCCATAGAGGGCTATAGTGAAAAAGGAAATATCTTCAGTTAAATACTGGAAAGAAGCTTTCTGAGAGACTGCTTTGTGTTCTGTTAATTCATCTCACAGAGTTACAGCTTCCCCCTCAAGAAGCCTTTCGCTAAGACTGTTCTTGTGGAATTTGCAAAGTCATATTTGGAAGCCCATAGAATACTATGGTGAAAAAGGAACTATCTTCCGTTAAAAACTGGAAAGAAGATTTGTGAGAAACTGCTTTGTGTTGTGTTAATTCAACTCATAGAGTTACAGATTTACCCTTCAGAAGCCTTTCGTTAAGACTGTTCTTCTGGAATTTGCAAAGTGATATTTGGAAGCCCATGAAGGGCTATGGTGAAAAGGGAAATAACTTCCGTTAAAAACTGGAAAGAAGCTTTCTGAAACACTGCCGTGTGTTCTGTTAATACATCTCACCGAGTTACAGCTTTCCCCTCAAGAAGCCTTTGTATAAGACTGTTCTTGTGGAATTTGCAAAGTGATACTTGGAAGCCCATAGAGGGCTATTTTGAAAATGGAAATATCCTAAGATAAAAACCGAAAAGAAGCTGTCTGAGAAACTGCTTTGTGTTGTGTTAGTTCATCTCACAGTGTTACAGCTTTCCCCTCAAGAAGCCCTTCACTAAGACTGTTCTTGTGAAATTTGCAAACTGATATTTGTATTCCCATAGAGGACTTTGGTGAAAAAGGAAATATCTTTCGTTAAAAACTGGAAAGAACCTTTCTGAGAAACTGCTTTGTGTTCTGTTAATTAATCTCACAGAGTTACAGCTTTCCTATCATGAAGCCGATCACTAAGGCTGTTCTTTTGGAATATGCAAAGTGATATTTGGAAGCCCATAGAGGGCTACGGTGAAAAAGGAAATATCCTAAGACAAAAACTGAAAAGAAGCTTTCTGAGAAACTGCTTTGTGTTCTGTTAGTTCGTCACCAGAGTTACAGCTTTCCCCTCAAAAAGCCTTTGGCTAAGACTGTTCTTGTGGAATTTGCAAAGTGAAATTTGGAAGCCCATTGAGGGCTATGATGAAAAAGGACATTTCTTCCATTAAAAACCGAAAAGAAGATTTCTGAGAAACTGCTTCGTGTTTTGTTAGTTCATCTCACAGAATTACAGCTTTGCTCCCAGAAGCCTTTCGCTAAGACTGTTCTTGTGGAATTTGCAAAGTGATCTTAGAAGCCCGTAGAGGGCTATGGTGAAAAAGGAAATAACTTACGTTAAAAATTGGAAAGAAGCTTTCTGAGAAACTGATGTGTGTTCTGTTAAAACATCTCACCGTGTTACAGCTTTCACCTCAAGAAGCCTTTCGCTAAGACTGTTCTTGTGGAATTTTCTAAGTGATATTTGGAAGCCCATAGAGGGCTATGGGAAAAAGAAAATATCTTCGGTTGAAAACTGGAAAGAAGCTTTCTGAGAAACAGCTCTGTGTTCTGTTAATTCATTTCAGAGAGTTACAGCTTTCCGCTAAAGAAGTCTTTCGCTAAGACTGCTCTTTTGGAATTTGCAAAGTGATATTTGGAAGCCCTTAGAGGGCTATGGTGAAAAAGGAAATATCTTCCGTTAAAAACTGGAAAGAAGCATTCTGAGATACTGCCGTGTGTTCTGTTAATACATCTAACCGAGTTACAGCTTTCCCCTCTAGAAGCCTTTCGCTAAGACTGTTCTTGTGGCATTTGCAATGTGATATTTGGAAGCCCTTAGAGGGCTATGGTGAAATAGGAAATATCTTCCGTTAGAAACTGGAAAGAAGCATTCTGAGAAAATGCCGTGTCTTCTGTTAATACGTCTCACTGTGTTCCAGCTTTCCTCTCAAGAAGCCTTTCGCTAAGACTGTTCTTGTGGGATTTGCAATGTGATATTTGGAAGCTCATAGAGGACTATGGTGAGAAAGGAAATATCCTCCGTTAAAAACTGGAAAGAAGATTTGTGAGAAAATGCTTTGTGTTCTGTTAATTCATCTCACAGAGTTAGAGCTTTCCCCTCAAGAAGCCTTTCGCTAAGACTGTTCTTGTGGAATTTGCATAGTGATATTTGGAATCCCATAGAGGGCTATGGTGAAAATGGAAATAACTTCAGTTAAAAAATGAAAAGAAGCTTTCCGAGAAACTGCTTTGTGTTCTGTTAATTCATCTCAAAGAGTTACAGCTTTCCCCTGAAGAAGCCTTCCGCTAAGACTGTTTTTGAGGAATTTCCAAAGTGATATGTGGAAGCCCATAGAGGGCTATGGTGAAAATGGAAATATTGTAAGATACTTACCGAAGAGAAGCTGTCTGAAAAACTGCTTTGTGTTCTGTTAGTTCATCTCACAGAGCTACAGCTTTTCCCTCAAGAAGCCGTTCACTAAGACTGTTTTGTGAAATTTGCAAAGTGATATTTGGAAGCCCATAGAGGGCTAAGGTGAAAAAGGAAATATCTTCCGTTAAAAACTGGAAAGAACCATTCTGAGAAAATGCGGTGTGTTCTGTTAATACATATCACCGAGCTGCAGCTTTCCCCTCAGGAAGCCGTTCACTAAGACTGTTCTTGTGGAATTGCAAAGTGATATTTGGAGGCACATAGAGGGCAATGGTGAAAAAGGAAACACCTTAAGATAAAAACTGAAAAGAAGCTTTCTGAGAAACTGCTTTGTGTTCTGTTAATTCAAGTCACAGAGTTACTCTTTTACCTCAGGAAGCCTTTCACTAAGGCTGTTCTTGTGGAATTTACAAAGTGATATTTTGAAGCCCATAGAGGGCTATTGTGAAAAAGGAAATACCTTCAGTTAAAAACTGAAAAGAAGCTTTCTGAGAAACTGCTTTGTGTTCTGTTAATTCATCTCAAAGAGTTACTGCTTTTGCCTCAAAAATCCTTCCTCTTAGACTGTTTTTGCGGAATTTCCAAAGTGATATTTCGATGCCCATAGTAGGCCATGGTGAAAATGTAAATATCCTAAGATAAAAACCAAAAAGAAGCTGTATGAAAAGTTGCTTTGTGTTTTGTTAGTTCACTCCCAGAGTTACAGCTTTGCCCTCAAGAAGCCGTTAACTAAGACTGTTTTGTGAAATTTGCAGTGATATTTGGAAGCCCATAGAGGGCTAAGGTGAAAAAGGAAATATCTTCCGTTAAAAACTGGAAAGAACCATTCTGAGAAACTGCGGTGTGTTCTGTTAGTACATATCACCGAGGTACAGCTTTCCTCTCAAGAAGCCTTTCGCTAAGACTGTTCTTCTGGAATTTGCAAAGTGATATTTGGAAGCCCATGAAGGGCTATGGTGAAAAGGGAAATAACTTCCGTTAAAAACTGGAAAGAAGCTTTCTGAAACACTGCCGTGTGTTCTGTTAATACATCTCACCGAGTTACAGCTTTCCCCTCAAGAAGCCTTTGTATAAGACTGTTCTTGTGGAATTTGCAAAGTGATACTTGGAAGCCCATAGAGGGCTATTTTGAAAATGGAAATATCCTAAGATAAAAACCGAAAAGAAGCTGTCTGAGAAACTGCTTTGTGTTGTGTTAGTTCATCTCACAGTGTTACAGCTTTCCCCTCAAGAAGCCCTTCACTAAGACTGTTCTTGTGAAATTTGCAAACTGATATTTGTATTCCCATAGAGGACTTTGGTGAAAAAGGAAATATCTTTCGTTAAAAACTGGAAAGAACCTTTCTGAGAAACTGCTTTGTGTTCTGTTAATTAATCTCACAGAGTTACAGCTTTCCTATCATGAAGCCGATCACTAAGGCTGTTCTTTTGGAATATGCAAAGTGATATTTGGAAGCCCATAGAGGGCTACGGTGAAAAAGGAAATATCCTAAGACAAAAACTGAAAAGAAGCTTTCTGAGAAACTGCTTTGTGTTCTGTTAGTTCGTCACCAGAGTTACAGCTTTCCCCTCAAAAAGCCTTTGGCTAAGACTGTTCTTGTGGAATTTGCAAAGTGAAATTTGGAAGCCCATTGAGGGCTATGATGAAAAAGGACATTTCTTCCATTAAAAACCGAAAAGAAGATTTCTGAGAAACTGCTTCGTGTTTTGTTAGTTCATCTCACAGAATTACAGCTTTGCTCCCAGAAGCCTTTCGCTAAGACTGTTCTTGTGGAATTTGCAAAGTGATCTTAGAAGCCCGTAGAGGGCTATGGTGAAAAAGGAAATAACTTACGTTAAAAATTGGAAAGAAGCTTTCTGAGAAACTGATGTGTGTTCTGTTAAAACATCTCACCGTGTTACAGCTTTCACCTCAAGAAGCCTTTCGCTAAGACTGTTCTTGTGGAATTTTCTAAGTGATATTTGGAAGCCCATAGAGGGCTATGGGAAAAAGAAAATATCTTCGGTTGAAAACTGGAAAGAAGCTTTCTGAGAAACAGCTCTGTGTTCTGTTAATTCATTTCAGAGAGTTACAGCTTTCCGCTAAAGAAGTCTTTCGCTAAGACTGCTCTTTTGGAATTTGCAAAGTGATATTTGGAAGCCCTTAGAGGGCTATGGTGAAAAAGGAAATATCTTCCGTTAAAAACTGGAAAGAAGCATTCTGAGATACTGCCGTGTGTTCTGTTAATACATCTAACCGAGTTACAGCTTTCCCCTCTAGAAGCCTTTCGCTAAGACTGTTCTTGTGGCATTTGCAATGTGATATTTGGAAGCCCTTAGAGGGCTATGGTGAAATAGGAAATATCTTCCGTTAGAAACTGGAAAGAAGCATTCTGAGAAAATGCCGTGTCTTCTGTTAATACGTCTCACTGTGTTCCAGCTTTCCTCTCAAGAAGCCTTTCGCTAAGACTGTTCTTGTGGGATTTGCAATGTGATATTTGGAAGCCCATAGAGGACTATGGTGAGAAAGGAAATATCCTCCGTTAAAAACTGGAAAGAAGATTTGTGAGAAAATGCTTTGTGTTCTGTTAATTCATCTCACAGAGTTAGAGCTTTCCCCTCAAGAAGCCTTTCGCTAAGACTGTTCTTGTGGAATTTGCATAGTGATATTTGGAATCCCATAGAGGGCTATGGTGAAAATGGAAATAACTTCAGTTAAAAAATGAAAAGAAGCTTTCCGAGAAACTGCTTTGTGTTCTGTTAATTCATCTCAAAGAGTTACAGCTTTCCCCTGAAGAAGCCTTCCGCTAAGACTGTTTTTGAGGAATTTCCAAAGTGATATGTGGAAGCCCATAGAGGGCTATGGTGAAAATGGAAATATTGTAAGATACTTACCGAAGAGAAGCTGTCTGAAAAACTGCTTTGTGTTCTGTTAGTTCATCTCACAGAGCTACAGCTTTTCCCTCAAGAAGCCGTTCACTAAGACTGTTTTGTGAAATTTGCAAAGTGATATTTGGAAGCCCATAGAGGGCTAAGGTGAAAAAGGAAATATCTTCCGTTAAAAACTGGAAAGAACCATTATGAGAAAATGCGGTGTGTTCTGTTAGTACATATCACCGAGCTGCAGCTTTCCCCTCAGGAAGCCGTTCACTAAGACTGTTCTTGTGGAATTGCAAAGTGATATTTGGAGGCACATAGAGGGCAATGGTGAAAAAGGAAACACCTTAAGATAAAAACTGAAAAGAAGCTTTCTGAGAAACTGCTTTGTGTTCTGTTAATTCAAGTCACAGAGTTACTCTTTTACCTCAGGAAGCCTTTCACTAAGGCTGTTCTTGTGGAATTTACAAAGTGATATTTTGAAGCCCATAGAGGGCTATTGTGAAAAAGGAAATACCTTCAGTTAAAAACTGAAAAGAAGCTTTCTGAGAAACTGCTTTGTGTTCTGTTAATTCATCTCAAAGAGTTACTGCTTTTGCCTCAAAAATCCTTCCTCTTAGACTGTTTTTGTGGAATTTCCAAAGTGATATTTCGATGCCCATAGTAGGCTATGGTGAAAATGTAAATATCCTAAGATAAAAACCAAAAAGAAGCTGTATGAAAAGTTGCTTTGTGTTTTGTTAGTTCACTCCCAGAGTTACAGCTTTGCCCTCAAGAAGCCGTTAACTAAGACTGTTTTGTGAAATTTGCAGTGATATTTGGAAGCCCATAGAGGGCTAAGGTGAAAAAGGAAATATCTTCCGTTAAAAACTGGAAAGAACCATTCTGAGAAACTGCGGTGTGTTCTGTTAGTACATATCACCGAGGTACAGCTTTCCTCTCAAGAAGCCTTTCGTTAAGACTGTTCTTGTGGGATTTCCAAAGTGATATTTGGAAGCCCATGAAGGGCTATGGTGAAAAGGGAAATAACTTCCGTTAAAAACTGGAAAGAAGCTTTCTGAAACACTGCCGTGTGTTCTGTTAATACATCTCACCGAGTTACAGCTTTCCCCTCAAGAAGCCTTTGTATAAGACTGTTCTTGTGGAATTTGCAAAGTGATACTTGGAAGCCCATAGAGGGCTATTTTGAAAATGGAAATATCCTAAGATAAAAACCGAAAAGAAGCTGTCTGAGAAACTGCTTTGTGTTGTGTTAGTTCATCTCACAGTGTTACAGCTTTCCCCTCAAGAAGCCCTTCACTAAGACTGTTCTTGTGAAATTTGCAAACTGATATTTGTATTCCCATAGAGGACTTTGGTGAAAAAGGAAATATCTTTCGTTAAAAACTGGAAAGAACCTTTCTGAGAAACTGCTTTGTGTTCTGTTAATTAATCTCACAGAGTTACAGCTTTCCTATCATGAAGCCGATCACTAAGGCTGTTCTTTTGGAATATGCAAAGTGATATTTGGAAGCCCATAGAGGGCTACGGTGAAAAAGGAAATATCCTAAGACAAAAACTGAAAAGAAGCTTTCTGAGAAACTGCTTTGTGTTCTGTTAGTTCGTCACCAGAGTTACAGCTTTCCCCTCAAAAAGCCTTTGGCTAGGACTGTTCTTGTGGAATTTGCAAAGTGAAATTTGGAAGCCCATTGAGGGCTATGATGAAAAAGGACATTTCTTCCATTAAAAACCGAAAAGAAGATTTCTGAGAAACTGCTTCGTGTTTTGTTAGTTCATCTCACAGAATTACAGCTTTGCTCCCAGAAGCCTTTCGCTAAGACTGTTCTTGTGGAATTTGCAAAGTGATCTTAGAAGCCCGTAGAGGGCTATGGTGAAAAAGGAAATAACTTACGTTAAAAATTGGAAAGAAGCTTTCTGAGAAACTGATGTGTGTTCTGTTAAAACATCTCACCGTGTTACAGCTTTCACCTCAAGAAGCCTTTCGCTAAGACTGTTCTTGTAGAATTTTCTAAGTGATATTTGGAAGCCCATAGAGGGCTATGGGAAAAAGAAAATATCTTCGGTTGAAAACTGGAAAGAAGCTTTCTGAGAAACAGCTCTGTGTTCTGTTAATTCATTTCAGAGAGTTACAGCTTTCCGCTAAAGAAGTCTTTCGCTAAGACTGCTCTTTTGGAATTTGCAAAGTGATATTTGGAAGCCCTTAGAGGGCTATGGTGAAAAAGGAAATATCTTCCGTTAAAAACTGGAAAGAAGCATTCTGAGATACTGCCGTGTGTTCTGTTAATACATCTAACCGAGTTATAGCTTTCCCCTCTAGAAGCCTTTCGCTAAGACTGTTCTTGTGGCATTTGCAATGTGATATTTGGAAGCCCTTAGAGGGCTATGGTGAAATAGGAAATATCTTCCGTTAGAAACTGGAAAGAAGCATTCTGAGAAAATGCCGTGTCTTCTGTTAATACGTCTCACTGTGTTCCAGCTTTCCTCTCAAGAAGCCTTTCGCTAAGACTGTTCTTGTGGGATTTGCAATGTGATATTTGGAAGCCCATAGAGGACTATGGTGAGAAAGGAAATATCCTCCGTTAAAAACTGGAAAGAAGATTTGTGAGAAAATGCTTTGTGTTCTGTTAATTCATCTCACAGAGTTAGAGCTTTCCCCTCAAGAAGCCTTTCGCTAAGACTGTTCTTGTGGAATTTGCATAGTGATATTTGGAATCCCATAGAGGGCTATGGTGAAAATGGAAATAACTTCAGTTAAAAAATGAAAAGAAGCTTTCCGAGAAACTGCTTTGTGTTCTGTTAATTCATCTCAAAGAGTTACAGCTTTCCCCTGAAGAAGCCTTCCGCTAAGACTGTTTTTGAGGAATTTCCAAAGTGATATGTGGAAGCCCATAGAGGGCTATGGTGAAAATGGAAATATTGTAAGATACTTACCGAAGAGAAGCTGTCTGAAAAACTGCTTTGTGTTCTGTTAGTTCATCTCACAGAGCTACAGCTTTTCCCTCAAGAAGACGTTCACTAAGACTGTTTTGTGAAATTTGCAAAGTGATATTTGGAAGCCCATAGAGGGCTAAGGTGAAAAAGGAAATATCTTCCGTTAAAAACTGGAAAGAACCATTCTGAGAAAATGCGGTGTGTTCTGTTAATACATATCACCGAGCTGCAGCTTTCCCCTCAGGAAGCCGTTCACTAAGACTGTTCTTCTGGAATTGCAAAGTGATATTTGGAGGCACATAGAGGGCAATGTTGAAAAAGGAAACACCTTAAGATAAAAACTGAAAAGAAGCTTTCTGAGAAACTGCTTTGTGTTCTGTTAATTCAAGTCACAGAGTTACTCTTTTACCTCAGGAAGCCTTTCACTAAGGCTGTTCTTGTGGAATTTACAACGTGATATTTTGAAGCCCATAGAGGGTTATTGTGAAAAAGGAAATACCTTCAGTTAAAAACTGAAAAGAAGCTTTCTGAGAAACTGCTTTGTGTTCTGTTAATTCATCTCAAAGAGTTACTGCTTTTGCCTCAAAAATCCTTCCTCTTAGACTGTTTTTGCGGAATTTCCAAAGTGATATTTCGATGCCCATAGTAGGCCATGGTGAAAATGTAAATATCCTAAGATAAAAACCAAAAAGAAGCTGTATGAAAAGTTGCTTTGTGTTTTGTTAGTTCACTCCCAGAGTTACAGCTTTGCCCTCAAGAAGCCGTTAACTAAGACTGTTTTGTGAAATTTGCAGTGATATTTGGAAGCCCATAGAGGGCTAAGGTGAAAAAGGAAATATCTTCCGTTAAAAACTGGAAAGAACCATTCTGAGAAACTGCGGTGTGTTCTGTTAGTACATATCACCGAGGTACAGCTTTCCTCTCAAGAAGCCTTTCGTTAAGACTGTTCTTGTGGGATTTCCAAAGTGATATTTGGAAGCCCATGAAGGGCTATGGTGAAAAGGGAAATAACTTCCGTTAAAAACTGGAAAGAAGCTTTCTGAAACACTGCCGTGTGTTCTGTTAATACATCTCACCGAGTTACAGCTTTCCCCTCAAGAAGCCTTTGTATAAGACTGTTCTTGTGGAATTTGCAAAGTGATACTTGGAAGCCCATAGAGGGCTATTTTGAAAATGGAAATATCCTAAGATAAAAACCGAAAAGAAGCTGTCTGAGAAACTGCTTTGTGTTGTGTTAGTTCATCTCACAGTGTTACAGCTTTCCCCTCAAGAAGCCCTTCACTAAGACTGTTCTTGTGAAATTTGCAAACTGATATTTGTATTCCCATAGAGGACTTTGGTGAAAAAGGAAATATCTTTCGTTAAAAACTGGAAAGAACCTTTCTGAGAAACTGCTTTGTGTTCTGTTAATTAATCTCACAGAGTTACAGCTTTCCTATCATGAAGCCGATCACTAAGGCTGTTCTTTTGGAATATGCAAAGTGATATTTGGAAGCCCATAGAGGGCTACGGTGAAAAAGGAAATATCCTAAGACAAAAACTGAAAAGAAGCTTTCTGAGAAACTGCTTTGTGTTCTGTTAGTTCGTCACCAGAGTTACAGCTTTCCCCTCAAAAAGCCTTTGGCTAAGACTGTTCTTGTGGAATTTGCAAAGTGAAATTTGGAAGCCCATTGAGGGCTATGATGAAAAAGGACATTTCTTCCATTAAAAACCGAAAAGAAGATTTCTGAGAAACTGCTTCGTGTTTTGTTAGTTCATCTCACAGAATTACAGCTTTGCTCCCAGAAGCCTTTCGCTAAGACTGTTCTTGTGGAATTTGCAAAGTGATCTTAGAAGCCCGTAGAGGGCTATGGTGAAAAAGGAAATAACTTACGTTAAAAATTGGAAAGAAGCTTTCTGAGAAACTGATGTGTGTTCTGTTAAAACATCTCACCGTGTTACAGCTTTCACCTCAAGAAGCCTTTCGCTAAGACTGTTCTTGTGGAATTTTCTAAGTGATATTTGGAAGCCCATAGAGGGCTATGGGAAAAAGAAAATATCTTCGGTTGAAAACTGGAAAGAAGCTTTCTGAGAAACAGCTCTGTGTTCTGTTAATTCATTTCAGAGAGTTACAGCTTTCCGCTAAAGAAGTCTTTCGCTAAGACTGCTCTTTTGGAATTTGCAAAGTGATATTTGGAAGCCCTTAGAGGGCTATGGTGAAAAAGGAAATATCTTCCGTTAAAAACTGGAAAGAAGCATTCTGAGATACTGCCGTGTGTTCTGTTAATACATCTAACCGAGTTACAGCTTTCCCCTCTAGAAGCCTTTCGCTAAGACTGTTCTTGTGGCATTTGCAATGTGATATTTGGAAGCCCTTAGAGGGCTATGGTGAAATAGGAAATATCTTCCGTTAAAAACTGGAAAGAAGCATTCTGAGAAAATGCCGTGTCTTCTGTTAATACGTCTCACTGTGTTCCAGCTTTCCTCTCAAGAAGCCTTTCGCTAAGACTGTTCTTGTGGGATTTGCAATGTGATATTTGGAAGCCCATAGAGGACTATGGTGAGAAAGGAAATATCCTCCGTTAAAAACTGGAAAGAAGATTTGTGAGAAAATGCTTTGTGTTCTGTTAATTCATCTCACAGAGTTAGAGCTTTCCCCTCAAGAAGCCTTTCGCTAAGACTGTTCTTGTGGAATTTGCATAGTGATATTTGGAATCCCATAGAGGGCTATGGTGAAAATGGAAATAACTTCAGTTAAAAAATGAAAAGAAGCTTTCCGAGAAACTGCTTTGTGTTCTGTTAATTCATCTCAAAGAGTTACAGCTTTCCCCTGAAGAAGCCTTCCGCTAAGACTGTTTTTGAGGAATTTCCAAAGTGATATGTGGAAGCCCATAGAGGGCTATGGTGAAAATGGAAATATTGTAAGATACTTACCGAAGAGAAGCTGTCTGAAAAACTGCTTTGTGTTCTGTTAGTTCATCTCACAGAGCTACAGCTTTTCCCTCAAGAAGCCGTTCACTAAGACTGTTTTGTGAAATTTGCAAAGTGATATTTGGAAGCCCATAGAGGGCTAAGGTGAAAAAGGAAATATCTTCCGTTAAAAACTGGAAAGAACCATTCTGAGAAAATGCGGTGTGTTCTGTTAGTACATATCACCGAGCTGCAGCTTTCCCCTCAGGAAGCCGTTCACTAAGACTGTTCTTGTGGAATTGCAAAGTGATATTTGGAGGCACATAGAGGGCAATGGTGAAAAAGGAAACACCTTAAGATAAAAACTGAAAAGAAGCTTTCTGAGAAACTGCTTTGTGTTCTGTTAATTCAAGTCACAGAGTTACTCTTTTACCTCAGGAAGCCTTTCACTAAGGCTGTTCTTGTGGAATTTACAAAGTGATATTTTGAAGCCCATAGAGGGCTATTGTGAAAAAGGAAATACCTTCAGTTAAAAACTGAAAAGAAGCTTTCTGAGAAACTGCTTTGTGTTCTGTTAATTCATCTCAAAGAGTTACTGCTTTTGCCTCAAAAATCCTTCCTCTAAGACTGTTTTTGTGGAATTTCCAAAGTGATATTTCGATGCCCATAGTAGGCTATGGTGAAAATGTAAATATCCTAAGATAAAAACCAAAAAGAAGCTGTATGAAAAGTTGCTTTGTGTTTTGTTAGTTCACTCCCAGAGTTACAGCTTTGCCCTCAAGAAGCCGTTAACTAAGACTGTTTTGTGAAATTTGCAGTGATATTTGGAAGCCCATAGAGGGCTAAGGTGAAAAAGGAAATATCTTCCGTTAAAAACTGGAAAGAACCATTCTGAGAAACTGCGGTGTGTTCTGTTAGTACATATCACCGAGGTACAGCTTTCCTCTCAAGAAGCCTTTCGTTAAGACTGTTCTTGTGGGATTTCCAAAGTGATATTTGGAAGCCCATGAAGGGCTATGGTGAAAAGGGAAATAACTTCCGTTAAAAACTGGAAAGAAGCTTTCTGAAACACTGCCGTGTGTTCTGTTAATACATCTCACCGAGTTACAGCTTTCCCCTCAAGAAGCCTTTGTATAAGACTGTTCTTGTGGAATTTGCAAAGTGATACTTGGAAGCCCATAGAGGGCTATTTTGAAAATGGAAATATCCTAAGATAAAAACCGAAAAGAAGCTGTCTGAGAAACTGCTTTGTGTTGTGTTAGTTCATCTCACAGTGTTACAGCTTTCCCCTCAAGAAGCCCTTCACTAAGACTGTTCTTGTGAAATTTGCAAACTGATATTTGTATTCCCATAGAGGACTTTGGTGAAAAAGGAAATATCTTTCGTTAAAAACTGGAAAGAACCTTTCTGAGAAACTGCTTTGTGTTCTGTTAATTAATCTCACAGAGTTACAGCTTTCCTATCATGAAGCCGATCACTAAGGCTGTTCTTTTGGAATATGCAAAGTGATATTTGGAAGCCCATAGAGGGCTACGGTGAAAAAGGAAATATCCTAAGACAAAAACTGAAAAGAAGCTTTCTGAGAAACTGCTTTGTGTTCTGTTAGTTCGTCACCAGAGTTACAGCTTTCCCCTCAAAAAGCCTTTGGCTAAGACTGTTCTTGTGGAATTTGCAAAGTGAAATTTGGAAGCCCATTGAGGGCTATGATGAAAAAGGACATTTCTTCCATTAAAAACCGAAAAGAAGATTTCTGAGAAACTGCTTCGTGTTTTGTTAGTTCATCTCACAGAATTACAGCTTTGCTCCCAGAAGCCTTTCGCTAAGACTGTTCTTGTGGAATTTGCAAAGTGATCTTAGAAGCCCGTAGAGGGCTATGGTGAAAAAGGAAATAACTTACGTTAAAAATTGGAAAGAAGCTTTCTGAGAAACTGATGTGTGTTCTGTTAAAACATCTCACCGTGTTACAGCTTTCACCTCAAGAAGCCTTTCGCTAAGACTGTTCTTGTGGAATTTTCTAAGTGATATTTGGAAGCCCATAGAGGGCTATGGGAAAAAGAAAATATCTTCGGTTGAAAACTGGAAAGAAGCTTTCTGAGAAACAGCTCTGTGTTCTGTTAATTCATTTCAGAGAGTTACAGCTTTCCGCTAAAGAAGTCTTTCACTAAGACTGCTCTTTTGGAATTTGCAAAGTGATATTTGGAAGCCCTTAGAGGGCTATGGTGAAAAAGGAAATATCTTCCGTTAAAAACTGGAAAGAAGCATTCTGAGATACTGCCGTGTGTTCTGTTAATACATCTAACCGAGTTACAGCTTTCCCCTCTAGAAGCCTTTCGCTAAGACTGTTCTTGTGGCATTTGCAATGTGATATTTGGAAGCCCTTAGAGGGCTATGGTGAAATAGGAAATATCTTCCGTTAAAAACTGGAAAGAAGCATTCTGAGAAAATGCCGTGTCTTCTGTTAATACGTCTCACTGTGTTCCAGCTTTCCTCTCAAGAAGCCTTTCGCTAAGACTGTTCTTGTGGGATTTGCAATGTGATATTTGGAAGCCCATAGAGGACTATGGTGAGAAAGGAAATATCCTCCGTTAAAAACTGGAAAGAAGATTTGTGAGAAAATGCTTTGTGTTCTGTTAATTCATCTCACAGAGTTAGAGCTTTCCCCTCAAGAAGCCTTTCGCTAAGACTGTTCTTGTGGAATTTGCATAGTGATATTTGGAATCCCATAGAGGGCTATGGTGAAAATGGAAATAACTTCAGTTAAAAAATGAAAAGAAGCTTTCCGAGAAACTGCTTTGTGTTCTGTTAATTCATCTCAAAGAGTTACAGCTTTCCCCTGAAGAAGCCTTCCGCTAAGACTGTTTTTGAGGAATTTCCAAAGTGATATGTGGAAGCCCATAGAGGGCTATGGTGAAAATGGAAATATTGTAAGATACTTACCGAAGAGAAGCTGTCTGAAAAACTGCTTTGTGTTCTGTTAGTTCATCTCACAGAGCTACAGCTTTTCCCTCAAGAAGCCGTTCACTAAGACTGTTTTGTGAAATTTGCAAAGTGATATTTGGAAGCCCATAGAGGGCTAAGGTGAAAAAGGAAATATCTTCCGTTAAAAACTGGAAAGAACCATTCTGAGAAAATGCGGTGTGTTCTGTTAGTACATATCACCGAGCTGCAGCTTTCCCCTCAGGAAGCCGTTCACTAAGACTGTTCTTGTGGAATTGCAAAGTGATATTTGGAGGCACATAGAGGGCAATGGTGAAAAAGGAAACACCTTAAGATAAAAACTGAAAAGAAGCTTTCTGAGAAACTGCTTTGTGTTCTGTTAATTCAAGTCACAGAGTTACTCTTTTACCTCAGGAAGCCTTTCACTAAGGCTGTTCTTGTGGAATTTACAAAGTGATATTTTGAAGCCCATAGAGGGCTATTGTGAAAAAGGAAATACCTTCAGTTAAAAACTGAAAAGAAGCTTTCTGAGAAACTGCTTTGTGTTCTGTTAATTCATCTCAAAGAGTTACTGCTTTTGCCTCAAAAATCCTTCCTCTAAGACTGTTTTTGTGGAATTTCCAAAGTGATATTTCGATGCCCATAGTAGGCTATGGTGAAAATGTAAATATCCTAAGATAAAAACCAAAAAGAAGCTGTATGAAAAGTTGCTTTGTGTTTTGTTAGTTCACTCCCAGAGTTACAGCTTTGCCCTCAAGAAGCCGTTAACTAAGACTGTTTTGTGAAATTTGCAGTGATATTTGGAAGCCCATAGAGGGCTAAGGTGAAAAAGGAAATATCTTCCGTTAAAAACTGGAAAGAACCATTCTGAGAAACTGCGGTGTGTTCTGTTAGTACATATCACCGAGGTACAGCTTTCCTCTCAAGAAGCCTTTCGCTAAGTCTGTTCTTGTGGGATTTCCAAAGTGATATTTGGAAGCCCATAGAGGGCTATAGTGAAAAAGGAAATATCTTCAGTTAAATACTGGAAAGAAGCTTTCTGAGAGACTGCTTTGTGTTCTGTTAATTCATCTCACAGAGTTACAGCTTCCCCCTCAAGAAGCCTTTCGCTAAGACTGTTCTTGTGGAATTTGCAAAGTCATATTTGGAAGCCCATAGAATACTATGGTGAAATAGGAACTATCTTCCGTTAAAAACTGGAAAGAAGATTTGTGAGAAACTGCTTTGTGTTCTGTTAATTCAACTCATAGAGTTACAGATTTCCCCTTCAGAAGCCTTTCGTTAAGACTGTTCTTCTGGAATTTGCAAAGTGATATTTGGAAGCCCATGAAGGGCTATGGTGAAAAGGGAAATAACTTCCGTTAAAAACTGGAAAGAAGCTTTCTGAAACACTGCCGTGTGTTCTGTTAATACATCTCACCGAGTTACAGCTTTCCCCTCAAGAAGCCTTTGTATAAGACTGTTCTTGTGGAATTTGCAAAGTGATACTTGGAAGCCCATAGAGGGCTATTTTGAAAATGGAAATATCCTAAGATAAAAACCGAAAAGAAGCTGTCTGAGAATCTGCTTTGTGTTGTGTTAGTTCATCTCACAGTGTTACAGCTTTCCCCTCAAGAAGCCCTTCACTAAGACTGTTCTTGTGAAATTTGCAAACTGATATTTGTATTCCCATAGAGGACTTTGGTGAAAAAGGAAATATCTTTCGTTAAAAACTGGAAAGAACCTTTCTGAGAAACTGCTTTGTGTTCTGTTAATTAATCTCACAGAGTTACAGCTTTCCTATCATGAAGCCGATCACTAAGGCTGTTCTTTTGGAATATGCAAAGTGATATTTGGAAGCCCATAGAGGGCTACGGTGAAAAAGGAAATATCCTAAGACAAAAACTGAAAAGAAGCTTTCTGAGAAACTGCTTTGTGTTCTGTTAGTTCGTCACCAGAGTTACAGCTTTCCCCTCAAAAAGCCTTTGGCTAAGACTGTTCTTGTGGAATTTGCAAAGTGAAATTTGGAAGCCCATTGAGGGCTATGATGAAAAAGGACATTTCTTCCATTAAAAACCGAAAAGAAGATTTCTGAGAAACTGCTTCGTGTTTTGTTAGTTCATCTCACAGAATTACAGCTTTGCTCCCAGAAGCCTTTCGCTAAGACTGTTCTTGTGGAATTTGCAAAGTGATCTTAGAAGCCCGTAGAGGGCTATGGTGAAAAAGGAAATAACTTACGTTAAAAATTGGAAAGAAGCTTTCTGAGAAACTGATGTGTGTTCTGTTAAAACATCTCACCGTGTTACAGCTTTCACCTCAAGAAGCCTTTCGCTAAGACTGTTCTTGTGGAATTTTCTAAGTGATATTTGGAAGCCCATAGAGGGCTATGGGAAAAAGAAAATATCTTCGGTTGAAAACTGGAAAGAAGCTTTCTGAGAAACAGCTCTGTGTTCTGTTAATTCATTTCAGAGAGTTACAGCTTTCCGCTAAAGAAGTCTTTCGCTAAGACTGCTCTTTTGGAATTTGCAAAGTGATATTTGGAAGCCCTTAGAGGGCTATGGTGAAAAAGGAAATATCTTCCGTTAAAAACTGGAAAGAAGCATTCTGAGATACTGCCGTGTGTTCTGTTAATACATCTAACCGAGTTACAGCTTTCCCCTCTAGAAGCCTTTCGCTAAGACTGTTCTTGTGGCATTTGCAATGTGATATTTGGAAGCCCTTAGAGGGCTATGGTGAAATAGGAAATATCTTCCGTTAAAAACTGGAAAGAAGCATTCTGAGAAAATGCCGTGTCTTCTGTTAATACGTCTCACTGTGTTCCAGCTTTCCTCTCAAGAAGCCTTTCGCTAAGACTGTTCTTGTGGGATTTGCAATGTGATATTTGGAAGCCCATAGAGGACTATGGTGAGAAAGGAAATATCCTCCGTTAAAAACTGGAAAGAAGATTGGTGAGAAAATGCTTTGTGTTCTGTTAATTCATCTCACAGAGTTAGAGCTTTCCCCTCAAGAAGCCTTTCGCTAAGACTGTTCTTGTGGAATTTGCATAGTGATATTTGGAATCCCATAGAGGGCTATGGTGAAAATGGAAATAACTTCAGTTAAAAAATGAAAAGAAGCTTTCCGAGAAACTGCTTTGTGTTCTGTTAATTCATCTCAAAGAGTTACAGCTTTCCCCTCAAGAAGCCTTCCGCTAAGACTGTTTTTGAGGAATTTCCAAAGTGATATGTGGAAGCCCATAGAGGGCTATGGTGAAAATGGAAATATTGTAAGATACTTACCGAAGAGAAGCTGTCTGAAAAACTGCTTTGTGTTCTGTTAGTTCATCTCACAGAGCTACAGCTTTTCCCTCAAGAAGCCGTTCACTAAGACTGTTTTGTGAAATTTGCAAAGTGATATTTGGAAGCCCATAGAGGGCTAAGGTGAAAAAGGAAATATCTTCCGTTAAAAACTGGAAAGAACCATTATGAGAAAATGCGGTGTGTTCTGTTAATACATATCACCGAGCTGCAGCTTTCCCCTCAGGAAGCCGTTCACTAAGACTGTTCTTGTGGAATTGCAAAGTGATATTTGGAGGCACATAGAGGGCAATGGTGAAAAAGGAAACACCTTAAGATAAAAACTGAAAAGAAGCTTTCTGAGAAACTGCTTTGTGTTCTGTTAATTCA
Source organism: Chlorocebus sabaeus (assembly GCF_047675955.1). NCBI lineage: Eukaryota > Metazoa > Chordata > Mammalia > Primates > Cercopithecidae > Chlorocebus > Chlorocebus sabaeus. The sequence continues at coordinate 975,339 of NW_027327815.1, forward strand.
AGTCACAGAGTTACTCTTTTACCTCAGGAAGCCTTTCACTAAGGCTGTTCTTGTGGAATTTACAAAGTGATATTTTGAAGCCCATAGAGGGCTATTGTGAAAAAGGAAATACCTTCAGTTAAAAACTGAAAAGAAGCTTTCTGAGAAACTGCTTTGTGTTCTGTTAATTCATCTCAAAGAGTTACTGCTTTTGCCTCAAAAATCCTTCCTCTAAGACTGTTTTTGTGGAATTTCCAAAGTGATATTTCGATGCCCATAGTAGGCTATGGTGAAAATGTAAATATCCTAAGATAAAAACCAAAAAGAAGCTGTATGAAAAGTTGCTTTGTGTTTTGTTAGTTCACTCCCAGAGTTACAGCTTTGCCCTCAAGAAGCCGTTAACTAAGACTGTTTTGTGAAATTTGCAGTGATATTTGGAAGCCCATAGAGGGCTAAGGTGAAAAAGGAAATATCTTCCGTTAAAAACTGGAAAGAACCATTCTGAGAAACTGCGGTGTGTTCTGTTAGTACATATCACCGAGGTACAGCTTTCCTCTCAAGAAGCCTTTCGCTAAGACTGTTCTTGTGGGATTTCCAAAGTGATATTTGGAAGCCCATAGAGGGCTATAGTGAAAAAGGAAATATCGTCAGTTAAATACTGGAAAGAAGCTTTCTGAGGGACTGCTTTGTGTTCTGTTAATTCATCTCACAGAGTTACAGTTTCCCCCTCAAGAAGCATTTCGCTAAGACTGTTCTTGTGGAATTTGCAAAGTTATATTTGGAAGCCCATAGAATACTATGGTGAAAAAGGAACTATCTTCCGTTAAAAACTGGAAAGAAGATTTGTGAGAAACTGCTTTGTGTTCTGTTAATTCAACTCATAGAGTTACAGATTTCCCCTTCAGAAGCCTTTCGTTAAGACTGTTCTTCTGGAATTTGCAAAGTGATATTTGGAAGCCCATGAAAGGCTATGGTGAAAAGGGAAATAACTTCCGTTAAAAACTGGAAAGAAGCTTTCTGAAACACTGCCGTGTGTTCTGTTAATACATCTCACCGAGTTGCAGCTTTCCCCTCAAGAAGCCTTTGTATAAGACTGTTCTTGTGGAATTTGCAAAGTGATACTTGGAAGCCCATAGAGGGCTATTTTGAAAATGGAAATATCCTAAGATAAAAACCGAAAAGAAGATTTCTGAGAAAGTGCTTCGTGTTTTGTTAGTTCATCTCACAGAATTACAGCTTTGCTCCCAGAAGCCTTTCGCTAAGACTGTTCTTGTGGAATTTGCAAAGTGATCTTAGAAGCCCGTAGGGGGCTATGGTGAAAAAGGAAATAACTTACGTTAAAAATTGGAAAGAAGCTTTCTGAGAAACTGATGTGTGTTCTGTTAAAACATCTCACCGTGTTACAGCTTTCACCTCAAGAAGCCTTTCGCTAAGACTGTTCTTGTGGAATTTTCTAAGTGATATTTGGAAGCCCATAGAGGGCTATGGGAAAAAGAAAATATCTTCGGTTGAAAACTGGAAAGAAGCTTTCTGAGAAACAGCTCTGTGTTCTGTTAATTCATTTCAGAGAGTTACAGCTTTCCGCTAAAGAAGTCTTTCGCTAAGACTGCTCTTTTGGAATTTGCAAAGTGATATTTGGAAGCCCTTAGAGGGCTATGGTGAAAAAGGAAATATCTTCCGTTAAAAACTGGAAAGAAGCATTCTGAGATACTGCCGTGTGTTCTGTTAATACATCTAACCGAGTTACAGCTTTCCCCTCTAGAAGCCTTTCGCTAAGACTGTTCTTGTGGCATTTGCAATGTGATATTTGGAAGCCCTTAGAGGGCTATGGTGAAATAGGAAATATCTTCCGTTAAAAACTGGAAAGAAGCATTCTGAGAAAATGCCGTGTCTTCTGTTAATACGTCTCACTGTGTTCCAGCTTTCCTCTCAAGAAGCCTTTCGCTAAGACTGTTCTTGTGGGATTTGCAATGTGATATTTGGAAGCCCATAGAGGACTATGGTGAGAAAGGAAATATCCTCCGTTAAAAACTGGAAAGAAGATTTGTGAGAAAATGCTTTGTGTTCTGTTAATTCATCTCACAGAGTTAGAGCTTTCCCCTCAAGAAGCCTTTCGCTAAGACTGTTCTTGTGGAATTTGCATAGTGATATTTGGAATCCCATAGAGGGCTATGGTGAAAATGGAAATAACTTCAGTTAAAAAATGAAAAGAAGCTTTCCGAGAAACTGCTTTGTGTTCTGTTAATTCATCTCAAAGAGTTACAGCTTTCCCCTGAAGAAGCCTTCCGCTAAGACTGTTTTTGAGGAATTTCCAAAGTGATATGTGGAAGCCCATAGAGGGCTATGGTGAAAATGGAAATATTGTAAGATACTTACCGAAGAGAAGCTGTCTGAAAAACTGCTTTGTGTTCTGTTAGTTCATCTCACAGAGCTACAGCTTTTCCCTCAAGAAGCCGTTCACTAAGACTGTTTTGTGAAATTTGCAAAGTGATATTTGGAAGCCCATAGAGGGCTAAGGTGAAAAAGGAAATATCTTCCGTTAAAAACTGGAAAGAACCATTCTGAGAAAATGCGGTGTGTTCTGTTAGTACATATCACCGAGGTACAGCTTTCCTCTCAAGAAGCCTTTCTTTAAGACTGTTCTTGTGGGATTTCCAAAGTGAAATTTGGAAGCCCATGAAGGGCTATGGTGAAAAGGGAAATAACTTCCGTTAAAAACTGGAAAGAAGCTTTCTGAAACACTGCCGTGTGTTCTGTTAATACATCTCACCGAGTTACAGCTTTCCCCTCAAGAAGCCTTTGTATAAGACTGTTCTTGTGGAATTTGCAAAGTGATACTTGGAAGCCCATAGAGGGCTATTTTGAAAATGGAAATATCCTAAGATAAAAACCGAAAAGAAGCTGTCTGAGAAACTGCTTTGTGTTGTGTTAGTTCATCTCACAGTGTTACAGCTTTCCCCTCAAGAAGCCCTTCACTAAGACTGTTCTTGTGAAATTTGCAAACTGATATTTGTATTCCCATAGAGGACTTTGGTGAAAAAGGAAATATCTTTCGTTAAAAACTGGAAAGAACCTTTCTGAGAAACTGCTTTGTGTTCTGTTAATTAATCTCACAGAGTTACAGCTTTCCTATCATGAAGCCGATCACTAAGGCTGTTCTTTTGGAATATGCAAAGTGATATTTGGAAGCCCATAGAGGGCTACGGTGAAAAAGGAAATATCCTAAGACAAAAACTGAAAAGAAGCTTTCTGAGAAACTGCTTTGTGTTCTGTTAGTTCGTCACCAGAGTTACAGCTTTCCCCTCAAAAAGCCTTTGGCTAAGACTGTTCTTGTGGAATTTGCAAAGTGAAATTTGGAAGCCCATTGAGGGCTATGATGAAAAAGGACATTTCTTCCATTAAAAACCGAAAAGAAGATTTCTGAGAAACTGCTTCGTGTTTTGTTAGTTCATCTCACAGAATTACAGCTTTGCACCCAGAAGCCTTTCGCTAAGACTGTTCTTGTGGAATTTGCAAAGTGATCTTAGAAGCCCGTAGAGGGCTATGGTGAAAAAGGAAATAACTTACGTTAAAAATTGGAAAGAAGCTTTCTGAGAAACTGATGTGTGTTCTGTTAAAACATCTCACCGTGTTACAGCTTTCACCTCAAGAAGCCTTTCGCTAAGACTGTTCTTGTGGAATTTTCTAAGTGATATTTGGAAGCCCATAGAGGGCTATGGGAAAAAGAAAATATCTTCGGTTGAAAACTGGAAAGAAGCTTTCTGAGAAACAGCTCTGTGTTCTGTTAATTCATTTCAGAGAGTTACAGCTTTCCGCTAAAGAAGTCTTTCGCTAAGACTGCTCTTTTGGAATTTGCAAAGTGATATTTGGAAGCCCTTAGAGGGCTATGGTGAAAAAGGAAATATCTTCCGTTAAAAACTGGAAAGAAGCATTCTGAGATACTGCCGTGTGTTCTGTTAATACATCTAACCGAGTTACAGCTTTCCCCTCTAGAAGCCTTTCGCTAAGACTGTTCTTGTGGCATTTGCAATGTGATATTTGGAAGCCCTTAGAGGGCTATGGTGAAATAGGAAATATCTTCCGTTAAAAACTGGAAAGAAGCATTCTGAGAAAATGCCGTGTCTTCTGTTAATACGTCTCACTGTGTTCCAGCTTTCCTCTCAAGAAGCCTTTCGCTAAGACTGTTCTTGTGGGATTTGCAATGTGATATTTGGAAGCCCATAGAGGACTATGGTGAGAAAGGAAATATCCTCCGTTAAAAACTGGAAAGAAGATTTGTGAGAAAATGCTTTGTGTTCTGTTAATTCATCTCACAGAGTTAGAGCTTTCCCCTCAAGAAGCCTTTCGCTAAGACTGTTCTTGTGGAATTTGCATAGTGATATTTGGAATCCCATAGAGGGCTATGGTGAAAATGGAAATAACTTCAGTTAAAAAATGAAAAGAAGCTTTGTGAGAAACTGCTTTGTGTTCTGTTAATTCATCTCAAATAGTTACAGCTTTCCCCTGAAGAAGCCTTCCACTAAGACTGTTTTTGAGGAATTTCCAAAGTGATATGTGGAAGCCCATAGAGGGCTATGGTGAAAATGGAAATATTGTAAGATACTTACCGAAGAGAAGCTGTCTGAAAAACTGCTTTGTGTTCTGTTAGTTCATCTCACAGAGCTACAGCTTTTCCCTCAAGAAGCCGTTCACTAAGACTGTTTTGTGAAATTTGCAAAGTGATATTTGGAAGCCCATAGAGGGCTAAGGTGAAAAAGGAAATATCTTCCGTTAAAAACTGGAAAGAACCATTCTGAGAAAATGCGGTGTGTTCTGTTAATACATATCACCGAGCTGCAGCTTTCCCCTCAGGAAGCCGTTCACTAAGACTGTTCTTGTGGAATTGCAAAGTGATATTTGGAGGCACATAGAGGGCAATGGTGAAAAAGGAAACACCTTAAGATAAAAACTGAAAAGAAGCTTTCTGAGAAACTGCTTTGTGTTCTGTTAATTCAAGTCACAGAGTTACTCTTTTACCTCAGGAAGCCTTTCACTAAGGCTGTTCTTGTGGAATTTACAAAGTGATATTTTGAAGCCCATAGAGGGCTATTGTGAAAAAGGAAATACCTTCAGTTAAAAACTGAAAAGAAGCTTTCTGAGAAACTGCTTTGTGTTCTGTTAATTCATCTCAAAGAGTTACTGCTTTTGCCTCAAAAATCCTTCCTCTAAGACTGTTTTTGTGGAATTTCCAAAGTGATATTTCGATGCCCATAGTAGGCTATGGTGAAAATGTAAATATCCTAAGATAAAAACCAAAAAGAAGCTGTATGAAAAGTTGCTTTGTGTTTTGTTAGTTCACTCCCAGAGTTACAGCTTTGCCCTCAAGAAGCCGTTAACTAAGACTGTTTTGTGAAATTTGCAGTGATATTTGGAAGCCCATAGAGGGCTAAGGTGAAAAAGGAAATATCTTCCGTTAAAAACTGGAAAGAACCATTCTGAGAAACTGCGGTGTGTTCTGTTAGTACATATCACCGAGGTACAGCTTTCCTCTCAAGAAGCCTTTCGCTAAGACTGTTCTTGTGGGATTTCCAAAGTGATATTTGGAAGCCCATAGAGGGCTATAGTGAAAAAGGAAATATCTTCAGTTAATTACTGGAAAGAAGCTTTCTGAGAGACTGCTTTGTGTTCTGTTAATTCATCTCACAGAGTTACAGCTTCCCCCTCAAGAAGCCTTTCGCTAAGACTGTTCTTGTGGAATTTGCAAAGTCATATTTGGAAGCCCATAGAATACTATGGTGAAAAAGGAACTATCTTCCGTTAAAAACTGGAAAGAAGATTTGTGAGAAACTGCTTTGTGTTGTGTTAATTCAACTCATAGAGTTACAGATTTCCCCTTCAGAAGCCTTTCGTTAAGACTGTTCTTCTGGAATTTGCAAAGTGATATTTGGAAGCCCATGAAGGGCTATGGTGAAAAGGGAAATAACTTCCGTTAAAAACTGGAAAGAAGCTTTCTGAAACACTGCCGTGTGTTCTGTTAATACATCTCACCGAGTTACAGCTTTCCCCTCAAGAAGCCTTTGTATAAGACTGTTCTTGTGGAATTTGCAAAGTGATACTTGGAAGCCCATAGAGGGCTATTTTGAAAATGGAAATATCCTAAGATAAAAACCGAAAAGAAGCTGTCTGAGAAACTGCTTTGTGTTGTGTTAGTTCATCTCACAGTGTTACAGCTTTCCCCTCAAGAAGCCCTTCACTAAGACTGTTCTTGTGAAATTTGCAAACTGATATTTGTATTCCCATAGAGGACTTTGGTGAAAAAGGAAATATCTTTTGTTAAAAACTTGAAAGAACCTTTCTGAGAAACTGCTTTGTGTTCTGTTAATTAATCTCACAGAGTTACAGCTTTCCTATCATGAAGCCGATCACTAAGGCTGTTCTTTTGGAATATGCAAAGTGATATTTGGAAGCCCATAGAGGGCTACGGTGAAAAAGGAAATATCCTAAGACAAAAACTGAAAAGAAGCTTTCTGAGAAACTGCTTTGTGTTCTGTTAGTTCGTCACCAGAGTTACAGCTTTCCCCTCAAAAAGCCTTTGGCTAAGACTGTTCTTGTGGAATTTGCAAAGTGAAATTTGGAAGCCCATTGAGGGCTATGATGAAAAAGGACATTTCTTCCATTAAAAACCGAAAAGAAGATTTCTGAGAAACTGCTTCGTGTTTTGTTAGTTCATCTCACAGAATTACAGCTTTGCTCCCAGAAGCCTTTCGCTAAGACTGTTCTTGTGGAATTTGCAAAGTGATCTTAGAAGCCCGTAGAGGGCTATGGTGAAAAAGGAAATAACTTACGTTAAAAACTGGAAAGAAGCTTTCTGAGAAACTGATGTGTGTTCTGTTAAAACATCTCACCGTGTTACAGCTTTCACCTCAAGAAGCCTTTCGCTAAGACTGTTCTTGTGGAATTTTCTAAGTGATATTTGGAAGCCCATAGAGGGCTATGGGAAAAAGAAAATATCTTCGGTTGAAAACTGGAAAGAAGCTTTCTGAGAAACAGCTCTGTGTTCTGTTAATTCATTTCAGAGAGTTACAGCTTTCCGCTAAAGAAGTCTTTCGCTAAGACTGCTCTTTTGGAATTTGCAAAGTGATATTTGGAAGCCCTTAGAGGGCTATGGTGAAAAAGGAAATATCTTCCGTTAAAAACTGGAAAGAAGCATTCTGAGATACTGCCGTGTGTTCTGTTAATACATCTAACCGAGTTACAGCTTTCCCCTCTAGAAGCCTTTCGCTAAGACTGTTCTTGTGGCATTTGCAATGTGATATTTGGAAGCCCTTAGAGGGCTATGGTGAAATAGGAAATATCTTCCGTTAGAAACTGGAAAGAAGCATTCTGAGAAAATGCCGTGTCTTCTGTTAATACGTCTCACTGTGTTCCAGCTTTCCTCTCAAGAAGCCTTTCGCTAAGACTGTTCTTGTGGGATTTGCAATGTGATATTTGGAAGCCCATAGAGGACTATGGTGAGAAAGGAAATATCCTCCGTTAAAAACTGGAAAGAAGATTTGTGAGAAAATGCTTTGTGTTCTGTTAATTCATCTCACAGAGTTAGAGCTTTCCCCTCAAGAAGCCTTTCGCTAAGACTGTTCTTGTGGAATTTGCATAGTGATATTTGGAATCCCATAGAGGGCTATGGTGAAAATGGAAATAACTTCAGTTAAAAAATGAAAAGAAGCTTTCCGAGAAACTGCTTTGTGTTCTGTTAATTCATCTCAAAGAGTTACAGCTTTCCCCTGAAGAAGCCTTCCGCTAAGACTGTTTTTGAGGAATTTCCAAAGTGATATGTGGAAGCCCATAGAGGGCTATGGTGAAAATGGAAATATTGTAAGATACTTACCGAAGAGAAGCTGTCTGAAAAACTGCTTTGTGTTCTGTTAGTTCATCTCACAGAGCTACAGCTTTTCCCTCAAGAAGCCGTTCACTAAGACTGTTTTGTGAAATTTGCAAAGTGATATTTGGAAGCCCATAGAGGGCTAAGGTGAAAAAGGAAATATCTTCCGTTAAAAACTGGAAAGAACCATTCTGAGAAAATGCGGTGTGTTCTGTTAGTACATATCACCGAGGTACAGCTTTCCTCTCAAGAAGCCTTTCTTTAAGACTGTTCTTGTGGGATTTCCAAAGTGAAATTTGGAAGCCCATGAAGGGCTATGGTGAAAAGGGAAATAACTTCCGTTAAAAACTGGAAAGAAGCTTTCTGAAACACTGCCGTGTGTTCTGTTAATACATCTCACCGAGTTACAGCTTTCCCCTCAAGAAGCCTTTGTATAAGACTGTTCTTGTGGAATTTGCAAAGTGATACTTGGAAGCCCATAGAGGGCTATTTTGAAAATGGAAATATCCTAAGATAAAAACCGAAAAGAAGCTGTCTGAGAAACTGCTTTGTGTTGTGTTAGTTCATCTCACAGTGTTACAGCTTTCCCCTCAAGAAGCCCTTCACTAAGACTGTTCTTGTGAAATTTGCAAACTGATATTTGTATTCCCATAGAGGACTTTGGTGAAAAAGGAAATATCTTTCGTTAAAAACTGGAAAGAACCTTTCTGAGAAACTGCTTTGTGTTCTGTTAATTAATCTCACAGAGTTACAGCTTTCCTATCATGAAGCCGATCACTAAGGCTGTTCTTTTGGAATATGCAAAGTGATATTTGGAAGCCCATAGAGGGCTACGGTGAAAAAGGAAATATCCTAAGACAAAAACTGAAAAGAAGCTTTCTGAGAAACTGCTTTGTGTTCTGTTAGTTCGTCACCAGAGTTACAGCTTTCCCCTCAAAAAGCCTTTGGCTAAGACTGTTCTTGTGGAATTTGCAAAGTGAAATTTGGAAGCCCATTGAGGGCTATGATGAAAAAGGACATTTCTTCCATTAAAAACCGAAAAGAAGATTTCTGAGAAACTGCTTCGTGTTTTGTTAGTTCATCTCACAGAATTACAGCTTTGCACCCAGAAGCCTTTCGCTAAGACTGTTCTTGTGGAATTTGCAAAGTGATCTTAGAAGCCCGTAGAGGGCTATGGTGAAAAAGGAAATAACTTACGTTAAAAATTGGAAAGAAGCTTTCTGAGAAACTGATGTGTGTTCTGTTAAAACATCTCACCGTGTTACAGCTTTCACCTCAAGAAGCCTTTCGCTAAGACTGTTCTTGTGGAATTTTCTAAGTGATATTTGGAAGCCCATAGAGGGCTATGGTAAAAAGAAAATATCTTCGGTTGAAAACTGGAAAGAAGCTTTCTGAGAAACAGCTCTGTGTTCTGTTAATTCATTTCAGAGAGTTACAGCTTTCCGCTAAAGAAGTCTTTCGCTAAGACTGCTCTTTTGGAATTTGCAAAGTGATATTTGGAAGCCCTTAGAGGGCTATGGTGAAAAAGGAAATATCTTCCGTTAAAAACTGGAAAGAAGCATTCTGAGATACTGCCGTGTGTTCTGTTAATACATCTAACCGAGTTACAGCTTTCCCCTCTAGAAGCCTTTCGCTAAGACTGTTCTTGTGGCATTTGCAATGTGATATTTGGAAGCCCTTAGAGGGCTATGGTGAAATAGGAAATATCTTCCGTTAAAAACTGGAAAGAAGCATTCTGAGAAAATGCCGTGTCTTCTGTTAATACGTCTCACTGTGTTCCAGCTTTCCTCTCAAGAAGCCTTTCGCTAAGACTGTTCTTGTGGGATTTGCAATGTGATATTTGGAAGCCCATAGAGGACTATGGTGAGAAAGGAAATATCCTCCGTTAAAAACTGGAAAGAAGATTTGTGAGAAAATGCTTTGTGTTCTGTTAATTCATCTCACAGAGTTAGAGCTTTCCCCTCAAGAAGCCTTTCGCTAAGACTGTTCTTGTGGAATTTGCATAGTGATATTTGGAATCCCATAGAGGGCTATGGTGAAAATGGAAATAACTTCAGTTAAAAAATGAAAAGAAGCTTTGTGAGAAACTGCTTTGTGTTCTGTTAATTCATCTCAAATAGTTACAGCTTTCCCCTGAAGAAGCCTTCCACTAAGACTGTTTTTGAGGAATTTCCAAAGTGATATGTGGAAGCCCATAGAGGGCTATGGTGAAAATGGAAATATTGTAAGATACTTACCGAAGAGAAGCTGTCTGAAAAACTGCTTTGTGTTCTGTTAGTTCATCTCACAGAGCTACAGCTTTTCCCTCAAGAAGCCGTTCACTAAGACTGTTTTGTGAAATTTGCAAAGTGATATTTGGAAGCCCATAGAGGGCTAAGGTGAAAAAGGAAATATCTTCCGTTAAAAACTGGAAAGAACCATTCTGAGAAAATGCGGTGTGTTCTGTTAATACATATCACCGAGCTGCAGCTTTCCCCTCAGGAAGCCGTTCACTAAGACTGTTCTTGTGGAATTGCAAAGTGATATTTGGAGGCACATAGAGGGCAATGGTGAAAAAGGAAACACCTTAAGATAAAAACTGAAAAGAAGCTTTCTGAGAAACTGCTTTGTGTTCTGTTAATTCAAGTCACAGAGTTACTCTTTTACCTCAGGAAGCCTTTCACTAAGGCTGTTCTTGTGGAATTTACAAAGTGATATTTTGAAGCCCATAGAGGGCTATTGTGAAAAAGGAAATACCTTCAGTTAAAAACTGAAAAGAAGCTTTCTGAGAAACTGCTTTGTGTTCTGTTAATTCATCTCAAAGAGTTACTGCTTTTGCCTCAAAAATCCTTCCTCTAAGACTGTTTTTGTGGAATTTCCAAAGTGATATTTCGATGCCCATAGTAGGCTATGGTGAAAATGTAAATATCCTAAGATAAAAACCAAAAAGAAGCTGTATGAAAAGTTGCTTTGTGTTTTGTTAGTTCACTCCCAGAGTTACAGCTTTGCCCTCAAGAAGCCGTTAACTAAGACTGTTTTGTGAAATTTGCAGTGATATTTGGAAGCCCATAGAGGGCTAAGGTGAAAAAGGAAATATCTTCCGTTAAAAACTGGAAAGAACCATTCTGAGAAACTGCGGTGTGTTCTGTTAGTACATATCACCGAGGTACAGCTTTCCTCTCAAGAAGCCTTTCGCTAAGACTGTTCTTGTGGGATTTCCAAAGTGATATTTGGAAGCCCATAGAGGGCTATAGTGAAAAAGGAAATATCTTCAGTTAATTACTGGAAAGAAGCTTTCTGAGAGACTGCTTTGTGTTCTGTTAATTCATCTCACAGAGTTACAGCTTCCCCCTCAAGAAGCCTTTCGCTAAGACTGTTCTTGTGGAATTTGCAAAGTCATATTTGGAAGCCCATAGAATACTATGGTGAAAAAGGAACTATCTTCCGTTAAAAACTGGAAAGAAGATTTGTGAGAAACTGCTTTGTGTTGTGTTAATTCAACTCATAGAGTTACAGATATCCCCTTCAGAAGCCTTTCGTTAAGACTGTTCTTCTGGAATTTGCAAAGTGATATTTGGAAGCCCATGAAGGGCTATGGTGAAAAGGGAAATAACTTCCGTTAAAAACTGGAAAGAAGCTTTCTGAAACACTGCCGTGTGTTCTGTTAATACATCTCACCGAGTTACAGCTTTCCCCTCAAGAAGCCTTTGTATAAGACTGTTCTTGTGGAATTTGCAAAGTGATACTTGGAAGCCCATAGAGGGCTATTTTGAAAATGGAAATATCCTAAGATAAAAACCGAAAAGAAGCTGTCTGAGAAACTGCTTTGTGTTGTGTTAGTTCATCTCACAGTGTTACAGCTTTCCCCTCAAGAAGCCCTTCACTAAGACTGTTCTTGTGAAATTTGCAAACTGATATTTGTATTCCCATAGAGGACTTTGGTGAAAAAGGAAATATCTTTCGTTAAAAACTGGAAAGAACCTTTCTGAGAAACTGCTTTGTGTTCTGTTAATTAATCTCACAGAGTTACAGCTTTCCTATCATGAAGCCGATCACTAAGGCTGTTCTTTTGGAATATGCAAAGTGATATTTGGAAGCCCATAGAGGGCTACGGTGAAAAAGGAAATATCCTAAGACAAAAACTGAAAAGAAGCTTTCTGAGAAACTGCTTTGTGTTCTGTTAGTTCGTCACCAGAGTTACAGCTTTCCCCTCAAAAAGCCTTTGGCTAAGACTGTTCTTGTGGAATTTGCAAAGTGAAATTTGGAAGCCCATTGAGGGCTATGATGAAAAAGGACATTTCTTCCATTAAAAACCGAAAAGAAGATTTCTGAGAAACTGCTTCGTGTTTTGTTAGTTCATCTCACAGAATTACAGCTTTGCACCCAGAAGCCTTTCGCTAAGACTGTTCTTGTGGAATTTGCAAAGTGATCTTAGAAGCCCGTAGAGGGCTATGGTGAAAAAGGAAATAACTTACGTTAAAAATTGGAAAGAAGCTTTCTGAGAAACTGATGTGTGTTCTGTTAAAACATCTCACCGTGTTACAGCTTTCACCTCAAGAAGCCTTTCGCTAAGACTGTTCTTGTGGAATTTTCTAAGTGATATTTGGAAGCCCATAGAGGGCTATGGGAAAAAGAAAATATCTTCGGTTGAAAACTGGAAAGAAGCTTTCTGAGAAACAGCTCTGTGTTCTGTTAATTCATTTCAGAGAGTTACAGCTTTCCGCTAAAGAAGTCTTTCGCTAAGACTGCTCTTTTGGAATTTGCAAAGTGATATTTGGAAGCCCTTAGAGGGCTATGGTGAAAAAGGAAATATCTTCCGTTAAAAACTGGAAAGAAGCATTCTGAGATACTGCCGTGTGTTCTGTTAATACATCTAACCGAGTTACAGCTTTCCCCTCTAGAAGCCTTTCGCTAAGACTGTTCTTGTGGCATTTGCAATGTGATATTTGGAAGCCCTTAGAGGGCTATGGTGAAATAGGAAATATCTTCCGTTAAAAACTGGAAAGAAGCATTCTGAGAAAATGCCGTGTCTTCTGTTAATACGTCTCACTGTGTTCCAGCTTTCCTCTCAAGAAGCCTTTCGCTAAGACTGTTCTTGTGGGATTTGCAATGTGATATTTGGAAGCCCATAGAGGACTATGGTGAGAAAGGAAATATCCTCCGTTAAAAACTGGAAAGAAGATTTGTGAGAAAATGCTTTGTGTTCTGTTAATTCATCTCACAGAGTTAGAGCTTTCCCCTCAAGAAGCCTTTCGCTAAGACTGTTCTTGTGGAATTTGCATAGTGATATTTGGAATCCCATAGAGGGCTATGGTGAAAATGGAAATAACTTCAGTTAAAAAATGAAAAGAAGCTTTGTGAGAAACTGCTTTGTGTTCTGTTAATTCATCTCAAATAGTTACAGCTTTCCCCTGAAGAAGCCTTCCACTAAGACTGTTTTTGAGGAATTTCCAAAGTGATATGTGGAAGCCCATAGAGGGCTATGGTGAAAATGGAAATATTGTAAGATACTTACCGAAGAGAAGCTGTCTGAAAAACTGCTTTGTGTTCTGTTAGTTCATCTCACAGAGCTACAGCTTTTCCCTCAAGAAGCCGTTCACTAAGACTGTTTTGTGAAATTTGCAAAGTGATATTTGGAAGCCCATAGAGGGCTAAGGTGAAAAAGGAAATATCTTCCGTTAAAAACTGGAAAGAACCATTCTGAGAAAATGCGGTGTGTTCTGTTAATACATATCACCGAGCTGCAGCTTTCCCCTCAGGAAGCCGTTCACTAAGACTGTTCTTGTGGAATTGCAAAGTGATATTTGGAGGCACATAGAGGGCAATGGTGAAAAAGGAAACACCTTAAGATAAAAACTGAAAAGAAGCTTTCTGAGAAACTGCTTTGTGTTCTGTTAATTCAAGTCACAGAGTTACTCTTTTACCTCAGGAAGCCTTTCACTAAGGCTGTTCTTGTGGAATTTACAAAGTGATATTTTGAAGCCCATAGAGGGCTATTGTGAAAAAGGAAATACCTTCAGTTAAAAACTGAAAAGAAGCTTTCTGAGAAACTGCTTTGTGTTCTGTTAATTCATCTCAAAGAGTTACTGCTTTTGCCTCAAAAATCCTTCCTCTAAGACTGTTTTTGTGGAATTTCCAAAGTGATATTTCGATGCCCATAGTAGGCTATGGTGAAAATGTAAATATCCTAAGATAAAAACCAAAAAGAAGCTGTATGAAAAGTTGCTTTGTGTTTTGTTAGTTCACTCCCAGAGTTACAGCTTTGCCCTCAAGAAGCCGTTAACTAAGACTGTTTTGTGAAATTTGCAGTGATATTTGGAAGCCCATAGAGGGCTAAGGTGAAAAAGGAAATATCTTCCGTTAAAAACTGGAAAGAACCATTCTGAGAAACTGCGGTGTGTTCTGTTAGTACATATCACCGAGGTACAGCTTTCCTCTCAAGAAGCCTTTCGCTAAGACTGTTCTTGTGGGATTTCCAAAGTGATATTTGGAAGCCCATAGAGGGCTATAGTGAAAAAGGAAATATCTTCAGTTAATTACTGGAAAGAAGCTTTCTGAGAGACTGCTTTGTGTTCTGTTAATTCATCTCACAGAGTTACAGCTTCCCCCTCAAGAAGCCTTTCGCTAAGACTGTTCTTGTGGAATTTGCAAAGTCATATTTGGAAGCCCATAGAATACTATGGTGAAAAAGGAACTATCTTCCGTTAAAAACTGGAAAGAAGATTTGTGAGAAACTGCTTTGTGTTGTGTTAATTCAACTCATAGAGTTACAGATATCCCCTTCAGAAGCCTTTCGTTAAGACTGTTCTTCTGGAATTTGCAAAGTGATATTTGGAAGCCCATGAAGGGCTATGGTGAAAAGGGAAATAACTTCCGTTAAAAACTGGAAAGAAGCTTTCTGAAACACTGCCGTGTGTTCTGTTAATACATCTCACCGAGTTACAGCTTTCCCCTCAAGAAGCCTTTGTATAAGACTGTTCTTGTGGAATTTGCAAAGTGATACTTGGAAGCCCATAGAGGGCTATTTTGAAAATGGAAATATCCTAAGATAAAAACCGAAAAGAAGCTGTCTGAGAAACTGCTTTGTGTTGTGTTAGTTCATCTCACAGTGTTACAGCTTTCCCCTCAAGAAGCCCTTCACTAAGACTGTTCTTGTGAAATTTGCAAACTGATATTTGTATTCCCATAGAGGACTTTGGTGAAAAAGGAAATATCTTTCGTTAAAAACTGGAAAGAACCTTTCTGAGAAACTGCTTTGTGTTCTGTTAATTAATCTCACAGAGTTACAGCTTTCCTATCATGAAGCCGATCACTAAGGCTGTTCTTTTGGAATATGCAAAGTGATATTTGGAAGCCCATAGAGGGCTACGGTGAAAAAGGAAATATCCTAAGACAAAAACTGAAAAGAAGCTTTCTGAGAAACTGCTTTGTGTTCTGTTAGTTCGTCACCAGAGTTACAGCTTTCCCCTCAAAAAGCCTTTGGCTAAGACTGTTCTTGTGGAATTTGCAAAGTGAAATTTGGAAGCCCATTGAGGGCTATGATGAAAAAGGACATTTCTTCCATTAAAAACCGAAAAGAAGATTTCTGAGAAACTGCTTCGTGTTTTGTTAGTTCATCTCACAGAATTACAGCTTTGCACCCAGAAGCCTTTCGCTAAGACTGTTCTTGTGGAATTTGCAAAGTGATCTTAGAAGCCCGTAGAGGGCTATGGTGAAAAAGGAAATAACTTACGTTAAAAATTGGAAAGAAGCTTTCTGAGAAACTGATGTGTGTTCTGTTAAAACATCTCACCGTGTTACAGCTTTCACCTCAAGAAGCCTTTCGCTAAGACTGTTCTTGTGGAATTTTCTAAGTGATATTTGGAAGCCCATAGAGGGCTATGGGAAAAAGAAAATATCTTCGGTTGAAAACTGGAAAGAAGCTTTCTGAGAAACAGCTCTGTGTTCTGTTAATTCATTTCAGAGAGTTACAGCTTTCCGCTAAAGAAGTCTTTCGCTAAGACTGCTCTTTTGGAATTTGCAAAGTGATATTTGGAAGCCCTTAGAGGGCTATGGTGAAAAAGGAAATATCTTCCGTTAAAAACTGGAAAGAAGCATTCTGAGATACTGCCGTGTGTTCTGTTAATACATCTAACCGAGTTACAGCTTTCCCCTCTAGAAGCCTTTCGCTAAGACTGTTCTTGTGGCATTTGCAATGTGATATTTGGAAGCCCTTAGAGGGCTATGGTGAAATAGGAAATATCTTCCGTTAAAAACTGGAAAGAAGCATTCTGAGAAAATGCCGTGTCTTCTGTTAATACGTCTCACTGTGTTCCAGCTTTCCTCTCAAGAAGCCTTTCGCTAAGACTGTTCTTGTGGGATTTGCAATGTGATATTTGGAAGCCCATAGAGGACTATGGTGAGAAAGGAAATATCCTCCGTTAAAAACTGGAAAGAAGATTTGTGAGAAAATGCTTTGTGTTCTGTTAATTCATCTCACAGAGTTAGAGCTTTCCCCTCAAGAAGCCTTTCGCTAAGACTGTTCTTGTGGAATTTGCATAGTGATATTTGGAATCCCATAGAGGGCTATGGTGAAAATGGAAATAACTTCAGTTAAAAAATGAAAAGAAGCTTTGTGAGAAACTGCTTTGTGTTCTGTTAATTCATCTCAAATAGTTACAGCTTTCCCCTGAAGAAGCCTTCCACTAAGACTGTTTTTGAGGAATTTCCAAAGTGATATGTGGAAGCCCATAGAGGGCTATGGTGAAAATGGAAATATTGTAAGATACTTACCGAAGAGAAGCTGTCTGAAAAACTGCTTTGTGTTCTGTTAGTTCATCTCACAGAGCTACAGCTTTTCCCTCAAGAAGCCGTTCACTAAGACTGTTTTGTGAAATTTGCAAAGTGATATTTGGAAGCCCATAGAGGGCTAAGGTGAAAAAGGAAATATCTTCCGTTAAAAACTGGAAAGAACCATTCTGAGAAAATGCGGTGTGTTCTGTTAATACATATCACCGAGCTGCAGCTTTCCCCTCAGGAAGCCGTTCACTAAGACTGTTCTTGTGGAATTGCAAAGTGATATTTGGAGGCACATAGAGGGCAATGGTGAAAAAGGAAACACCTTAAGATAAAAACTGAAAAGAAGCTTTCTGAGAAACTGCTTTGTGTTCTGTTAATTCAAGTCACAGAGTTACTCTTTTACCTCAGGAAGCCTTTCACTAAGGCTGTTCTTGTGGAATTTACAAAGTGATATTTTGAAGCCCATAGAGGGCTATGGTGAAAAAGGAAATACCTTCAGTTAAAAACTGAAAAGAAGCTTTCTGAGAAACTGCTTTGTGTTCTGTTAATTCATCTCAAAGAGTTACTGCTTTTGCCTCAAAAATCCTTCCTCTAAGACTGTTTTTGTGGAATTTCCAAAGTGATATTTCGATGCCCATAGTAGGCTATGGTGAAAATGTAAATATCCTAAGATAAAAACCAAAAAGAAGCTGTATGAAAAGTTGCTTTGTGTTTTGTTAGTTCACTCCCAGAGTTACAGCTTTGCCCTCAAGAAGCCGTTAACTAAGACTGTTTTGTGAAATTTGCAGTGATATTTGGAAGCCCATAGAGGGCTAAGGTGAAAAAGGAAATATCTTCCGTTAAAAACTGGAAAGAACCATTCTGAGAAACTGCGGTGTGTTCTGTTAGTACATATCACCGAGGTACAGCTTTCCTCTCAAGAAGCCTTTCGCTAAGACTGTTCTTGTGGGATTTCCAAAGTGATATTTGGAAGCCCATAGAGGGCTATAGTGAAAAAGGAAATATCTTCAGTTAATTACTGGAAAGAAGCTTTCTGAGAGACTGCTTTGTGTTCTGTTAATTCATCTCACAGAGTTACAGCTTCCCCCTCAAGAAGCCTTTCGCTAAGACTGTTCTTGTGGAATTTGCAAAGTCATATTTGGAAGCCCATAGAATACTATGGTGAAAAAGGAACTATCTTCCGTTAAAAACTGGAAAGAAGATTTGTGAGAAACTGCTTTGTGTTGTGTTAATTCAACTCATAGAGTTACAGATATCCCCTTCAGAAGCCTTTCGTTAAGACTGTTCTTCTGGAATTTGCAAAGTGATATTTGGAAGCCCATGAAGGGCTATGGTGAAAAGGGAAATAACTTCCGTTAAAAACTGGAAAGAAGCTTTCTGAAACACTGCCGTGTGTTCTGTTAATACATCTCACCGAGTTACAGCTTTCCCCTCAAGAAGCCTTTGTATAAGACTGTTCTTGTGGAATTTGCAAAGTGATACTTGGAAGCCCATAGAGGGCTATTTTGAAAATGGAAATATCCTAAGATAAAAACCGAAAAGAAGCTGTCTGAGAAACTGCTTTGTGTTGTGTTAGTTCATCTCACAGTGTTACAGCTTTCCCCTCAAGAAGCCCTTCACTAAGACTGTTCTTGTGAAATTTGCAAACTGATATTTGTATTCCCATAGAGGACTTTGGTGAAAAAGGAAATATCTTTCGTTAAAAACTGGAAAGAACCTTTCTGAGAAACTGCTTTGTGTTCTGTTAATTAATCTCACAGAGTTACAGCTTTCCTATCATGAAGCCGATCACTAAGGCTGTTCTTTTGGAATATGCAAAGTGATATTTGGAAGCCCATAGAGGGCTACGGTGAAAAAGGAAATATCCTAAGACAAAAACTGAAAAGAAGCTTTCTGAGAAACTGCTTTGTGTTCTGTTAGTTCGTCACCAGAGTTACAGCTTTCCCCTCAAAAAGCCTTTGGCTAAGACTGTTCTTGTGGAATTTGCAAAGTGAAATTTGGAAGCCCATTGAGGGCTATGATGAAAAAGGACATTTCTTCCATTAAAAACCGAAAAGAAGATTTCTGAGAAACTGCTTCGTGTTTTGTTAGTTCATCTCACAGAATTACAGCTTTGCTCCCAGAAGCCTTTCGCTAAGACTGTTCTTGTGGAATTTGCAAAGTGATCTTAGAAGCCCGTAGAGGGCTATGGTGAAAAAGGAAATAACTTACGTTAAAAACTGGAAAGAAGCTTTCTGAGAAACTGATGTGTGTTCTGTTAAAACATCTCACCGTGTTACAGCTTTCACCTCAAGAAGCCTTTCGCTAAGACTGTTCTTGTGGAATTTTCTAAGTGATATTTGGAAGCCCATAGAGGGCTATGGGAAAAAGAAAATATCTTCGGTTGAAAACTGGAAAGAAGCTTTCTGAGAAACAGCTCTGTGTTCTGTTAATTCATTTCAGAGAGTTACAGCTTTCCGCTAAAGAAGTCTTTCGCTAAGACTGCTCTTTTGGAATTTGCAAAGTGATATTTGGAAGCCCTTAGAGGGCTATGGTGAAAAAGGAAATATCTTCCGTTAAAAACTGGAAAGAAGCATTCTGAGATACTGCCGTGTGTTCTGTTAATACATCTAACCGAGTTACAGCTTTCCCCTCTAGAAGCCTTTCGCTAAGACTGTTCTTGTGGCATTTGCAATGTGATATTTGGAAGCCCTTAGAGGGCTATGGTGAAATAGGAAATATCTTCCGTTAGAAACTGGAAAGAAGCATTCTGAGAAAATGCCGTGTCTTCTGTTAATACGTCTCACTGTGTTCCAGCTTTCCTCTCAAGAAGCCTTTCGCTAAGACTGTTCTTGTGGGATTTGCAATGTGATATTTGGAAGCCCATAGAGGACTATGGTGAGAAAGGAAATATCCTCCGTTAAAAACTGGAAAGAAGATTGGTGAGAAAATGCTTTGTGTTCTGTTAATTCATCTCACAGAGTTAGAGCTTTCCCCTCAAGAAGCCTTTCGCTAAGACTGTTCTTGTGGAATTTGCATAGTGATATTTGGAATCCCATAGAGGGCTATGGTGAAAATGGAAATAACTTCAGTTAAAAAATGAAAAGAAGCTTTCCGAGAAACTGCTTTGTGTTCTGTTAATTCATCTCAAAGAGTTACAGCTTTCCCCTGAAGAAGCCTTCCGCTAAGACTGTTTTTGAGGAATTTCCAAAGTGATATGTGGAAGCCCATAGAGGGCTATGGTGAAAATGGAAATATTGTAAGATACTTACCGAAGAGAAGCTGTCTGAAAAACTGCTTTGTGTTCTGTTAGTTCATCTCACAGAGCTACAGCTTTTCCCTCAAGAAGCCGTTCACTAAGACTGTTTTGTGAAATTTGCAAAGTGATATTTGGAAGCCCATAGAGGGCTAAGGTGAAAAAGGAAATATCTTCCGTTAAAAACTGGAAAGAACCATTATGAGAAAATGCGGTGTGTTCTGTTAGTACATATCACCGAGCTGCAGCTTTCCCCTCAGGAAGCCGTTCACTAAGACTGTTCTTGTGGAATTGCAAAGTGATATTTGGAGGCACATAGAGGGCAATGGTGAAAAAGGAAACACCTTAAGATAAAAACTGAAAAGAAGCTTTCTGAGAAACTGCTTTGTGTTCTGTTAATTCAAGTCACAGAGTTACTCTTTTACCTCAGGAAGCCTTTCACTAAGGCTGTTCTTGTGGAATTTACAAAGTGATATTTTGAAGCCCATAGAGGGCTATTGTGAAAAAGGAAATACCTTCAGTTAAAAACTGAAAAGAAGCTTTCTGAGAAACTGCTTTGTGTTCTGTTAATTCATCTCAAAGAGTTACTGCTTTTGCCTCAAAAATCCTTCCTCTAAGACTGTTTTTGTGGAATTTCCAAAGTGATATTTCGATGCCCATAGTAGGCTATGGTGAAAATGTAAATATCCTAAGATAAAAACCAAAAAGAAGCTGTATGAAAAGTTGCTTTGTGTTTTGTTAGTTCACTCCCAGAGTTACAGCTTTGCCCTCAAGAAGCCGTTAACTAAGACTGTTTTGTGAAATTTGCAGTGATATTTGGAAGCCCATAGAGGGCTAAGGTGAAAAAGGAAATAT
This sequence comes from Chlorocebus sabaeus, assembly GCF_047675955.1. Lineage (NCBI taxonomy): Eukaryota > Metazoa > Chordata > Mammalia > Primates > Cercopithecidae > Chlorocebus > Chlorocebus sabaeus. The sequence continues at coordinate 996,023 of NW_027327815.1, forward strand.
CTTCCGTTAAAAACTGGAAAGAACCATTCTGAGAAACTGCGGTGTGTTCTGTTAGTACATATCACCGAGGTACAGCTTTCCTCTCAAGAAGCCTTTCGCTAAGTCTGTTCTTGTGGGATTTCCAAAGTGATATTTGGAAGCCCATAGAGGGCTATAGTGAAAAAGGAAATATCTTCAGTTAAATACTGGAAAGAAGCTTTCTGAGAGACTGCTTTGTGTTCTGTTAATTCATCTCGCAGAGTTACAGCTTCCCCCTCAAGAAGCCTTTCGCTAAGACTGTTCTTGTGGAATTTGCAAAGTCATATTTGGAAGCCCATAGAATACTATGGTGAAATAGGAACTATCTTCCGTTAAAAACTGGAAAGAAGATTTGTGAGAAACTGCTTTGTGTTCTGTTAATTCAATTCTAGAGTTACAGATTTCCCCTTCAGAAGCCTTTCGTTAAGACTGTTCTTCTGGAATTTGCAAAGTGATATTTGGAAGCCCATGAAGGGCTATGGTGAAAAGGGAAATAACTTCCGTTAAAAACTGGAAAGAAGCTTTCTGAAACACTGCCGTGTCTTCTGTTAATACATCTCACCGAGTTACAGCTTTCCCCTCAAGAAGCCTTTGTATAAGACTGTTCTTGTGGAATTTGCAAAGTGATACTTGGAAGCCCATAGAGGGCTATTTTGAAAATGGAAATATCCTAAGATAAAAACCGAAAAGAAGCTGTCTGAGAATCTGCTTTGTGTTGTGTTAGTTCATCTCACAGTGTTACAGCTTTCCCCTCAAGAAGCCCTTCACTAAGACTGTTCTTGTGAAATTTGCAAACTGATATTTGTATTCCCATAGAGGACTTTGGTGAAAAAGGAAATATCTTTCGTTAAAAACTGGAAAGAACCTTTCTGAGAAACTGCTTTGTGTTCTGTTAATTAATCTCACAGAGTTACAGCTTTCCTATCATGAAGCCGATCACTAAGGCTGTTCTTTTGGAATATGCAAAGTGATATTTGGAAGCCCATAGAGGGCTACGGTGAAAAAGGAAATATCCTAAGACAAAAACTGAAAAGAAGCTTTCTGAGAAACTGCTTTGTGTTCTGTTAGTTCGTCACCAGAGTTACAGCTTTCCCCTCAAAAAGCCTTTGGCTAAGACTGTTCTTGTGGAATTTGCAAAGTGAAATTTGGAAGCCCATTGAGGGCTATGATGAAAAAGGACATTTCTTCCATTAAAAACCGAAAAGAAGATTTCTGAGAAACTGCTTCGTGTTTTGTTAGTTCATCTCACAGAATTACAGCTTTGCTCCCAGAAGCCTTTCGCTAAGACTGTTCTTGTGGAATTTGCAAAGTGATCTTAGAAGCCCGTAGAGGGCTATGGTGAAAAAGGAAATAACTTACGTTAAAAATTGGAAAGAAGCTTTCTGAGAAACTGATGTGTGTTCTGTTAAAACATCTCACCGTGTTACAGCTTTCACCTCAAGAAGCCTTTCGCTAAGACTGTTCTTGTGGAATTTTCTAAGTGATATTTGGAAGCCCATAGAGGGCTATGGGAAAAAGAAAATATCTTCGGTTGAAAACTGGAAAGAAGCTTTCTGAGAAACAGCTCTGTGTTCTGTTAATTCATTTCAGAGAGTTACAGCTTTCCGCTAAAGAAGTCTTTCGCTAAGACTGCTCTTTTGGAATTTGCAAAGTGATATTTGGAAGCCCTTAGAGGGCTATGGTGAAAAAGGAAATATCTTCCGTTAAAAACTGGAAAGAAGCATTCTGAGATACTGCCGTGTGTTCTGTTAATACATCTAACCGAGTTACAGCTTTCCCCTCTAGAAGCCTTTCGCTAAGACTGTTCTTGTGGCATTTGCAATGTGATATTTGGAAGCCCTTAGAGGGCTATGGTGAAATAGGAAATATCTTCCGTTAAAAACTGGAAAGAAGCATTCTGAGAAAATGCCGTGTCTTCTGTTAATACGTCTCACTGTGTTCCAGCTTTCCTCTCAAGAAGCCTTTCGCTAAGACTGTTCTTGTGGGATTTGCAATGTGATATTTGGAAGCCCATAGAGGACTATGGTGAGAAAGGAAATATCCTCCGTTAAAAACTGGAAAGAAGATTGGTGAGAAAATGCTTTGTGTTCTGTTAATTCATCTCACAGAGTTAGAGCTTTCCCCTCAAGAAGCCTTTCGCTAAGACTGTTCTTGTGGAATTTGCATAGTGATATTTGGAATCCCATAGAGGGCTATGGTGAAAATGGAAATAACTTCAGTTAAAAAATGAAAAGAAGCTTTCCGAGAAACTGCTTTGTGTTCTGTTAATTCATCTCAAAGAGTTACAGCTTTCCCCTGAAGAAGCCTTCCGCTAAGACTGTTTTTGAGGAATTTCCAAAGTGATATGTGGAAGCCCATAGAGGGCTATGGTGAAAATGGAAATATTGTAAGATACTTACCGAAGAGAAGCTGTCTGAAAAACTGCTTTGTGTTCTGTTAGTTCATCTCACAGAGCTACAGCTTTTCCCTCAAGAAGCCGTTCACTAAGACTGTTTTGTGAAATTTGCAAAGTGATATTTGGAAGCCCATAGAGGGCTAAGGTGAAAAGGGAAATATCTTCCGTTAAAAACTGGAAAGAACCATTCTGAGAAAATGCGGTGTGTTCTGTTAATACATATCACCGAGCTTCAGCTTTCCCCTCAGGAAGCCGTTCACTAAGACTGTTCTTGTGGAATTGCAAAGTGATATTTGGAGGCACATAGAGGGCAATGGTGAAAAAGGAAACACCTTAAGATAAAAACTGAAAAGAAGCTTTCTGAGAAACTGCTTTGTGTTCTGTTAATTCAAGTCACAGAGTTACTCTTTTACCTCAGGAAGCCTTTCACTAAGGCTGTTCTTGTGGAATTTACAAAGTGATATTTTGAAGCCCATAGAGGGCTATTGTGAAAAAGGAAATACCTTCAGTTAAAAACTGAAAAGAAGCTTTCTGAGAAACTGCTTTGTGTTCTGTTAATTCATCTCAAAGAGTTACTGCTTTTGCCTCAAAAATCCTTCCTCTAAGACTGTTTTTGTGGAATTTCCAAAGTGATATTTCGATGCCCATAGTAGGCTATGGTGAAAATGTAAATATCCTAAGATAAAAACCAAAAAGAAGCTGTATGAAAAGTTGCTTTGTGTTTTGTTAGTTCACTCCCAGAGTTACAGCTTTGCCCTCAAGAAGCCGTTAACTAAGACTGTTTTGTGAAATTTGCAGTGATATTTGGAAGCCCATAGAGGGCTAAGGTGAAAAAGGAAATATCTTCCGTTAAAAACTGGAAAGAACCATTCTGAGAAACTGCGGTGTGTTCTGTTAGTACATATCACCGAGGTACAGCTTTCCTCTCAAGAAGCCTTTCGCTAAGACTGTTCTTGTGGGATTTCCAAAGTGATATTTGGAAGCCCATAGAGGGCTATAGTGAAAAAGGAAATATCGTCAGTTAAATACTGGAAAGAAGCTTTCTGAGAGACTGCTTTGTGTTCTGTTAATTCATCTCACAGAGTTACAGTTTCCCCCTCAAGAAGCCTTTCGCTAAGACTGTTCTTGTGGAATTTGCAAAGTCATATTTGGAAGCCCATAGAATACTATGGTGAAAAAGGAACTATCTTCCGTTAAAAACTGGAAAGAAGATTTGTGAGAAACTGCTTTGTGTTCTGTTAATTCAACTCATAGAGTTACAGATTTCCCCTTCAGAAGCCTTTCGTTAAGACTGTTCTTCTGGAATTTGCAAAGTGATATTTGGAAGCCCATGAAAGGCTATGGTGAAAAGGGAAATAACTTCCGTTAAAAACAGGAAAGAAGCTTTCTGAAACACTGCCGTGTGTTCTGTTAATACATCTCACCGAGTTACAGCTTTCCCCTCAAGAAGCCTTTGTATAAGACTGTTCTTGTGGAATTTGCAAAGTGATACTTGGAAGCCCATAGAGGGCTATTTTGAAAATGGAAATATCCTAAGATAAAAACCGAAAAGAAGATTTCTGAGAAACTGCTTCGTGTTTTGTTAGTTCATCTCACAGAATTACAGCTTTGCTCCCAGAAGCCTTTTGCTAAGACTGTTCTTGTGGAATTTGCAAAGTGATCTTAGAAGCCCGTAGAGGGCAATGGTGAAAAAGGAAATAACTTACGTTAAAAATTGGAAAGAAGCTTTCTGAGAAACTGATGTGTGTTCTGTTAAATCATCTCACCGTGTTACAGCTTTCACCTCAAGAAGCCTTTCGCTAAGACTGTTCTTGTGGAATTTTCTAAGTGATATTTGGAAGCCCATAGAGGGCTATGGGAAAAAGAAACTATCTTCGGTTGAAAACTGGAAAGAAGCTTTCTGAGAAACAGCTCTGTGTTCTGTTAATTCATTTCAGAGAGTTACAGCTTTCCGCTAAAGAAGTCTTTCGCTAAGACTGCTCTTTTGGAATTTGCAAAGTGATATTTGGAAGCCCTTAGAGGGCTATGGTGAAAAAGGAAATATCTTCCGTTAAAAACTGGAAAGAAGCATTCTGAGATACTGCCGTGTGTTCTGTTAATACATCTAACCGAGTTACAGCTTTCCCCTCTAGAAGCCTTTCGCTAAGACTGTTCTTGTGGCATTTGCAATGTGATATTTGGAAGCCCTTAGAGGGCTATGGTGAAATAGGAAATATCTTCCGTTAAAAACTGGAAAGAAGCATTCTGAGAAAAAGCCGTGTCTTCTGTTAATACGTCTCACTGTGTTCCAGCTTTCCTCTCAAGAAGCCTTTCGCTAAGACTGTTCTTGTGGGATTTGCAATGTGATATTTGGAAGCCCATAGAGGACTATGGTGAGAAAGGAAATATCCTCCGTTAAAAACTGGAAAGAAGATTTGTGAGAAAATGCTGTGTGTTCTGTTAATTCATCTCACAGAGTTAGAGCTTTCCCCTCAAGAAGCCTTTCGCTAAGACTGTTCTTGTGGAATTTGCATAGTGATATTTGGAATCCCATAGAGGGCTATGGTGAAAATGGAAATAACTTCAGTTAAAAAATGAAAAGAAGCTTTCCGAGAAACTGCTTTGTGTTCTGTTAATTCATCTCAAAGAGTTACAGCTTTCCCCTGAAGAAGCCTTCCGCTAAGACTGTTTTTGAGGAATTTCCAAAGTGATATGTGGAAGCAAATAGAGGGCTATGGTGAAAATGGAAATATTGTAAGATACTTACCGAAGAGAAGCTGTCTGAAAAACTGCTTTGTGTTCTGTTAGTTCATCTCACAGAGCTACAGCTTTTCCCTCAAGAAGCCGTTCACTAAGACTGTTTTGTGAAATTTGCAAAGTGATATTTGGAAGCCCATAGAGGGCTAAGGTGAAAAAGGAAATATCTTCCGTTAAAAACTGGAAAGATCCATTCTGAGAAACTGCGGTGTGTTCTGTTAGTACATATCACCGAGGTACAGCTTTCCTCTCAAGAAGCCTTTCTTTAAGACTGTTCTTGTGGGATTTCCAAAGTGAAATTTGGAAGCCCATGAAAGGCTATGGTGAAAAGGGAAATAACTTCCGTTAAAAACTGGAAAGAAGCTTTCTGAAACACTGCCGTGTGTTCTGTTAATACATCTCACCGAGTTACAGCTTTCCCCTCAAGAAGCCTTTGTATAAGACTGTTCTTGTGGAATTTGCAAAGTGATACTTGGAAGCCCATAGAGGGCTATTTTGAAAATGGAAATATCCTAAGATAAAAACCGAAAAGAAGCTGTCTGAGAAACTGCTTTGTGTTGTGTTAGTTCATCTCACAGTGTTACAGCTTTCCCCTCAAGAAGCCCTTCACTAAGACTGTTCTTGTGAAATTTGCAAACTGATATTTGTATTCCCATAGAGGACTTTGGTGAAAAAGGAAATATCTTTCGTTAAAAACTGGAAAGAACCTTTGTGAGAAACTGCTTTGTGTTCTGTTAATTAATCTCACAGAGTTACAGCTTTCCTATCATGAAGCCGATCACTAAGGCTGTTCTTTTGGAATATGCAAAGTGATATTTGGAAGCCCATAGAGGGCTACGGTGAAAAAGGAAATATCCTAAGACAAAAACTGAAAAGAAGCTTTCTGAGAAACTGCTTTGTGTTCTGTTAGTTCGTCACCAGAGTTACAGCTTTCCCCTCAAAAAGCCTTTGGCTAAGACTGTTCTTGTGGAATTTGCAAAGTGAAATTTGGAAGCCCATTGAGGGCTATGATGAAAAAGGACATTTCTTCCATTAAAAACCGAAAAGAAGATTTCTGAGAAACTGCTTCGTGTTTTGTTAGTTCATCTCACAGAATTACAGCTTTGTTCCCAGAAGCCTTTCGCTAAGACTGTTCTTGTGGAATTTGCAAAGTGATCTTAGAAGCCCGTAGAGGGCTATGGTGAAAAAGGAAATAACTTACGTTAAAAATTGGAAAGAAGCTTTCTGAGAAACTGATGTGTGTTCTGTTAAAACATCTCACCGTGTTACAGCTTTCACCTCAAGAAGCCTTTCGCTAAGACTGTTCTTGTGGAATTTTCTAAGTGATATTTGGAAGCCCATAGAGGGCTATGGGAAAAAGAAAATATCTTCGGTTGAAAACTGGAAAGAAGCTTTCTGAGAAACAGCTCTGTGTTCTGTTAATTCATTTCAGAGAGTTACAGCTTTCCGCTAAAGAAGTCTTTCGCTAAGACTGCTCTTTTGGAATTTGCAAAGTGATATTTGGAAGTCCTTAGAGGGCTATGGTGAAAAAGGAAATATCTTCCGTTAAAAACTGGAAAGAAGCATTCTGAGATACTGCCGTGTGTTCGGTTAATACATCTAACCGAGTTACAGCTTTCCCCTCTAGAAGCCTTTCGCTAAGACTGTTCTTGTGGCATTTGCAATGTGATATTTGGAAGCCCTTAGAGGGCTATGGTGAAATAGGAAATATCTTCCGTGAAAAACTGGAAAGAAGCATTCTGAGAAAATGCCGTGTCTTCTGTTAATACGTCTCACTGTGTTCCAGCTTTCCTCTCAAGAAGCCTTTCGCTAAGACTGTTCTTGTGGGATTTGCAATGTGATATTTGGAAGCCCATAGAGGACTATGGTGAGAAAGGAAATATCCTCCGTTAAAAACTGGAAAGAAGATTTGTGAGAAAATGCTTTGTGTTCTGTTAATTCATCTCACAGAGTTAGAGCTTTCCCCTCAAGAAGCCTTTCGCTAAGACTGTTCTTGTGGAATTTGCATAGTGATATTTAGAATCCCATAGAGGGCTATGGTGAAAATGGAAATAACTTCAGTTAAAAAATGAAAAGAAGCTTTCCGAGAAACTGCTTTGTGTTCTGTTAATTCATCTCAAAGAGTTACAGCTTTCCCCTGAAGAAGCCTTCCGCTAAGACTGTTTTTGAGGAATTTCCAAAGTGATATGTGGAAGCCCATAGAGGGCTATGGTGAAAATGGAAATATTGTAAGATACTTACCGAAGAGAAGCTGTCTGAAAAACTGCTTTGTGTTCTGTTAGTTCATCTCACAGAGCTACAGCTTTTCCCTCAAGAAGCCGTTCACTAAGACTGTTTTGTGAAATTTGCAAAGTGATATTTGGAAGCCCATAGAGGGCTAAGGTGAAAAAGGAAATATCTTCCGTTAAAAACTGGAAAGAACCATTCTGAGAAACTGCGGTGTGTTCTGTTAGTACATATCACCGAGGTACAGCTTTCCTCTCAAGAAGCCTTTCGCTAAGACTGTTCTTGTGGGATTTCCAAAGTGATATTTGGAAGCCCATAGACGGCTATAGTGAAAAAGGAAATATCTTCAGTTAAATACTGGAAAGAAGCTTTCTGAGAGACTGCTTTGTGTTCTGTTAATTCATCTCACAGAGTTACAGCTTCCCCCTCAAGAAGCCTTTCGCTAAGACTGTTCTTGTGGAATTTGCAAAGTCATATTTGGAAGCCCATAGAATACTATGGTGAAAAAGGAACTATCTTCCGTTAAAAACTGGAAAAGGAGATTTGTGAGAAACTGCTTTGTGTTGTGTTAATTCAACTCATAGAGTGACAGATTTCCCCTTCAGAAGCCTTTCGTTAAGACTGTTCTTCTGGAATTTGCAAAGTGATATTTGGAAGCCCATGAAGGGCTATGGTGAAAAGGGAAATAACTTCCGTTAAAAACTGGAAAGAAGCTTTCTGAAACACTGCCGTGTGTTCTGTTAATACATCTCACCGAGTTACAGCTTTCCCCTCAAGAAGCCTTTGTATAAGACTGTTCTTGTGGAATTTGCAAAGTGATACTTGGAAGCCCATAGAGGGCTATTTTGAAAATGGAAATATCCTAAGATAAAAACCGAAAAGAAGCTGTCTGAGAAACTGCTTTGTGTTGTGTTAGTTCATCTCACAGTGTTACAGCTTTCCCCTCAAGAAGCCCTTCACTAAGACTGTTCTTGTGAAATTTGCAAACTGATATTTGTATTCCCATAGAGGACTTTGGTGAAAAAGGAAATATCTTTCGTTAAAAACTGGAAAGAACCTTTGTGAGAAACTGCTTTGTGTTCTGTTAATTAATCTCACAGAGTTACAGCTTTCCTATCATGAAGCCGATCACTAAGGCTGTTCTTTTGGAATATGCAAAGTGATATTTGGAAGCCCATAGAGGGCTACGGTGAAAAAGGAAATATCCTAAGACAAAAACTGAAAAGAAGCTTTCTGAGAAACTGCTTTGTGTTCTGTTAGTTCGTCACCAGAGTTACAGCTTTCCCCTCAAAAAGCCTTTGGCTAAGACTGTTCTTGTGGAATTTGCAAAGTGAAATTTGGAAGCCCATTGAGGGCTATGATGAAAAAGGACATTTCTTCCATTAAAAACCGAAAAGAAGATTTCTGAGAAACTGCTTCGTGTTTTGTTAGTTCATCTCACAGAATTACAGCTTTGCTCCCAGAAGCCTTTCGCTAAGACTGTTCTTGTGGAATTTGCAAAGTGATCTTAGAAGCCCGTAGAGGGCTATGGTGAAAAAGGAAATAACTTACGTTAAAAATTGGAAAGAAGCTTTCTGAGAAACTGATGTGTGTTCTGTTAAAACATCTCACCGTGTTACAGCTTTCACCTCAAGAAGCCTTTCGCTAAGACTGTTCTTGTGGAATTTTCTAAGTGATATTTGGAAGCCCATAGAGGGCTATGGGAAAAAGAAAATATCTTCGGTTGAAAACTGGAAAGAAGCTTTCTGAGAAACAGCTCTGTGTTCTGTTAATTCATTTCAGAGAGTTACAGCTTTCCGCTAAAGAAGTCTTTCGCTAAGACTGCTCTTTTGGAATTTGCAAAGTGATATTTGGAAGTCCTTAGAGGGCTATGGTGAAAAAGGAAATATCTTCCGTTAAAAACTGGAAAGAAGCATTCTGAGATACTGCCGTGTGTTCGGTTAATACATCTAACCGAGTTACAGCTTTCCCCTCTAGAAGCCTTTCGCTAAGACTGTTCTTGTGGCATTTGCAATGTGATATTTGGAAGCCCTTAGAGGGCTATGGTGAAATAGGAAATATCTTCCGTGAAAAACTGGAAAGAAGCATTCTGAGAAAATGCCGTGTCTTCTGTTAATACGTCTCACTGTGTTCCAGCTTTCCTCTCAAGAAGCCTTTCGCTAAGACTGTTCTTGTGGGATTTGCAATGTGATATTTGGAAGCCCATAGAGGACTATGGTGAGAAAGGAAATATCCTCCGTTAAAAACTGGAAAGAAGATTTGTGAGAAAATGCTTTGTGTTCTGTTAATTCATCTCACAGAGTTAGAGCTTTCCCCTCAAGAAGCCTTTCGCTAAGACTGTTCTTGTGGAATTTGCATAGTGATATTTAGAATCCCATAGAGGGCTATGGTGAAAATGGAAATAACTTCAGTTAAAAAATGAAAAGAAGCTTTCCGAGAAACTGCTTTGTGTTCTGTTAATTCATCTCAAAGAGTTACAGCTTTCCCCTGAAGAAGCCTTCCGCTAAGACTGTTTTTGAGGAATTTCCAAAGTGATATGTGGAAGCCCATAGAGGGCTATGGTGAAAATGGAAATATTGTAAGATACTTACCGAAGAGAAGCTGTCTGAAAAACTGCTTTGTGTTCTGTTAGTTCATCTCACAGAGCTACAGCTTTTCCCTCAAGAAGCCGTTCACTAAGACTGTTTTGTGAAATTTGCAAAGTGATATTTGGAAGCCCATAGAGGGCTAAGGTGAAAAAGGAAATATCTTCCGTTAAAAACTGGAAAGAACCATTCTGAGAAACTGCGGTGTGTTCTGTTAGTACATATCACCGAGGTACAGCTTTCCTCTCAAGAAGCCTTTCGCTAAGACTGTTCTTGTGGGATTTCCAAAGTGATATTTGGAAGCCCATAGACGGCTATAGTGAAAAAGGAAATATCTTCAGTTAAATACTGGAAAGAAGCTTTCTGAGAGACTGCTTTGTGTTCTGTTAATTCATCTCACAGAGTTACAGCTTCCCCCTCAAGAAGCCTTTCGCGAAGACTGTTCTTGTGGAATTTGCAAAGTCATATTTGGAAGCCCATAGAATACTATGGTGAAAAAGGAACTATCTTCCGTTAAAAACTGGAAAGAAGATTTGTGAGAAACTGCGGTGTGTTCTGTTAATTCAACTCATAGAGTTACAGATTTCCCCTTCAGAAGCCTTTCGTTAAGACTGTTCTTCTGGAATTTGCAAAGTGATATTTGGAAGCCCATGAAGGGCTATGGTGAAAAGGGAAATAACTTCCGTTAAAAACTGGAAAGAAGCTTTCTGAAACACTGCCGTGTGTTCTGTTAATACATCTCACCGAGTTACAGCTTTCCCCTCAAGAAGCCTTTGTATAAGACTGTTCTTGTGGAATTTGCAAAGTGATACTTGGAAGCCCATAGAGGGCTATTTTGAAAATGGAAATATCCTAAGATAAAAACCGAAAAGAAGCTGTCTGAGAAACTGCTTTGTGTTGTGTTAGTTCATCTCACAGTGTTACAGCTTTCCCCTCAAGAAGCCCTTCACTAAGACTGTTCTTGTGAAATTTGCAAACTGATATTTGTATTCCCATAGAGGACTTTGGTGAAAAAGGAAATATCTTTCGTTAAAAACTGGAAAGAACCTTTCTGAGAAACTGCTTTGTGTTCTGTTAATTAATCTCACAGAGTTACAGCTTTCCTATCATGAAGCCGATCACTAAGGCTGTTCTTTTGGAATATGCAAAGTGATATTTGGAAGCCCATAGAGGGCTACGGTGAAAAAGGAAATATCCTAAGACAAAAACTGAAAAGAAGCTTTCTGAGAAACTGCTTTGTGTTCTGTTAGTTCGTCACCAGAGTTACAGCTTTCCCCTCAAAAAGCCTTTGGCTAAGACTGTTCTTGTGGAATTTGCAAAGTGAAATTTGGAAGCCCATTGAGGGCTATGATGAAAAAGGACATTTCTTCCATTAAAAACCGAAAAGAAGATTTCTGAGAAACTGCTTCGTGTTTTGTTAGTTCATCTCACAGAATTACAGCTTTGCTCCCAGAAGCCTTTCGCTAAGACTGTTCTTGTGGAATTTGCAAAGTGATCTTAGAAGCCCGTAGAGGGCTATGGTGAAAAAGGAAATAACTTACGTTAAAAATTGGAAAGAAGCTTTCTGAGAAACTGATGTGTGTTCTGTTAAAACATCTCACCGTGTTACAGCTTTCACCTCAAGAAGCCTTTCGCTAAGACTGTTCTTGTGGAATTTTCTAAGTGATATTTGGAAGCCCATAGAGGGCTATGGGAAAAAGAAAATATCTTCGGTTGAAAACTGGAAAGAAGCTTTCTGAGAAACAGCTCTGTGTTCTGTTAATTCATTTCAGAGAGTTACAGCTTTCCGCTAAAGAAGTCTTTCGCTAAGACTGCTCTTTTGGAATTTGCAAAGTGATATTTGGAAGCCCTTAGAGGGCTATGGTGAAAAAGGAAATATCTTCCGTTAAAAACTGGAAAGAAGCATTCTGAGATACTGCCGTGTGTTCTGTTACTACATCTAACCGAGTTACAGCTTTCCCCTCTAGAAGCCTTTCGCTAAGACTGTTCTTGTGGCATTTGCAATGTGATATTTGGAAGCCCTTAGAGGGCTATGGTGAAATAGGAAATATCTTCCGTTAAAAACTGGAAAGAAGCATTCTGAGAAAATGCCGTGTCTTCTGTTAATACGTCTCACTGTGTTCCAGCTTTCCTCTCAAGAAGCCTTTCGCTAAGACTGTTCTTGTGGGATTTGCAATGTGATATTTGGAAGCCCATAGAGGACTATGGTGAGAAAGGAAATATCCTCCGTTAAAAACTGGAAAGAAGATTTGTGAGAAAATGCTTTGTGTTCTGTTAATTCATCTCACAGAGTTAGAGCTTTCCCCTCAAGAAGCCTTTCGCTAAGACTGTTCTTGTGGAATTTGCATAGTGATATTTGGAATCCCATAGAGGGCTATGGTGAAAATGGAAATAACTTCAGTTAAAAAATGAAAAGAAGCTTTCCGAGAAACTGCTTTGTGTTCTGTTAATTCATCTCAAAGAGTTACAGCTTTCCCCTGAAGAAGCCTTCCGCTAAGACTGTTTTTGAGGAATTTCCAAAGTGATATGTGGAAGCCCATAGAGGGCTATGGTGAAAATGGAAATATTGTAAGATACTTACCGAAGAGAAGCTGTCTGAAAAACTGCTTTGTGTTCTGTTAGTTCATCTCACAGAGCTACAGCTTTTCCCTCAAGAAGCCGTTCACTAAGACTGTTTTGTGAAATTTGCAAAGTGATATTTGGAAGCCCATAGAGGGCTAAGGTGAAAAAGGAAATATCTTCCGTTAAAAACTGGAAAGAACCATTCTGAGAAACTGCGGTGTGTTCTGTTAGTACATATCACCGAGGTACAGCTTTCCTCTCAAGAAGCCTTTCTTTAAGACTGTTCTTGTGGGATTTCCAAAGTGAAATTTGGAAGCCCTTGAAGGGCTATGGTGAAAAGGGAAATAACTTCCGTTAAAAACTGGAAAGAAGCTTTCTGAAACACTGCCGTGTGTTCTGTTAATACATCTCACCGAGTTACAGCTTTCCCCTCAAGAAGCCTTTGTATAAGACTGTTCTTGTGGAATTTGCAAAGTGATACTTGGAAGCCCATAGAGGGCTATTTTGAAAATGGAAATATCCTAAGATAAAAACCGAAAAGAAGCTGTCTGAGAAACTGCTTTGTGTTGTGTTAGTTCATCTCACAGTGTTACAGCTTTCCCCTCAAGAAGCCCTTCACTAAGACTGTTCTTGTGAAATTTGCAAACTGATATTTGTATTCCCATAGAGGACTTTGGTGAAAAAGGAAATATCTTTCGTTAAAAACTGGAAAGAACCTTTGTGAGAAACTGCTTTGTGTTCTGTTAATTAATCTCACAGAGTTACAGCTTTCCTATCATGAAGCCGATCACTAAGGCTGTTCTTTTGGAATATGCAAAGTGATATTTGGAAGCCCATAGAGGGCTACGGTGAAAAAGGAAATATCCTAAGACAAAAACTGAAAAGAAGCTTTCTGAGAAACTGCTTTGTGTTCTGTTAGTTCGTCACCAGAGTTACAGCTTTCCCCTCAAAAAGCCTTTGGCTAAGACTGTTCTTGTGGAATTTGCAAAGTGAAATTTGGAAGCCCATTGAGGGCTATGATGAAAAAGGACATTTCTTCCATTAAAAACCAAAAAGAAGATTTCTGAGAAACTGCTTCGTGTTTTGTTATTTCATCTCACAGAATTACAGCTTTGCTCCCAGAAGCCTTTCGCTAAGACTGTTCTTGTGGAATTTGCAAAGTGATCTTAGAAGCCCGTAGAGGGCTATGGTGAAAAAGGAAATAACTTACGTTAAAAATTGGAAAGAAGCTTTCTGAGAAACTGATGTGTGTTCTGTTAAAACATCTCACCGTGTTACAGCTTTCACCTCAAGAAGCCTTTCGCTAAGACAGTTCTTGTGGAATTTTCTAAGTGATATTTGGAAGCCCATAGAGGGCTATGGGAAAAAGAAAATATCTTCGGTTGAAAACTGGAAAGAAGCTTTCTGAGAAACAGCTCTGGGTTCTGTTAATTCATTTCAGAGAGTTACAGCTTTCCGCTAAAGAAGTCTTTCGCTAAGACTGCTCTTTTGGAATTTGCAAAGTGATATTTGGAAGCCCTTAGAGGGCTATGGTGAAAAAGGAAATATCTTCCGTTAAAAACTGGAAAGAAGCATTCTGAGATACTGCCGTGTGTTCTGTTAATACATCTAACCGAGTTACAGCTTTCCCCTCTAGAAGCCTTTCGCTAAGACTGTTCTTGTGGCATTTGCAATGTGATATTTGGAAGCCCTTAGAGGGCTATGGTGAAATAGGAAATATCTTCCGTTAAAAACTGGAAAGAAGCATTCTGAGAAAATGCCGTGTCTTCTGTTAATACGTCTCACTGTGTTCCAGCTTTCCTCTCAAGAAGCCTTTCGCTAAGACTGTTCTTGTGGGATTTGCAATGTGATATTTGGAAGCCCATAGAGGACTATGGTGAGAAAGGAAATATCCTCCGTTAAAAACTGGAAAGAAGATTTGTGAGAAAATGCTTTGTGTTCTGTTAATTCATCTCACAGAGTTAGAGCTTTCCCCTCAAGAAGCCTTTCGCTAAGACTGTTCTTGTGGAATTTGCATAGTGATATTTGGAATCCCATAGAGGGCTATGGTGAAAATGGAAATAACTTCAGTTAAAAAATGAAAAGAAGCTTTCCGAGAAACTGCTTTGTGTTCTGTTAATTCATCTCAAAGAGTTACAGCTTTCCCCTGAAGAAGCCTTCCGCTAAGACTGTTTTTGAGGAATTTCCAAAGTGATATGTGGAAGCCCATAGAGGGCTATGGTGAAAATGGAAATATTGTAAGATACTTACCGAAGAGAAGCTGTCTGAAAAACTGCTTTGTGTTCTGTTAGTTCATCTCACAGAGCTACAGCTTTTCCCTCAAGAAGCCGTTCACTAAGACTGTTTTGTGAAATTTGCAAAGTGATATTTGGAAGCCCATAGAGGGCTAAGGTGAAAAAGGAAATATCTTCCGTTAAAAACTGGAAAGAACCATTATGAGAAAATGCGGTGTGTTCTGTTAATACATATCACCGAGCTGCAGCTTTCCCCTCAGGAAGCCGTTCACTAAGACTGTTCTTGTGGAATTGCAAAGTGATATTTGGAGGCACATAGAGGGCAATGGTGAAAAAGGAAACACCTTAAGATAAAAACTGAAAAGAAGCTTTCTGAGAAACTGCTTTGTGTTCTGTTAATTCAAGTCACAGAGTTACTCTTTTACCTCAGGAAGCCTTTCACTAAGGCTGTTCTTGTGGAATTTACAAAGTGATATTTTGAAGCCCATAGAGGGCTATTGTGAAAAAGGAAATACCTTCAGTTAAAAACTGAAAAGAAGCTTTCTGAGAAACTGCTTTGTGTTCTGTTAATTCATCTCAAAGAGTTACTGCTTTTGCCTCAAAAATCCTTCCTCTAAGACTGTTTTTGTGGAATTTCCAAAGTGATATTTCGATGCCCATAGTAGGCTATGGTGAAAATGTAAATATCCTAAGATAAAAACCAAAAAGAAGCTGTATGAAAAGTTGCTTTGTGTTTTGTTAGTTCACTTCCAGAGTTACAGCTTTGCCCTCAAGAAGCCGTTAACTAAGACTGTTTTGTGAAATTTACAGTGATATTTGGAAGCCCATAGAGGGCTAAGGTGAAAAAGGAAATATCTTCCGTTAAAAACTGGAAAGAACCATTCTGAGAAACTGCGGTGTGTTCTGTTAGTACATATCACCGAGGTACAGCTTTCCTCTCAAGAAGCCTTTCGCTAAGACTGTTCTTGTGGGATTTACAAAGTGATATTTGGAAGCCCATAGAGGGCTATAGTGAAAAAGGAAATATCGTCAGTTAAATACTGGAAAGAAGCTTTCTGAGAGACTGCTTTGTGTTCTGTTAATTCATCTCACAGAGTTACAGCTTCCCCCTCAAGAAGCCTTTCGCTAAGACTGTTCTTGTGGAATTTGCAAAGTCATATTTGGAAGCCCATAGAATACTATGGTGAAAAAGGAACTATCTTCCGTTAAAAACTGGAAAGAAGATTTGTGAGAAACTGCTTTGTGTTCTGTTAATTCAACTCATAGAGTTACAGATTTCCCCTTCAGAAGCCTTTCGTTAAGACTGTTCTTCTGGAATTTGCAAAGTGATATTTGGAAGCCCATGAAAGGCTATGGTTAAAAGGGAAATAACTTCCGTTAAAAACTGGAAAGAAGCTTTCTGAAACACTGCCGTGTGTTCTGTTAATACATCTCACCGAGTTACAGCTTTCCCCTCAAGAAGCCTTTGTATAAGACTGTTCTTGTGGAATTTGCAAAGTGATACTTGGAAGCCCATAGAGGGCTATTTTGAAAATGGAAATATCCTAAGATAAAAACCGAAAAGAAGATTTCTGAGAAACTGCTTCGTGTTTTGTTAGTTCATCTCACAGAATTACAGCTTTGCTCCCAGAAGCCTTTCGCTAAGACTGTTCTTGTGGAATTTGCAAAGTGATCTTAGAAGCCCGTAGGGGGCTATGGTGAAAAAGGAAATAACTTACGTTAAAAATTGGAAAGAAGCTTTCTGAGAAACTGATGTGTGTTCTGTTAAAACATCTCACCGTGTTACAGCTTTCACCTCAAGAAGCCTTTCGCTAAGACTGTTCTTGTGGAATTTTCTAAGTGATATTTGGAAGCCCATAGAGGGCTATGGGAAAAAGAAAATATCTTCGGTTGAAAACTGGAAAGAAGCTTTCTGAGGAACAGCTCTGTGTTCTGTTAATTCATTTCAGAGAGTTACAGCTTTCCGCTAAAGAAGTCTTTCGCTAAGACTGCTCTTTTGGAATTTGCAAAGTGATATTTGGAAGCCCTTAGAGGGCTATGGTGAATAAGGAAATATCTTCCGTTAAAAACTGGAAAGAAGCATTCTGAGATACTGCCGTGTGTTCTGTTAATACATCTAACCGAGTTACAGCTTTCCCCTCTAGAAGCCTTTCGCTAAGACTGTTCTTGTGGCATTTGCAATGTGATATTTGGAAGCCCTTAGAGGGCTATGGTGAAATAGGAAATATCTTCCGTTAAAAACTGGAAAGAAGCATTCTGATAAAATGCCGTGTCTTCTGTTAATACGTCTCACTGTGTTCCAGCTTTCCTCTCAAGAAGCCTTTCGCTAAGACTGTTCTTGTGGGATTTGCAATGTGATATTTGGAAGCCCATAGAGGGCTACGGTGAAAAAGGAAATATCCTCCGTTAAAAACTGGAAAGAAGATTTGTGAGAAAATGCTTTGTGTTCTGTTAATTCATCTCACAGAGTTAGAGCTTTCCCCTCAAGAAGCCTTTCGCTAAGACTGTTCTTGTGGAATTTGCATAGTGATATTTGGAATCCCATAGAGGGCTATGGTGAAAATGGAAATAACTTCAGTTAAAAAATGAAAAGAAGCTTTCCGAGAAACTGCTTTGTGTTCTGTTAATTCATCTCAAAGAGTTACAGCTTTCCCCTGAAGAAGCCTTCCGCTAAGACTGTTTTTGAGGAATTTCCAAAGTGATATGTGGAAGCCCATAGAGGGCTATGGTGAAAATGGAAATATGGTAAGATACTTACCGAAGAGAAGCTGTCTGAGAAACTGCTTTGTGTTCTGTTAGTTCATCTCACAGAGCTACAGCTTTTCCCTCAAGAAGCCGTTCACTAAGACTGTTTTGTGAAATTTGCAAAGTGATATTTGGAAGCCCATAGAGGGCTAAGGTGAAAAAGGAAATATCTTCCGTTAAAAACTGGAAAGAACCATTCTGAGAAAATGCGGTGTGTTCTGTTAGTACATATCACCGAGCTACAGCTTTCCCCTCAGGAAGCCGTTCACTAAGACTGTTCTTGTGGAATTGCAAAGTGATATTTGGAGGCACATAGAGGGCAATGGTGAAAAAGGAAACATCCTAAGATAAAAACTGAAAAGAAGCTTTCTGAGAAACTGCTTTGTGTTATGTTAATTCAAGTCACAGAGTTACTCTTTTACCTCAGGAAGCCTTTCGCTAATGCTGTTGTTGTGGAATTTGCAAAGTGATATTTGGAAGCCCAAAAGGGCTATGGTGAAAAAGGAAATATCCTCAGTTAAAAACTGGAAAGAAGCTTTCTGAGAAACTGCTTTGTGTTCAGTTAGTTCCTCTCACAGAGTTACAGCTTTCCCCTCAAGAAGACTTTCGCTAAGACTGTTCATGTGGAATTTTCAAAGTGATAATTGGAATCCCATAGAGGGCTATGGTGAAAAAGGAAATATCCTAAGGTAAAAACTGAAAAGTAGGTTTCTGAGAAAATGTTTTGTGTTCTGTTAATTCATCTTACAGAGTTACAGCTTTACCCTCAAGAAGCCTTTCGCTAAGACTTTTCTTCTGGAATTTGCAAAGTGATATTTGGAAACCCTATAGCCCTATGGTTAAAATGGAAATATCGTAAGATAAAAAACGAAAAGAAGGTTTCTGAGAAACTGATTTGAATTCTTTTAATTCATCTTACAGATTTACAGCTTTTATCTCCAGAATCCTTTCGCTAAGACTGTTCTTGTGGAATTTGCAAAATGTTTTTGGAAGCCCATAGAGGGCTATGCTGAAAAAGGAAATATCCTAAGATAAAAACTGAAAAGAAGCTTTCTGAGAAACTGCTTTGTGTTCTGTTAATTCATCTCAGAGAGTTACAGCTTTCCCCTCAAGAAGTCTTTCACAAAGACTGTTCTTGTGTAATTTGCAAAGTGATATTTGGAAGACCATAGAGGGCTATGTTGAAAAAGGAAATATAGTAAGATAAAATCCGAAAAGAAGCTTTATGAGAAACTGCTTTGTGTTCTGTTAATTCATCTCAAAGTGTCACAGATTCCCCTCATGAGGCCGTTCACTAAGACGGTTCTTCTGAAATTTGGAAAGTGATATTTAGAATCTCATAGAGGGCAATGGTGAAAAAGGAAACATTTTCCGATAAAAACTGTAAAGAAGCTTTCTGATAAACTGTTTTGTGTTCTGTTAGTTCATCTCACAGAGTTACAGCTGTCCCTTCAAGAAGCAGTTCACTGAGACTATTCTTGTGAAATTTGCAAAGTGATATTAGAAAACTCCTAGAGGGCTATGGTGAAAAAGGAAATATCTTCCGTTAAAAACTGGAAAGAAGCTTCTGAGAAACTGCCGTGTGTTCTGTTAAAGCATCTCACCGAGTTACAGCTTTCCCCTCAAGAAGGCTTTCGCTAAGACTGTTCTTGTGGGATTTGCAAAGTGATATTTGGAAGTCCCTAGAGGGCTACGGTGAAAAAGGAAATATCTTTCGATAAAAACTGGAAAGAAGATATCTGAGAAACTGCTTTGTGTTCTGTTAATTCATCTCACAGAGTTACAGTTTTCCCCTCCAGAAGTCTTTCGCTTCCACTGTTCTTGTGGAATTTGCATAGTGATATTTGGAATCCCATAGAGGGCTATGGTGAAAATGGAAATAATTTCAGTTAAAAAATGAAAAGAAGCTTTCCGAGAAACTGCTTTGTGTTCTGTTAATTCATCTCAAAGAGTTACAGCTTTCCCCTCAAGAAGCCTTCCGCTAAGACTGTTTTTGAGGAATTTCCAAAGTGATATGTGGAAGCCCATAGAGGGCTATGGTGAAAATGGAAATATGGTAAGATACTTACCGAAAAGAAGCTGTCTGAAAAACGGCTTTGTGTTCTGTTAGTTCATCTCACAGAGCTACAGCTTTTCCCTCAAGAAGCCGTTCACTAAGACTGTTTTGTGAAATTTGCAAAGTGATATTTGGAAGCCCATAGAGGGCTAAGGTGAAAAAGGAAATATCTTCCGTTAAAAACTGGAAAGAACCATTCTGAGAAAATGCGGTGTGTTCTGTTAGTACATATCACCGAGCTACAGCTTTCCCCTCAGGAAGCCGTTCACTAAGACTGTTCTTGTGGAATTGCAAAGTGATATTTGGAGGCACATAGAGGGCAATGGTGAAAAAGGAAACATCCTAAGATAAAAACTGAAAAGAAGCTTTCTGAGAAACTGCTTTGTGTTCTGTTAATTCAAGTCACAGAGTTACTCTTTTACCTCAGGAAGCCTTTCGCTAAGGCTGTTGTTGTGGAATTTGCAAAGTGATATTTGGAAGCCCAAAAGGGCTATGGTGAAAAAGGAAATATCCTCAGTTAAAAACTGGAAAGAAGCTTTCTGAGAAACTGCTTTGTGTTCAGTTAGTTCCTCTCACAGAGTTACAGCTTTCCCCTCAAGAAGACTTTCGCTAAGACTGTTCATGTGGAATTTTCAAAGTGATAATTGGAATCCCATAGAGGGCTATGGTGAAAAAGGAAATATCCTAAGGTAAAAACTGAAAAGTAGGTTTCTGAGAAAATGTTTTGTGTTCTGTTAATTCATCTTACAGAGTTACAGCTTTACCCTCAAGAAGCCTTTCGCTAAGACTTTTCTTCTGGAATTTGCAAAGTGATATTTGGAAACCCTATAGCCCTATGGTTAAAATGGAAATATCGTAAGATAAAAAACGAAAAGAAGGTTTCTGAGAAACTGCTTTGAATTCTTTTAATTCATCTTACAGATTTACAGCTTTTATCTCCAGAATCCTTTCGCTAAGACTGTTCTTGTGGAATTTGCAAAATGTTTTTGGAAGCCCATAGAGGGCTATGCTGAAAAAGGAAATATCCTAAGATAAAAACTGAAAGAAGCTTTCTGAGAAACTGCTTTGTGTTCTGTTAATTCATCTCAGAGAGTTACAGCTTTCCCCTCAAGAAGTCTTTCACAAAGACTGTTCTTGTGTAATTTGCAAAGTGATATTTGGAAGACCATAGAGGGCTATGTTGAAAAAGGAAATATAGTAAGATAAAATCCGAAAAGAAGCTTTCTGAGAAACTGCTTTGTGTTCTGTTAATTCATCTCAAAGTGTCACAGATTCCCCTCATGAGGCCGTTCACTAAGACTGTTCTTCTGAAATTTGGAAAGTGATATTTAGAATCTCATAGAGGGCAATGGTGAAAAAGGAAATATTTTCCGATAAAAACTGTAAAGAAGCTTTCTGATAAACTGCTAGGTGTTCTGTTAGTTCATCTCACAGAGCTACAGCTTTTCCCTCAAGAAGCCGTTCACTAAGACTGTTTTGTGAAATTTGCAAAGTGATATTTGGAAGCCCATAGAGGGCTAAGGTGAAAAAGGAAATATCTTCCGTTAAAAACTGGAAGGAACCATTCTGAGAAAATGCGGTGTGTTCTGTTAGTACATATCACCGAGCTACCACTTTCCCCTCAGGAAGTCGTTCACTAAGACTGTTCTTGTGGAATTGCAAAGTGATATTTGGAGGCACATAGAGGGCAATGGTGAAAAAGGAAACATCCTAAGATAAAAACTGAAAAGAAGCTTTCTGAGAAACTGCTTTGTGTTCTGTTAATTCAAGTCACAGAGTTACTCTTTTACCTCAGGAAGCCTTTCGCTAAGGCTGTTGTTGTGGAATTTGCAAAGTGATATTTGGAAGCCCAAAAGGGCTATGGTGAAAAAGGAAATATCCTCAGTTAAAAACTGGAAAGAAGCTTTCTGAGAAACTGCTTTGTGTTCAGTTAGTTCCTCTCACAGAGTTACAGCTTTCCCCTCAAGAAGACTTTCGCTAAGACTGTTCATGTGGAATTTTCAAAGTGATAATTGGAATCCCATAGAGGGCTATGGTGAAAAAGGAAATATCCTAAGGTAAAAACTGAAAAGTAGGTTTCTCAGAAAATGTTTTGTGTTCTGTTAATTCATCTTACAGAGTTACAGCTTTACCCTCAAGAAGCCTTTCGCTAAGACTTTTCTTCTGGAATTTGCAAAGTGATATTTGGAAACCCTATAGCCCTATGGTTAAAATGGAAATATCGTAAGATAAAAAACGAAAAGAAGGTTTCTGAGAAACTGCTTTGAATTCTTTTAATTCATCTTACAGATTTACAGCTTTTATCTCCAGAATCCTTTCGCTAAGACTGTTCTTGTGGAATTTGCAAACTGTTTTTGGAAGCCCATAGAGGGCTATGCTGAAAAAGGAAATATCCTAAGATAAAAACTGAAAAGAAGCTTTCTGAGAAACTGCTTTGTGTTCTGTTAATTCATCTCAGAGAGTTACAGCTTTCCCCTCAAGAAGTCTTTCACAAAGACTGTTCTTGTGTAATTTGCAAAGTGATATTTGGAAGACCATAGAGGGCTATGTTGAAAAAGGAAATATAGTAAGATAAAATCCGAAAAGAAGCTTTCTGAGAAACTGCTTTGTGTTCTGTTAATTCATCTCAAAGTGTCACAGATTCCCCTCATGAGGCCGTTCACTAAGACTGTTCTTCTGAAATTTGGAAAGTGATATTTAGAATCTCATAGAGGGCAATGGTGAAAAAGGAAATATTTTCCGATAAAAACTGTAAAGAAGCTTTCTGATAAACTGCTTGGTGTTCTGTTAGTTCATCTCACAGAGCTACAGCTTTTCCCTCAAGAAGCCGTTCACTAAGACTGTTTTGTGAAATTTGCAAAGTGATATTTGGAAGCCCATAGAGGGCTAAGGTGAAAAAGGAAATATCTTCCGTTAAAAACTGGAAAGAACCATTCTGAGAAAATGCGGTGTGTTCTGTTAGTACATATCACCGAGCTACAGCTTTCCCCTCAGGAAGTCGTTCACTAAGACTGTTCTTGTGGAATTGCAAAGTGATATTTGGAGGCACATAGAGGGCAATGGTGAAAAAGGAAACATCCTAAGATAAAAACTGAAAAGAAGCTTTCTGAGAAACTGCTTTGTGTTCTGTTAATTCAAGTCACAGAGTTACTCTTTTACCTCAGGAAGCCTTTCGCTAAGGCTGTTGTTGTGGAATTTGCAAAGTGATATTTGGAAGCCCAAAAGGGCTATGGTGAAAAAGGAAATATCCTCAGTTAAAAACTGGAAAGAAGCTTTCTGAGAAACTGCTTTGTGTTCAGTTAGTTCCTCTCACAGAGTTACAGCTTTCCCCTCAAGAAGACTTTCGCTAAGACTGTTCATGTGGAATTTTCAAAGTGATAATTGGAATCCCATAGAGGGCTATGGTGAAAAAGGAAATATCCTAAGGTAAAAACTGAAAAGTAGGTTTCTCAGAAAATGTTTTGTGTTCTGTTAATTCATCTTACAGAGTTACAGCTTTACCCTCAAGAAGCCTTTCGCTAAGACTTTTCTTCTGGAATTTGCAAAGTGATATTTGGAAACCCTATAGCCCTATGGTTAAAATGGAAATATCGTAAGATAAAAAATGAAAAGAAGGTTTCTGAGAAACTGCTTTGAATTCTTTTAATTCATCTTACAGATTTACAGCTTTTATCTCCAGAATCCTTTCGCTAAGACTGTTCTTGTGGAATTTGCAAACTGTTTTTGGAAGCCCATAGAGGGCTATGCTGAAAAAGAAAATATCCTAAGATAAAAACTGAAAAGAAGCTTTCTGAGAAACTGCTTTGTGTTCTGTTAATTCATCTCAGAGAGTTACAGCTTTCCCCTCAAGAAGTCTTTCACAAAGACTGTTCTTGTGTAATTTGCAAAGTGATATTTGGAAGACCATAGAGGGCTATGTTGAAAAAGGAAATATAGTAAGATAAAATCCGAAAAGAAGCTTTCTGAGAAACTGCTTTGTGTTCTGTTAATTCATCTCAAAGTGTCACAGATTCCCCTCATGAGGCCGTTCACTAAGACTGTTCTTCTGAAATTTGGAAAGTGATATTTAGAATCTCATACAGGGCAATGGTGAAAAAGGAAATATTTTCCGATAAAAACAGTAAAGAAGCTTTCTGATAAACTTTTTTGTGTTCTGTTAGTTCATCTCACAGACTTACAGCTGTCCCTTCCAGAAGCAGTTCACTGAGACTATTCTTGTGAAATTTGCAAAGTGATATTAGAAAACTCCTAGAGGGCTATGGTGAAAAAGGAAATATCTTCCGTTAAAAACTGGAAAGAAGCTTCTGAGAAACTGCCGTGTGTTCTGTTAAAGCATCTCACCGAGTTACAGCTTTCCCCTCAAGAAGGCTTTCGCTAAGACTGTTCTTGTGGGATTTGCAAAGTGATATTTGGAAGTCCCTAGAGGGCTATGGTGAAAAAGGAAATATCTTTCGTTAAAAACTGGAAAGAAGATATCTGAGAAACTGCTTTGTGTTCTGTTAATTCATCTCACAGAGTCACAATTTTCCCCTCCAGAAGTCTTTCGCTTCCACTGTTCTTGTGGAATTTGCATAGTGATATTTGGAATCCCATAGAGGGCTATGGTGAAAATGGAAATAACTTCAGTTAAAAAATGAAAAGAAGCTTTCCGAGAAACTGCTTTGTGTTCTGTTAATTCATCTCAAAGAGTTACAGCTTTCCCCTCAAGAAGCGTTCCGCTAAGACTGTTTTTGAGGAATTTCCAAAGTGATATGTGGAAGCCCGTAGAGGGCTATGGTGAAAATGGAAATATGGTAAGATACTTACCGAAAAGAAGCTGTCTGAAAAACTGCTTTGTGTTCTGTTAGTTCATCTCACAGAGCTACAGCTTTTCCCTCAAGAAGCCGTTCACTAAGACTGTTTTGTGAAATTTGCAAAGTGATATTTGGAATCCCATAGAGGGCTATGGTGAAAAAGGAAATATCCTAAGGTAAAAACTGAAAAGTAGGTTTCTGAGAAAATGTTTTGTGTTCTGTTAATTCATCTTACAGAGTTACAGCTTTACCCTCAAGAAGCCTTTCGCTAAGACTTTTCTTCTGGAATTTGCAAAGTGATATTTGGAAACCCTATAGCCCTATGGTTAAAATGGAAATATCGTAAGATAAAAAATGAAAAGAAGATTTCTGAGAAACTGCTTTGAATTCTTTTAATTCATCTTACAGATTTACAGCTTTTATCTCCAGAATCCTTTCGCTAAGACTGTTCTTGTGGAATTTGCAAAATGTTTTTGGAAGCCCATAGAGGGCTATGCTGAAAAAGGAAATATCCTAAGATAAAAACTGAAAAGAAGCTTTCTGAGAAACTGCTTTGTGTTCTGTTAATTCATCTCAGAGAGTTACAGCTTTCCCCTCAAGAAGTCTTTCACAAAGACTGTTCTTGTTTAATTTGCAAAGTGATATTTGGAAGACCATAGAGGGCTATGTTGAAAAAGGAAATATAGTAAGATAAAATCCGAAAAGAAGCTTTCTGAGAAACTGCTTTGTGTTCTGTTAATTCATCTCAAAGTGTCACAGATTTCCCCTCATGAGGCCGTTCACTAAGACTGTTCTTCTGAAATTTGGAAAGAGATATTTAGAATCTCATAGAGGGCAATGGTGAAAAAGGAAATATTTTCCGATAAAAACTGTAAAGAAGCTTTCTGATAAACTGCTTGGTGTTCTGTTAGTTCATATCACAGAGCTACAGCTTTTCCCTCAAGAAGCCGTTCACTAAGACTGTTTTGTGAAATTTGCAAAGTGATATTTGGAAGCCCATAGAGGGCTAAGGTGAAAAAGGAAATATCTTCCGTTAAAAACTGGAAAGAACCATTCTGAGAAAATGCGGTGTGTTCTGTTAGTACATATCACCGAGCTACAGCTTTCCCCTCAGGAAGTCGTTCACTAAGACTGTTCTTGTGGAATTGCAAAGTGATATTTGGAGGCACATAGAGGGCAATGGTGAAAAAGGAAACATCCTAAGATAAAAACTGAAAAGAAGCTTTCTGAGAAACTGCTTTGTGTTCTGTTAATTCAAGTCACAGAGTTACTCTTTTACCTCAGGAAGCCTTTCGCTAAGGCTGTTGTTGTGGAATTTGCAAAGTGATATTTGGAAGCCCAAAAGGGCTATGGTGAAAAAGGAAATATCCTCAGTTAAAAACTGGAAAGAAGCTTTCTGAGAAACTGCTTTGTGTTCAGTTAGTTCCTCTCACAGAGTTACAGCTTTCCCCTCAAGAAGACTTTCGCTAAGACTGTTCATGTGGAATTTTCAAAGTGATAATTGGAATCCCATAGAGGGCTATGGTGAAAAAGGAAATATCCTAAGGTAAAAACTGAAATGTAGGTTTCGGAGAAAATGTTTTGTGTTCTGTTAATTCATCTTACAGAGTTACAGCTTTACCCTCAAGAAGCCTTTCGCTAAGACTTTTCTTCTGGAATTTGCAAAGTGATATTTGGAAACCCTATAGCCCTATGGTTAAAATGGAAATATCGTAAGATAAAAAACGAAAAGAAGGTTTCTGAGAAACTGCTTTGAATTCTTTTAATTCATCTTACAGATTTACAGCTTTTATCTCCAGAATCCTTTCGCTAAGACTGTTCTTGTGGAATTTGCAAAATGTTTTTGGAAGCCCATAGAGGGCTATGCTGAAAAAGGAAATATCCTAAGATAAAAACTGAAAAGAAGCTTTCTGAGAAACTGCTTTGTGTTCTGTTAATTCATCTCAGAGAGTTACAGCTTTCCCCTCAAGCAGTCTTTCACAAAGACTGTTCTTGTTTAATTTGCAAAGTGATATTTGGAAGACCATAGAGGGCTATGTTGAAAAAGGAAATATAGTAAGATAAAATCCGAAAAGAAGCTTTCTGAGAAACTGCTTTGTGTTCTGTTAATTCATCTCAAAGTGTCACAGATTTCCCCTCATGAGGCCGTTCACTAAGACTGTTCTTCTGAAATTTGGAAAGTGATATTTAGAATCTCATAGAGGACAATGGTGAAAAAGGAAATATTTTCCGATAAAAACTGTAAAGAAGCTTTCTCATAAACTGCTTTGTGTTCTGTTAGTTCATCTCACAGAGTTACAGCTGTCCCTTCAAGAAGCAGTTCACTGAGACTATTCTTGTGAAATCTGCAAAGTGATATTGGAAAACTCCTAGAGGGCTATGGTGAAAAAGGAAATATCTTCCGTTAAAAACCGGAAAGAAGCTTTTTGAGAAACTGCCGTGTGTTCTGTTAAAGCATCTCACCGAGTTACAGCTTTCCCCTCAAGAAGGCTTTCGCTAAGACTGTTCTTGTGGGATTTGCAAAGTGATATTTGGAAGTCCCTAGAGGGCTATGGTGAAAAAGGAAATATCTTTCGTTAAAAACTGGAAAGAAGATATCTGAGAAACTGCTTTGTGTTCTGTTAGTTCATCTCACAGAGTTACAGTTTTCCCCTCCAGAAGTCTTTCGCTTCCACTGTTCTTGTGGAATTTGCATAGTGATATTTGGAATCCCATAGAGGGTTATGGTGAAAATGGAAATAACTTCAGTTAAAAAATGAAAAGAAGCTTTCCGAGAAACTGCTTTGTGTTCTGTTAATTCATCTCAAAGAGTTACAGCTTTGCCCTCAAGAAGCCTTCCGCTAAGACTGTTTTTGAGGAATTTCCAAAGTGATATGTGGAAGCCCATAGAGGGCTATGGTGAAAATGGAAATATGGTAAGATACTTACCGAAAAGAAGCTGTCTGAAAAACTGCTTTGTGTTCTGTTAGTTCATGTCACAGAGCTACAGCTTTTCCCTCAAGAAGCCGTTCACTAAGACTGTTTTGTGAAATTTGCAAAGTGATATTTGGAAGCCCATAGAGGGCTAAGGTGAAAAAGGAAATATCTTCCGTTAAAAACTGGAAAGAACCATTCTGAGAAAATGCGGTGTGTTCTGTTAGTACATATCACCGAGCTACAGCTTTCCCCTCAGGAAGCCGTTCACTAAGACTGTTCTTGTGGAATTGCAAAGTGATATTTGGAGGCACATAGAGGGCAATGGTGAAAAAGGAAACATCCTAAGATAAAAACTGAAAAGATTTGTATTTCTGTGGGGTCGGTGGTGATATCCCGTTTATCATTTTTAATTGCGTCGATTTGATTCTTCTCTCTTTTCTTCTTTATTAGACTTGCTAGTGGTCTGTCAATTTTGTTGATCTTTTCAAAAAACCAACTCCTGGATTCATTGATTTTTTGGAGGGTTTTTTGTGTCTCTATCTCCTTCAGTTCTGCTCTGATCTTAGTTATTTCTTGCCTTCTGCTAGCTTTCGATTGTGTTTGCTCTTGCTTCTCTAGTTCTTTTAATTGCGATGTTAGAGTGTCAATTTTAGATCTTTCCTGCTTTCTCTTGTGGGCATTTAGTGCGATAAATTTCCCTCTACTCACTGCTTTAAATGTGTCCCAGAGATTCTGGTATGTTGTATCTTTGTTCTCATTGGTTTCAAAGAACATCTTTATTTCTGCCTTCATTTCGTTATGTACCCAGTAGTCATTCAGGAGCAGGTTGTTCAGTTTCCATGTAGTTGAGCGGTTTTGATTGAGTTTCTTAGTCCTGAGTTCTAATTTGATTGCACTGTGGTCTGAGAGACAGTTTGTTATAATTTCTGTTCTTGTACATTTGCTGAGGAGTGCTTTACTTCCAATTACGTGGTCAATTTTGGAGTAAGTACGATGTGGTGCTGAGAAGAGTGTATATTCTGTTGATTTGGGGTGGAGAGTTCTATAGATGTCTATTAGGTCTGCTTGCTGCAGAGATGAGTTTAATTCCTGGATATCCTTGTTAACTTTCTGTCTCGTTGATCTGTCTAATGTTGACAGTGGAGTGTTGAAGTCTCCCATTATTATTGTATGGGAGTCTAAGTCTCTTTGTAAGTCTCTAAGGACTTCCTTTATGAATCTGGGTGCTCCTGTATTGGGTGCATATATATTTAGGATAGTTAGGTGCTGGGAAAACTGGCTAGCCATAAGTAGAAAGCTGAAACTGGATCCTTTCCTTACTCCTTATACGAAAATTAATTCAAGATGGATTAGAGACTTAAATGTTAGACCTAATACCATAAAAATCCTAGAGGAAAACCTAGGTAGTACCATTCAGGACATAGGCATGGGCAAAGACTTCATGTCTAAAACACCAAAAGCAACGGCAACAAAAGCCAAAATTGACAAATGGGATCTCATCAAACTAAAGAGCTTCTGCACAGCAAAAGAAACTACCATCAGAGTGAGCAGGCAACCTACAGAATGGGAGAAAATTTTTGCAATCTACTCATCTGACAAAGGGCTAATATCCAGAACCTACAAAGAACTCAAATAAATTTACAAGAAAAAAACAAAGAACCCCATCCAAATGTGGGCAAAGGATATGAACAGACATTTCTCAAAAGAAGACATTCATACAGCCAACAGACACATGAAAAAATGCTCATCATCACTGGCCATCAGAGAAATGCAAATCAAAACCACAATGAGATACCATCTCACACCAGTTAGAATGGCGATCATTCAAAAGTCAGGAAACAACAGGTGCTGGAGAGGATGTGGAGAAATAGGAACACTTTTACACTGTTGGTGGGATTGTAAACTAGTTCAACCATTATGGAAAACTGTATGGCGATTCCTCAAGGATCTAGAACTAGATGTACCATATGACCCAGCCATCCCATTACTGGGTATATACCCAAAGGATTATAAATTATGCTGCTATAAGGACACATGCACACGTATGTTTATTGCAGCACTATTCACAATAGCAAAGACTTGGAATCAACCCAAATGTCCATCAGTGACAGATTGGATTAAGAAAATGTGGCACATATACACCATGGAATACTATGCAGCCATAAAAAAGGATGAGTTTGTGTCCTTTGTAGGGACATGGATGCAGCTGGAAACCATCATTCTTAGCAAACTATCACAAGAACAGAAAACCAAACACCGCATGTTCTCACTTGTAGGTGGGAACTGAACAATGAGATCACTTGGACTCGGGAAGGGGAACATCACACACCGGGGCCTATCATGGGGAGGGGGGAGGGGGGAGGGATTGCATTGGGAGTTATACCTGATGTAAATGACGAGTTGATGGGTGCAGCACACCAACATGGCACAAGTATACATATGTAGCAAACCTGCACGTTGTGCACATGTACCCTACAACTTGAAGTTTAATAATAATAAATAAATTAAAAAAAAAAAAACTGAAAAGAAGCTTTCTGAGAAACTGCTTTGTGTTCTGTTAATTCAAGTCACAGAGTTACTCTTTTACCTCAGGAAGCCTTTCGCTAAGGCTGTTGTTGTGGAATTTGCAAAGTGATATTTGGAAGCCCAAAAGGGCTATGGTGAAAAAGGAAATATCCTCAGTTAAAAACTGGAAAGAAGCTTTCTGAGAAACTGCTTTGTGTTCAGTTAGTTCCTCTCACAGAGTTACAGCTTTCCCCTCAAGAAGACTTTCGCTAAGACTGTTCATGTGGAATTTTCAAAGTGATAATTGGAATCCCATAGAGGGCTATGGTGAAAAAGGAAATATCCTAAGGTAAAAACTGAAAAGTAGGTTTCTGAGAAAATGTTTTGTGTTCTGTTAATTCATCTTACAGAGTTACAGCTTTACCCTCAAGAAGCCTTTCGCTAAGACTTTTCTTCTGGAATTTGCAAAGTGATATTTGGAAACCCTATAGCCCTATGGTTAAAATGGAAATATCGTAAGATAAAAAACGAAAAGAAGGTTTCTGAGAAACTGCTTTGAATTCTTTTAATTCATCTTACAGATTTACAGCTTTTATCTCCAGAATCCTTTCGCTAAGACTGTTCTTGTGGAATTTGCAAAATGTTTTTGGAAGCCCATAGAGGGCTATGCTGAAAAAGGAAATATCCTAAGATAAAAACTGAAAAGAAGCTTTCTGAGAAACTGCTTTGTGTTCTGTTAATTCATCTCAGAGAGTTACAGCTTTCCCCTCAAGCATTCTTTCACAAAGACTGTTCTTGTTTAATTTGCAAAGTGATATTTGGAAGACCATAGAGGGCTATGTTGAAAAAGGAAATATAGTAAGATAAAATCCGAAAAGAAGCTTTCTGAGAAACTGCTTTGTGTTCTGTTAATTCATCACAAAGTGTCACAGATTCCCCTCATGAGGCCGTTCACTAAGACTGTTCTTCTGAAATTTGGAAAGTGATATTTAGAATCTCATAGAGGACAATGGTGAAAAAGGAAATATTTTCCGATAAAAACTGTAAAGAAGCTTTCTGATAAACTGCTTTGTGTTCTGTTAGTTCATCTCACAGTGTTACAGCTGTCCCTTCAAGAAGCAGTTCACTGAGACTATTCTTGTGAAATCTGCAAAGTGATATTGGAAAACTCCTAGAGGGCTATGGTGAAAAAGGAAATATCTTCCGTTAAAAACCGGAAAGAAGCTTTTTGAGAAACTGCCGTGTGTTCTGTTAAAGCATCTCACCGAGTTACAGCTTTCCCCTCAAGAAGGCTTTCGCTAAGACTGTTCTTGTGGGATTTGCAAAGTGATATTTGGAAGTCCCTAGAGGGCTATGGTGAAAAAGGAAATATCTTTCGTTAAAAACTGGAAAGAAGATATCTGAGAAACTGCTTTGTGTTCTGTTAATTCATCTCACAGAGTTACAGTTTTCCCCTCCAGAAGTCTTTCGCTTCCACTGTTCTTGTGGAATTTGCATAGTGATATTTGGAATCCCATAGAGGGCTATGGTGAAAATGGAAATAACTTCAGTTAAAAAATGAAAAGAAGCTTTCCGAGAAACTGCTTTGTGTTCTGTTAATTCATCTCAAAGAGTTACAGCTTTCCCCTCAAGAAGCCTTCCGCTAAGACTGTTTTTGAGGAATTTCCAAAGTGATATGTGGAAGCCCATAGAGGGCTATGGTGAAAATGGAAATATGGTAAGATACTTACCGAAAAGAAGCTGTCTGAAAAACTGCTTTGTGTTCTGTTAGTTCATGTCACAGAGCTACAGCTTTTCTCTCAAGAAGCCGTTCACTAAGACTGTTTTGTGAAATTTGCAAAGTGATATTTGGAATCCCATAGAGGGCTAAGGTGAAAAAGGAAATATCTTCCGTTAAAAACTGGAAAGAACCATTCTGAGAAAATGCGGTGTGTTCTGTTAGTACATATCACCGAGCTACAGCTTTCCCCTCAGGAAGCCGTTCACTAAGACTGTTCTTGTGGAATTGCAAAGTGATATTTGGAGGCACATAGAGGGCAATGGTGAAAAAGGAAACATCCTAAGATAAAAACTGAAAAGATTTGTATTTCTGTGGGGTCGGTGGTGATATCCCGTTTATCATTTTTAATTGCGTCGATTTGATTCTTCTCTCTTTTCTTCTTTATTAGACTTGCTAGTGGTCTGTCAATTTTGTTGATCTTTTCAAAAAACCAACTCCTGGATTCATTGATTTTTTGGAGGGTTTTTTGTGTCTCTATCTCCTTCAGTTCTGCTCTGATCTTAGTTATTTCTTGCCTTCTGCTAGCTTTCGATTGTGTTTGCTCTTGCTTCTCTAGTTCTTTTAATTGCGATGTTAGAGTGTCAATTTTAGATCTTTCCTGCTTTCTCTTGTGGGCATTTAGTGCTATAAATTTCCCTCTACTCACTGCTTTAAATGTGTCCCAGAGATTCTGGTATGTTGTATCTTTGCTCTCATTGGTTTCAAAGAACATCTTTATTTCTGCCTTCATTTCGTTATGTACCCAGTAGTCATTCAGGAGCAGGTTGTTCAGTTTCCATGTAGTTGAGCGGTTTTGATTGAGTTTCTTAGTCCTGAGTTCTAATTTGATTGCACTGTGGTCTGAGAGACAGTTTGTTATAATTTCTGTTCTTGTACATTTGCTGAGGAGTGCTTTACTTCCAATTACGTGGTCAATTTTGGAGTAAGTACGATGTGGTGCTGAGAAGAATGTATATTCTGTTGATTTGGGGTGGAGAGTTCTATAGATGTCTATTAGGTCTGCTTGCTGCAGAGATGAGTTCAATTCCTGGATATCCTTGTTAACTTTCTGTCTCGTTGATCTGTCTAATGTTTACAGTGGAGTGTTGAAGTCTCCCATTATTATTGTATGGGAGTCTAAGTCTCTTTGTAAGTCTCTAAGGACTTCCTTTATGAATCTGGGTGCTCCTGTATTGGGTGCATATATATTTAGGATAGTTAGGTGCTGGGAAAACTGGCTAGCCATAAGTAGAAAGCTGAAACTGGATCCTTTCCTTACTCCTTATACGAAAATTAATTCAAGATGGATTAGAGACTTAAATGTTAGACCTAATACCATAAAAATCCTAGAGGAAAACCTAGGTAGTACCATTCAGGACATAGGCATGGGCAAAGACTTCATGTCTAAAACACCAAAAGCAACGGCAACAAAAGCCAAAATTGACAAATGGGATCTCATCAAACTAAAGAGCTTCTGCACAGCAAAAGAAACTACCATCAGAGTGAGCAGGCAACCTACAGAATGGGAGAAAATTTTTGCAATCTACTCATCTGACAAAGGGCTAATATCCAGAACCTACAAAGAACTCAAACAAATTTACAAGAAAAAAACAAACAACCCCATCCAAAAGTGGGCAAAGGATATGAACAGACATTTCTCAAAAGAAGACATTCATACAGCCAACAGACACATGAAAAAATGCTCATCATCACTGGCCATCAGAGAAATGCAAATCAAAACCACAATGAGATACCATATCACACCAGTTAGAATGGCGATCATTCAAAAGTCAGGAAACAACAGGTGCTGGAGAGGATGTGGAGAAATAGGAACACTTTTACACTGTTGGTGGGATTGTAAACTAGTTCAACCATTATGGAAAACTGTATGGCGATTCCTCAAGGATCTAGAACTAGATGTACCATATGACCCAGCCATCCCATTACTGGGTATATACCCAAAGGATTATAAATTATGCTGCTATAAGGACACATGCACACGTATGTTTATTGCAGCACTATTCACAATAGCAAAGACTTGGAATCAACCCAAATGTCCATCAGTGACAGATTGGATTAAGAAAATGTGGCACATATACACCATGGAATACTATGCAGCCATAAAAAAGGATGAGTTTGTGTCCTTTGTAGGGACATGGATGCAGCTGGAAACCATCATTCTTAGCAAACTATCACAAGAACAGAAAACCAAACACCGCATGTTCTCACTTGTAGGTGGGAACTGAACAATGAGATCACTTGGACTCGGGAAGGGGAACATCACACACCGGGGCCTATCATGGGGAGGGGGGAGGGGGGAGGGATTGCATTGGGAGTTATACCTGATGTAAATGACGAGTTGATGGGTGCAGCACACCAACATGGCACAAGTATACATATGTAGCAAACCTGCACGTTGTGCACATGTACCCTACAACTTGAAGTTTAATAATAATAAATAAATTAAAAAAAAAAAAACTGAAAAGAAGCTTTCTGAGAAACTGCTTTGTGTTCTGTTAATTCAAGTCACAGAGTTACTCTTTTACCTCAGGAAGCCTTTCGCTAAGGCTGTTGTTGTGGAATTTGCAAAGTGATATTTGGAAGCCCAAAAGGGCTATGGTGAAAAAGGAAATATCCTCAGTTAAAAACTGGAAAGAAGCTTTCTGAGAAACTGCTTTGTGTTCAGTTAGTTCCTCTCACAGAGTTACAGCTTTCCCCTCAAGAAGACTTTCGCTAAGACTGTTCATGTGGAATTTTCAAAGTGATAATTGGAATCCCATAGAGGGCTATGGTGAAAAAGGAAATATCCTAAGGTAAAAACTGAAAAGTAGGTTTCTGAGAAAATGTTTTGTGTTCTGTTAATTCATCTTACAGAGTTACAGCTTTACCCTCAAGAAGCCTTTCGCTAAGACTTTTCTTCTGGAATTTGCAAAGTGATATTTGGAAACCCTATAGCCCTATGGTTAAAATGGAAATATCGTAAGATAAAAAACGAAAAGAAGGTTTCTGAGAAACTGCTTTGAATTCTTTTAATTCATCTTACAGATTTACAGCTTTTATCTCCAGAATCCTTTCGCTAAGACTGTTCTTGTGGAATTTGCAAAATGTTTTTGGAAGCCCATAGAGGGCTATGCTGAAAAAGGAAATATCCTAAGATAAAAACTGAAAAGAAGCTTTCTGAGAAACTGCTTTGTGTTCTGTTAATTCATCTCAGAGAGTTACAGCTTTCCCCTCAAGAAGTCTTTCACAAAGACTGTTCTTGTGTAATTTGCAAAGTGATATTTGGAAGACCATAGAGGGCTATGTTGAAAAAGGAAATATAGTAAGATAAAATCCGAAAAGAAGCTTTCTGAGAAACTGCTTTGTGTTCTGTTAATTCATCTCAAAGTGTCACAGATTCCCCTCATGAGGCCGTTCACTAAGACTGTTCTTCTGAAATTTGGAAAGTGATATTTAGAATCTCATAGAGGGCAATGGTGAAAAAGGAAATATTTTCCGATAAAAACTGTAAAGAAGCTTTCTGATAAACTGTTTTGTGTTCTGTTAGTTCATCTCACAGAGTTACAGCTGTCCCTTCAAGAAGCAGTTCACTGAGACTATTCTTGTGAAATTTGCAAAGTGATATTAGAAAACTCCTAGAGAGCTATGGTGAAAAAGGAAATATCTTCCGTTAAAAACTGGAAAGAAGCTTCTGAGAAACTGCCGTGTGTTCTGTTAAAGCATCTCACCGAGTTACAGCTTTCCCCTCAAGAAGGCTTTCGCTAAGACTGTTCTTGTGGGATTTGCAAAGTGATATTTGGAAGTCCCTAGAGGGCTATGGTGAAAAAGGAAATATCTTTCGTTAAAAACTGGAAAGAAGATATCTGAGAAACTGCTTTGTGTTCTGTTAATTCATCTCACAGAGTTACAGTTTTCCCCTCCAGAAGTCTTTCGCTTCCACTGTTCTTGTGGAATTTGCATAGTGATATTTGGAATCCCATAGAGGGCTATGGTGAAAATGGAAATAACTTCAGTTAAAAAATGAGAAGAAGCTTTCCGAGAAACTGCTTTGTGTTCTGTTAATTCATCTCAAAGAGTTACAGCTTTCCCCTCAAGAAGCCTTCCGCTAAGACTGTTTTTGGGGAATTTCCAAAGTGATATGTGGAAGCCCATAGAGGGCTATGGTGAAAATGGAAATATGGTAAGATACTTACCGAAAAGAAGCTGTCTGAAAAACTGCTTTGTGTTCTGTTAGTTCATCTCACAGAGCTACAGCTTTTCCCTCAAGAAGCCGTTCACTAAGACTGTTTTGTGAAATTTGCAAAGTGATATTTGGAAGCCCATAGAGGGCTAAGGTGAAAAAGGAAATATCTTCCGTTAAAAACTGGAAAGAACCATTCTAGGAAAATGCGGTGTGTTCTGTTAGTACATATCACCGAGCTACAGCTTTCCCCTCAGGAAGCCGTTCACTAAGACTGTTCTTGTGGAATTGCAAAGTGATATTTGGAGGCACATAGAGGGCAATGGTGAAAAAGGAAACATCCTAAAATAAAAACTGAAAAGAAGCTTTCTGAGAAACTGCTTTGTGTTCTGTTAATTCAAGTCACAGAGTTACTCTTTTACCTCAGGAAGCCTTTCGCTAAGGCTGTTGTTGTGGAATTTGCAAAGTGATATTTGGAAGCCCAAAAGGGCTATGGTGAAAAAGGAAATATCCTCAGTTAAAAACTGGAAAGAAGCTTTCTGAGAAACTGCTTTGTGTTCAGTTAGTTCCTCTCACAGAGTTACAGCTTTCCCCTCAAGAAGACTTTCGCTAAGACTGTTCATGTGGAATTTTCAAAGTGATAATTGGAATCCCATAGAGGGCTATGGTGAAAAAGGAAATATCCTAAGGTAAAAACTGAAAAGTAGGTTTCTGAGAAAATGTTTTGTGTTCTGTTAATTCATCTTACAGAGTTACAGCTTTACCCTCAAGAAGCCTTTCGCTAAGACTTTTCTTCTGGAATTTGCAAAGTGATATTTGGAAACCCTATAGCCCTATGGTTAAAATGGAAATATCGTAAGATAAAAAACGAAAAGACGTTTTCTGAGAAACTGCTTTGAATTCTTTTAATTCATCTTACAGATTTACAGCTTTTATCTCCAGAATCCTTTCGCTAAGACTGTTCTTGTGGAATTTGCAAAATGTTTTTGGAAGCCCATAGAGGGCTATGCTGAAAAAGGAAATATCCTAAGATAAAAACTGAAAAGAAGCTTTCTGAGAAACTGCTTTGTGTTCTGTTAATTCATCTCAGAGAGTTACAGCTTTCCCCTCAAGCAGTCTTTCACAAAGACTGTTCTTGTTTAATTTGCAAAGTGATATTTGGAAGACCATAGAGGGCTATGTTGAAAAAGGAAATATAGTAAGATAAAATCCGAAAAGAAGCTTTCTGAGAAACTGCTTTGTGTTCTGTTAATTCATCTCAAAGTGTCACAGATTTCCCCTCATGAGGCCGTTCACTAAGACTGTTCTTCTGAAATTTGGAAGGTGATATTTAGAATCTCATAGAGGGCAATGGTGAAAAAGGAAATATTTTCCGATAAAAACTGTAAAGAAGCTTTCTGATAAACTGCTTTGTGTTCTGTTAGTTCATCTCACAGAGTTACAGCTGTCCCTTCAAGAAGCAGATCACTGAGACTATTCTTGTGAAATTTGCAAAGTGATATTAGAAAACTCCTAGAGGTCTATGGTGAAAAAGGAAATATCTTCCGTTAAAAACTGGAAAGAAGCTTTTTGAGAAACTGCCGTGTGTTCTGTTAAAGCATCTCACCGAGTTACAGCTTTCCCCTCAAGAAGGCTTTCGCTAAGACTGTTCTTGTGGGATTTGCAAAGTGATATTTGGAAGTCCCTAGAGGGCTATGGTGAAAAAGGAAATATCTTTCGTTAAAAACTGGAAAGAAGATATCTGAGAAACTGCTTTGTGTTCTGTTAATTCATCTCACAGAGTTACAGTTTTCCCCTCCAGAAGTCTTTCGCTTCCACTGTTTTTGTGGAATTTGCATAGTGATATTTGGAATCCCATAGAGGGCTATGGTGAAAATGGAAATAACTTCAGTTAAAAAATGAGAAGAAGCTTTCCGAGAAACTGCTTTGTATTCTGTTAATTCATCTCAAAGAGTTACAGCTTTCCCCTCAAGAAGCCTTCCGCTAAGACTGTTTTTGAGGAATTTCCAAAGTGATATGTGGAAGCCCATAGAGGGCTATGGTGAAAATGGAAATATGGTAAGATACTTACCGAAAAGAAGCTGTCTGAAAAACTGCTTTGTGTTCTATTAGTTCATCTCACAGAGCTACAGCTTTTCCCTCAAGAAGCCGTTCACTAAGACTGTTTTGTGAAATTTGCAAAGTGATATTTGGAAGCCCATAGAGGGCTAAGGTGAAAAAGGAAATATCTTCCGTTAAAAACTGGAAAGAACCATTCTGAGAAAATGCGGTGTGTTCTGTTAGTACATATCACCGAGCTACAGCTTTCCCCTCAGGAAGCCGTTCACTAAGACTGTTCTTGTGGAATTGCAAAGTGATATTTGGAGGCACGTAGAGGGCAATGGTGAGAAAGGAAACATCCTAAGATAAAAACTGAAAAGAAGCTTTCTGAGAAACTGCTTTGTGTTCTGTTAATTCAAGTCACAGAGTTACTCTTTTACCTCAGGAAGCCTTTCGCTAAGGCTGTTGTTGTGGAATTTGCAAAGTGATATTTGGAAGCCCAAAAGGGCTATGATGAAAAAGGAAATATCCTCAGTTAAAAACTGGAAAGAAGCTTTCTGAGAAACTGCTTTGTGTTCAGTTAGTTCCTCTCACAGAGTTACAGCTTTCCCCTCAAGAAGACTTTCGCTAAGACTGTTCATGTGGAATTTTCAAAGTGATAATTGGAATCCCATAGAGGGCTATGGTGAAAAAGGAAATATCCTAAGGTAAAAACTGAAAAGTAGGTTTCTGAGAAAATGTTTTGTGTTCTGTTAAATCATCTTACAGAGTTACAGCTTTACCCTCAAGAAGCCTTTCGCTAAGACTTTTCTTCTGGAATTTGCAAAGTGATATTTGGAAACCCTATAGCCCTATGGTTAAAATGGAAATATCGTAAGATAAAAAACGAAAAGACGTTTTCTGAGAAACTGCTTTGAATTCTTTTAATTCATCTTACAGATTTACAGCTTTTATCTCCAGAATCCTTTCGCTAAGACTGTTCTTGTGGAATTTGCAAAATGTTTTTGGAAGCCCATAGAGGGCTATGCTGAAAAAGGAAATATCCTAAGATAAAAACTGAAAAGAAGCTTTCTGAGAAACTGCTTTGTGTCCTGTTAATTCATCTCAGAGAGTTACAGTTTTCCCCTCAAGCAGTCTTTCACAAAGACTGTTCTTGTTTAATTTGCAAAGTGATATTTGGAAGACCATAGAGGGCTATGTTGAAAAAGGAAATATAGTAAGATAAAATCCGAAAAGAAGCTTTCTGAGAAACTGCTTTGTGTTCTGTTAATTCATCTCAAAGTGTCACAGATTTCCCCTCATGAGACCGTTCACTAAGACTGTTCTTCTGAAATTTGGAAGGTGATATTTAGAATCTCATAGAGGGCAATGGTGAAAAAGGAAATATTTTCCGATAAAAACTGTAAAGAAGCTTTCTGATAAACTGCTTTGTGTTCTGTTAGTTCATCTCACAGAGTTACAGCTGTCCCTTCAAGAAGCAGTTCACTGAGACTATTCTTGTGAAATTTGCAAAGTGATATTAGAAAACACCTAGAGGTCTATGGTGAAAAAGGAAATATCTTCCGTTAAAAACTGGAAAGAAGCTTTTTGAGAAACTGCCGTGTGTCCTGTTAAAGCATCTCACCGAGTTACAGCTTTCCCCTCAAGAAGGCTTTCGCTAAGACTGTTCTTGTGGGATTTGCAAAGTGATATTTGGAAGTCCCTAGAGGGCTATGGTGAAAAAGGAAATATCTTTCGTTAAAAACTGGAAAGAAGATATCTGAGAAACTGCTTTGTGTTCTGTTAATTCATCTCACAGAGTTACAGTTTTCCCCTCCAGAAGTCTTTCGCTTCCACTGTTCTTGTGGAATTTGCATAGTGATATTTGGAATCCCATAGATGGCTATGGTGAAAATGGAAATAACTTCAGTTAAAAAATGAAAAGAAGCTTTCCGAGAAACTGCTTTGTATTCTGTTAATTCATCTCAAAGAGTTACAGCTTTCCCCTCAAGAAGCCTTCCGCTAAGACTGTTTTTGAGGAATTTCCAAAGTGATATGTGGAAGCCCATAGAGGGCTATGGTGAAAATGGAAATATGGTAAGATACTTACCGAAAAGAAGCTGTCTGAAAAACTGCTTTGTGTTCTATTAGTTCATCTCACAGAGCTACAGCTTTTCCCTCAAGAAGCCGTTCACTAAGACTGTTTTGTGAAATTTGCAAAGTGATATTTGGAAGCCCATAGAGGGCTAAGGTGAAAAAGGAAATATCTTCCGTTAAAAACTGGAAAGAACCATTCTGAGAAAATGCGGTGTGTTCTGTTAGTACATATCACCGAGCTACAGCTTTCCCCTCAGGAAGCCGTTCACTAAGACTGTTCTTGTGGAATTGCAAAGTGATATTTGGAGGCACATAGAGGGCAATGGTGAAAAAGGAAACATCCTTAGATAAAAACTGAAAAGAAGCTTTCTGAGAAACTGCTTTGTGTTCTGTTAATTCAAGTCACAGAGTTACTCTTTTACCTCAGGAAGCCTTTCACTAAGGCTGTTGTTGTGGAATTTGCAAAGTGATATTTGGAAGCCCAAAAGGGCTATGGTGAAAAAGGAAATATCCTGAGTTAAAAACTGGAAAGAAGCTTTCTGAGAAACTGCTTTGTGTTCAGTTAGTTCCTCTCACAGAGTTACAGCTTTCCCCTCAAGAAGACTTTCGCTAAGACTGTTCATGTGGAATTTTCAAAGTGATAATTGGAATCCCATAGAGGGCTATGGTGAAAAAGGAAATATCCTAAGGTAAAAACTGAAAAGTAGGTTTCTGAGAAAATGTTTTTTGTTCTGTTAATTCATCTTACAGAGTTACAGCTTTACCCTCAAGAAGCCTTTCGCTAAGACTTTTCTTCTGGAATTTGCAAAGTGATATTTGGAAACCCTATAGCCCTATGGTTAAAATGGAAATATCGTAAGATAAAAAACGAAAAGAAGGTTTCTGAGAAACTGCTTTGAATTCTTTTAATTCATCTTACAGATTTACAGCTTTTATCTCCAGAATCCTTTCGCTAAGACTGTTCTTGTGGAATTTGCAAAATGTTTTTGGAAGCCCATAGAGGGCTATGCTGAAAAAGGAAATATCCTAAGATAAAAACTGAAAAGAAGCTTTCTGAGAAACTGCTTTGTGTTCTGTTAATTCATCTCAGAGAGCTACAGCATTCCCCTCAAGCAGTCTTTCACAAGACTGTTCTTGTGTAATTTGCAAAGTGATATTTGGAAGACCATAGAGGGCTATGTTGAAAAAGGAAATATAGTAAGATAAAATCCGAAAAGAAGCTTTCTGAGAAACTGCTTTGTGATCTGTTAATTCATCTCAAACTGTCACAGATTTCCCCTCATGAGGCCGTTCACTAAGACTGTTCTTCTGAAATTTGGAAAGTGATATTTAGAATCTCATAGAGGGCAATGGTGAAAAAGGAAATATTTTCCGATAAAAACTGTAAAGAAGCTTTCTGATAAACTGCTTGGTGTTCTGTTAGTTCATCTCACAGAGCTACAGCTATTCCCTCAAGAAGCCGTTCACTAAGACTGTTTTGTGAAATTTGCAAAGTGATATTTGGAAGCCCATAGAGGGCTAAGGTGAAAAAGGAAATATCTTCCGTTAAAAACTGGAAAGAACCATTCTGAGAAAATGCGGTGTGTTCTGTTAGTACATATCACCGAGCTACAGCTTTCCCCTCAGGAAGTCGTTCACTAAGACTGTTCTTGTGGAATTGCAAAGTGATAATTGGAGGCACATAGAGGGCAATGGTGAAAAAGGAAACATCCTAAGATAAAAACTGAAAAGAAGCTTTCTGAGAAACTGCTTTGTGTTCTGTTAATTCAAGTCACAGAGTTACTCTTTTACCTCAGGAAGCCTTTCGCTAAGGCTGTTGTTGTGGAATTTGCAAAGTGATATTTGGAAGCCCAAAAGGGCTATGGTGAAAAAGGAAATATCCTCAGTTAAAAACTGGAAAGAAGCTTTCTGAGAAACTGCTTTGTGTTCAGTTAGTTCCTCTCACAGAGTTATGGCTTTCCCCTCAAGAAGACTTTCGCTAAGATTGTTCATGTGGAATTTTCAAAGTGATAATTGGAATCCCATAGAGGGCTATGGTGAAAAAGGAAATATCCTAAGGTAAAAACTGAAAAGTAGGTTTCTGAGAAAATGTTTTGTGTTCTGTTAATTCATCTTACAGAGTTACAGCTTTACCCTCAAGAAGCCTTTGGCTAAGACTTTTCTTCTGGAATTTGCAAAGTGATATTTATAAACCCTATAACCCTATGGTTAAAATGGAAATATCGTAAGATAAAAAACGAAAAGAAGGTTTCTGAGAAACTGCTTTGAATTCTTTTAATTCATCTTACAGGTTTACAGCTTTTATCTCCAGAATCCTTTCGCTAAGACTGTTCTTGTGGAATTTGCAAAATGTTTTGGAAGCCCATAGAGGGCTATGCTGAAAAAGGAAATATCCTAAGATAAAAACTGAAAAGAAGCTTTCTGAGAAACTGCTTTGTGTTCTGTTAATTCAAGTCACAGAGTTACTCTTTTACCTCAGGAAGCCTTTCGCTAAGGCTGTTGTTGTGGAAATTGCAAAGTGATATTTGGAAGCCCAAAAGGGCTATGGTGAAAAAGGAAATATCCTGAGTTAAAAACTGGAAAGAAGCTTTCTGAGAAACTGCTTTGTGTTCAGTTAGTTCCTCTCACAGAGTTACAGCTTTCCCCTCAAGAAGACTTTCGCTAAGACTGTTCATGTGGAATTTTCAAAGTGATAATTGGAATCCCATAGAGGGCTATGGTGAAAAAGGAAATATCCTAAGGTAAAAACTGAAAAGTAGGTTTCTGAGAAAATGTTTTGTGTTCTGTTAATTCATCTTACAGAGTTACAGCTTTACCCTCAAGAAGCCTTTCGCTAAGACTTTTCTTCTGGAATTTGCAAAGTGATATTTGGAAACCCTATAGCCCTATGGTTAAAATGGAAATATCGTAAGATAAAAAACGAAAAGAAGGTTTCTGAGAAACTGATTTGAATTCTTTTAATTCATCTTACAGATTTACAGCTTTTATCTCCAGAATCCTTTCGCTAAGACTGTTCTTGTGGAATTTGCAAAATGTTTTTGGAAGCCCATAGAGGGCTATGCTGAAAAAGGAAATATCCTAAGATAAAAACTGAAAAGAAGCTTTCTGAGAAACTGCTTTGTGTTCTGTTAATTCATCTCAGAGAATTACAGCTTTCCCCTCAAGCAGTCTTTCACAAAGACTGTTCTTGTGTAATTTGCAAAGTGATATTTGGAAGACCATAGAGGGCTATGTTGAAAAAGGAAATATAGTAAGATAAAATCCGAAAAGAAGCTTTCTGAGAAACTGCTTTGTGTTCTGTTAATTCATCTCAAAGTGTCACAGATTTCCCCTCATGAGGCCGTTCACTAAGACTGTTCTTCTGAAATTTGGAAGGTGATATTTAGAATCTCATAGAGGGCAATGGTGAAAAAGGAAATATTTTCCAATAAAAACTGTAAAGAAGCTTTCTGATAAACTGCTTTGTGTTCTGTTAGTTCACCTCACAGAGTTACAGCTGTCCCTTCAAGAAGCAGTTCACTGAGACTATTCTTGTGAAATTTGCAAAGTGATATTAGAAAACACCTAGAGGTCTATGGTGAAAAAGGAAATATCTTCCGTTAAAAACTGGAAAGAAGCTTTTTGAGAAACTGCCGTGTGTTCTGTTAAAGCTTCTCACCGAGTTACAGCTTTCCCCTCAAGAAGGCTTTCGCTAAGACTGTTCTTGTGGGATTTGCAAAGTGATATTTGGAAGTCCCTAGAGGGCTATGGTGAAAAAGGAAATATCTTTCGTTAAAAACTGGAAAGAAGATATCTGAGAAACTGCTTTGTGTTCTGTTAATTCATCTCACAGAGTTACAGTTTTCCCCTCCAGAAGTCTTTCGCTTCCACTGTTCTTGTGGAATTTGCATAGTGATATTTGGAATCCCATAGAGGGCT
Source organism: Chlorocebus sabaeus (assembly GCF_047675955.1). Classification (NCBI taxonomy): domain Eukaryota; kingdom Metazoa; phylum Chordata; class Mammalia; order Primates; family Cercopithecidae; genus Chlorocebus; species Chlorocebus sabaeus. The sequence goes on from NW_027327815.1 coordinate 1,039,767, forward strand.
ATGGTGAAAATGGAAATAACTTCAGTTAAAAAATGAAAAGAAGCTTTCCGAGAAACTGCTTTGTATTCTGTTAATTCATCTCAAAGAGTTACAGCTTTCCCCTCAAGAAGCCTTCCGCTAAGACTGTTTTTGAGGAATTTCCAAAGTGATATGTGGAAGCCCATAGAGGGCTATGGTGAAAATGGAAATATGGTAAGATACTTACCGAAAAGAAGCTGTCTGAAAAACTGCTTTGTGTTCTATTAGTTCATTTCACAGAGCTACAGCTTTTCCCTCAAGAAGCCGTTCACTAAGACTGTTTTGTGAAATTTGCAAAGTGATATTTGGAAGCCCATAGAGGGCTAAGGTGAAAAAGGAAATATCTTCCGTTAAAAACTGGAAAGAACCATTCTGAGAAAATGCGGTGTGTTCTGTTAGTACATATCACCGAGCTACAGCTTTCCCCTCAGGAAGCCGTTCACTAAGACTGTTCTTGTGGAATTGCAAAGTGATATTTGGAGGCACGTAGAGGGCAATGGTGAAAAAGGAAACATCCTAAGATAAAAACTGAAAAGAAGTTTTCTGAGAAACTGCTTTGTGTTCTGTTAATTCAAGTCACAGAGTTACTCTTTTACCTCAGGAAGCCTTTCGCTAAGGCTGTTGTTGTGGAATTTGCAAAGTGATATTTGGAAGCCCAAAAGGGCTATGGTGAAAAAGGAAATATCCTGAGTTAAAAACTGGAAAGAAGCTTTCTGAGAAACTGCTTTGTGTTCAGTTAGTTCCTCTCACAGAGTTACAGCTTTCCCCTCAAGAAGACTTTCGCTAAGACTGTTCATGTGGAATTTTCAAAGTGATAATTGGAATCCCATAGAGGGCTATGGTGAAAAAGGAAATATCCTAAGGTAAAAACTGAAAAGTAGGTTTCTGAGAAAATGTTTTGTGTTCTGTTAATTCATCTTACAGAGTTACAGCTTTACCCTCAAGAAGCCTTTGGCTAAGACTTTTCTTCTGGAATTTGCAAAGTGATATTTATAAACCCTATAGCCCTATGGTTAAAATGGAAATATCGTAAGATAAAAAACGAAAAGAAGGTTTCTGAGAAACTGCTTTGAATTCTTTTAATTCATCTTACAGGTTTACAGCTTTTATCTCCAGAATCCTTTCGCTAAGACTGTTCTTGTGGAATTTGCAAAATGTTTTGGAAGCCCATAGAGGGCTATGCTGAAAAAGGAAATATCCTAAGATAAAAACTGAAAAGAAGCTTTCTGAGAAACTGCTTTGTGTTCTGTTAATTCAAGTCACAGAGTTACTCTTTTACCTCAGGAAGCCTTTCGCTAAGGCTGTTGTTGTGGAAATTGCAAAGTGATATTTGGAAGCCCAAAAGGGCTATGGTGAAAAAGGAAATATCCTGAGTTAAAAACTGGAAAGAAGATTTCTGAGAAACTGCTTTGTGTTCAGTTAGTTCCTCTCACAGAGTTACAGCTTTCCCCTCAAGAAGACTTTCGCTAAGACTGTTCATGTGGAATTTTCAAAGTGATAATTGGAATCCCATAGAGGGCTATGGTGAAAAAGGAAATATCCTAAGGTAAAAACTGAAAAGTAGGTTTCTGAGAAAATGTTTTGTGTTCTGTTAATTCATCTTACAGAGTTACAGCTTTACCCTCAAGAAGCCTTTCGCTAAGACTTTTCTTCTGGAATTTGCAAAGTGATATTTGGAAACCCTATAGCCCTATGGTTAAAATGGAAATATCGTAAGATAAAAAACGAAAAGAAGGTTTCTGAGAAACTGATTTGAATTCTTTTAATTCATCTTACAGATTTACAGCTTTTATCTCCAGAATCCTTTCGCTAAGACTGTTCTTGTGGAATTTGCAAAATGTTTTTGGAAGCCCATAGAGGGCTATGCTTAAAAAGGAAATATCCTAAGATAAAAACTGAAAAGAAGCTTTCTGAGAAACTGCTTTGTGTTCTGTTAATTCATCTCAGAGAATTACAGCTTTCCCCTCAAGCAGTCTTTCACAAAGACTGTTCTTGTGTAATTTGCAAAGTGATATTTGGAAGACCATAGAGGGCTATGTTGAAAAAGGAAATATAGTAAGATAAAATCCGAAAAGAAGCTTTCTGAGAAACTGCTTTGTGTTCTGTTAATTCATCTCAAAGTGTCACAGATTTCCCCTCATGAGGCCGTTCACTAAGACTGTTCTTCTGAAATTTGGAAGGTGATATTTAGAATCTCATAGAGGGCAATGGTGAAAAAGGAAATATTTTCCAATAAAAACTGTAAAGAAGCTTTCTGATAAACTGCTTTGTGTTCTGTTAGTTCACCTCACAGAGTTACAGCTGTCCCTTCAAGAAGCAGTTCACTGAGACTATTCTTGTGAAATTTGCAAAGTGATATTAGAAAACACCTAGAGGTCTATGGTGAAAAAGGAAATATCTTCCGTTAAAAACTGGAAAGAAGCTTTTTGAGAAACTGCCGTGTGTTCTGTTAAAGCTTCTCACCGAGTTACAGCTTTCCCCTCAAGAAGGCTTTCGCTAAGACTGTTCTTGTGGGATTTGCAAAGTGATATTTGGAAGTCCCTAGAGGGCTATGGTGAAAAAGGAAATATCTTTCGTTAAAAACTGGAAAGAAGATATCTGAGAAACTGCTTTGTGTTCTGTTAATTCATCTCACAGAGTTACAGTTTTCCCCTCCAGAAGTCTTTCGCTTCCACTGTTCTTGTGGAATTTGCATAGTGATATTTGGAATCCCATAGAGGGCTATGGTGAAAATGGAAATAACTTCAGTTAAAAAATGAAAAGAAGCTTTCCGAGAAACTGCTTTGTATTCTGTTAATTCATCTCAAAGAGTTACAGCTTTCCCCTCAAGAAGCCTTCCGCTAAGACTGTTTTTGAGGAATTTCCAAAGTGATATGTGGAAGCCCATAGAGGGCTATGGTGAAAATGGAAATATGGTAAGATACTTACCGAAAAGAAGCTGTCTGAAAAACTGCTTTGTGTTCTATTAGTTCATTTCACAGAGCTACAGCTTTTCCCTCAAGAAGCCGTTCACTAAGACTGTTTTGTGAAATTTGCAAAGTGATATTTGGAAGCCCATAGAGGGCTAAGGTGAAAAAGGAAATATCTTCCGTTAAAAACTGGAAAGAACCATTCTGAGAAAATGCGGTGTGTTCTGTTAGTACATATCACCGAGCTACAGCTTTCCCCTCAGGAAGCCGTTCACTAAGACTGTTCTTGTGGAATTGCAAAGTGATATTTGGAGGCACGTAGAGGGCAATGGTGAAAAAGGAAACATCCTAAGATAAAAACTGAAAAGAAGTTTTCTGAGAAACTGCTTTGTGTTCTGTTAATTCAAGTCACAGAGTTACTCTTTTACCTCAGGAAGCCTTTCGCTAAGGCTGTTGTTGTGGAATTTGCAAAGTGATATTTGGAAGCCCAAAAGGGCTATGGTGAAAAAGGAAATATCCTGAGTTAAAAACTGGAAAGAAGCTTTCTGAGAAACTGCTTTGTGTTCAGTTAGTTCCTCTCACAGAGTTACAGCTTTCCCCTCAAGAAGACTTTCGCTAAGACTGTTCATGTGGAATTTTCAAAGTGATAATTGGAATCCCATAGAGGGCTATGGTGAAAAAGGAAATATCCTAAGGTAAAAACTGAAAAGTAGGTTTCTGAGAAAATGTTTTGTGTTCTGTTAATTCATCTTACAGAGTTACAGCTTTACCCTCAAGAAGCCTTTCGCTAAGACTTTTCTTCTGGAATTTGCAAAGTGATATTTGGAAACCCTATAGCCCTATGGTTAAAATGGAAATATCGTAAGATAAAAAACGAAAAGACGTTTTCTGAGAAACTGCTTTGAATTCTTTTAATTCATCTTACAGATTTACAGCTTTTATCTCCAGAATCCTTTCGCTAAGACTGTTCTTGTGGAATTTGCAAAATGTTTTTGGAAGCCCATAGAGGGCTATGCTGAAAAAGGAAATATCCTAAGATAAAAACTGAAAAGAAGCTTTCTGAGAAACTGCTTTGTGTTCTGTTAATTCATCTCAGAGAGTTACAGCTTTCCCCTCAAGCAGTCTTTCACAAAGACTGTTCTTGTTTAATTTGCAAAGTGATATTTGGAAGACCATAGAGGGCTATGTTGAAAAAGGAAATATAGTAAGATAAAATCCGAAAAGAAGCTTTCTGAGAAACTGCTTTGTGTTCTGTTAATTCATCTCAAAGTGTCACAGATTTCCCCTCATGAGGCCGTTCACTAAGACTGTTCTTCTGAAATTTGGAAGGTGATATTTAGAATCTCATAGAGGGCAATGGTGAAAAAGGAAATATTTTCCGATAAAAACTGTAAAGAAGCTTTCTGATAAACTGCTTTGTGTTCTGTTAGTTCATCTCACAGAGTTACAGCTGTCCCTTCAAGAAGCAGATCACTGAGACTATTCTTGTGAAATTTGCAAAGTGATATTAGAAAACTCCTAGAGGTCTATGGTGAAAAAGGAAATATCTTCCGTTAAAAACTGGAAAGAAGCTTTTTGAGAAACTGCCGTGTGTTCTGTTAAAGCATCTCACCGAGTTACAGCTTTCCCCTCAAGAAGGCTTTCGCTAAGACTGTTCTTGTGGGATTTGCAAAGTGATATTTGGAAGTCCCTAGAGGGCTATGGTGAAAAAGGAAATATCTTTCGTTAAAAACTGGAAAGAAGATATCTGAGAAACTGCTTTGTGTTCTGTTAATTCATCTCACAGAGTTACAGTTTTCCCCTCCAGAAGTCTTTCGCTTCCACTGTTTTTGTGGAATTTGCATAGTGATATTTGGAATCCCATAGAGGGCTATGGTGAAAATGGAAATAACTTCAGTTAAAAAATGAGAAGAAGCTTTCCGAGAAACTGCTTTGTATTCTGTTAATTCATCTCAAAGAGTTACAGCTTTCCCCTCAAGAAGCCTTCCGCTAAGACTGTTTTTGAGGAATTTCCAAAGTGATATGTGGAAGCCCATAGAGGGCTATGGTGAAAATGGAAATATGGTAAGATACTTACCGAAAAGAAGCTGTCTGAAAAACTGCTTTGTGTTCTATTAGTTCATCTCACAGAGCTACAGCTTTTCCCTCAAGAAGCCGTTCACTAAGACTGTTTTGTGAAATTTGCAAAGTGATATTTGGAAGCCCATAGAGGGCTAAGGTGAAAAAGGAAATATCTTCCGTTAAAAACTGGAAAGAACCATTCTGAGAAAATGCGGTGTGTTCTGTTAGTACATATCACCGAGCTACAGCTTTCCCCTCAGGAAGCCGTTCACTAAGACTGTTCTTGTGGAATTGCAAAGTGATATTTGGAGGCACGTAGAGGGCAATGGTGAGAAAGGAAACATCCTAAGATAAAAACTGAAAAGAAGCTTTCTGAGAAACTGCTTTGTGTTCTGTTAATTCAAGTCACAGAGTTACTCTTTTACCTCAGGAAGCCTTTCGCTAAGGCTGTTGTTGTGGAATTTGCAAAGTGATATTTGGAAGCCCAAAAGGGCTATGATGAAAAAGGAAATATCCTCAGTTAAAAACTGGAAAGAAGCTTTCTGAGAAACTGCTTTGTGTTCAGTTAGTTCCTCTCACAGAGTTACAGCTTTCCCCTCAAGAAGACTTTCGCTAAGACTGTTCATGTGGAATTTTCAAAGTGATAATTGGAATCCCATAGAGGGCTATGGTGAAAAAGGAAATATCCTAAGGTAAAAACTGAAAAGTAGGTTTCTGAGAAAATGTTTTGTGTTCTGTTAAATCATCTTACAGAGTTACAGCTTTACCCTCAAGAAGCCTTTCGCTAAGACTTTTCTTCTGGAATTTGCAAAGTGATATTTGGAAACCCTATAGCCCTATGGTTAAAATGGAAATATCGTAAGATAAAAAACGAAAAGACGTTTTCTGAGAAACTGCTTTGAATTCTTTTAATTCATCTTACAGATTTACAGCTTTTATCTCCAGAATCCTTTCGCTAAGACTGTTCTTGTGGAATTTGCAAAATGTTTTTGGAAGCCCATAGAGGGCTATGCTGAAAAAGGAAATATCCTAAGATAAAAACTGAAAAGAAGCTTTCTGAGAAACTGCTTTGTGTCCTGTTAATTCATCTCAGAGAGTTACAGTTTTCCCCTCAAGCAGTCTTTCACAAAGACTGTTCTTGTTTAATTTGCAAAGTGATATTTGGAAGACCATAGAGGGCTATGTTGAAAAAGGAAATATAGTAAGATAAAATCCGAAAAGAAGCTTTCTGAGAAACTGCTTTGTGTTCTGTTAATTCATCTCAAAGTGTCACAGATTTCCCCTCATGAGACCGTTCACTAAGACTGTTCTTCTGAAATTTGGAAGGTGATATTTAGAATCTCATAGAGGGCAATGGTGAAAAAGGAAATATTTTCCGATAAAAACTGTAAAGAAGCTTTCTGATAAACTGCTTTGTGTTCTGTTAGTTCATCTCACAGAGTTACAGCTGTCCCTTCAAGAAGCAGTTCACTGAGACTATTCTTGTGAAATTTGCAAAGTGATATTAGAAAACACCTAGAGGTCTATGGTGAAAAAGGAAATATCTTCCGTTAAAAACTGGAAAGAAGCTTTTTGAGAAACTGCCGTGTGTCCTGTTAAAGCATCTCACCGAGTTACAGCTTTCCCCTCAAGAAGGCTTTCGCTAAGACTGTTCTTGTGGGATTTGCAAAGTGATATTTGGAAGTCCCTAGAGGGCTATGGTGAAAAAGGAAATATCTTTCGTTAAAAACTGGAAAGAAGATATCTGAGAAACTGCTTTGTGTTCTGTTAATTCATCTCACAGAGTTACAGTTTTCCCCTCCAGAAGTCTTTCGCTTCCACTGTTCTTGTGGAATTTGCATAGTGATATTTGGAATCCCATAGATGGCTATGGTGAAAATGGAAATAACTTCAGTTAAAAAATGAAAAGAAGCTTTCCGAGAAACTGCTTTGTATTCTGTTAATTCATCTCAAAGAGTTACAGCTTTCCCCTCAAGAAGCCTTCCGCTAAGACTGTTTTTGAGGAATTTCCAAAGTGATATGTGGAAGCCCATAGAGGGCTATGGTGAAAATGGAAATATGGTAAGATACTTACCGAAAAGAAGCTGTCTGAAAAACTGCTTTGTGTTCTATTAGTTCATCTCACAGAGCTACAGCTTTTCCCTCAAGAAGCCGTTCACTAAGACTGTTTTGTGAAATTTGCAAAGTGATATTTGGAAGCCCATAGAGGGCTAAGGTGAAAAAGGAAATATCTTCCGTTAAAAACTGGAAAGAACCATTCTGAGAAAATGCGGTGTGTTCTGTTAGTACATATCACCGAGCTACAGCTTTCCCCTCAGGAAGCCGTTCACTAAGACTGTTCTTGTGGAATTGCAAAGTGATATTTGGAGGCACATAGAGGGCAATGGTGAAAAAGGAAACATCCTTAGATAAAAACTGAAAAGAAGCTTTCTGAGAAACTGCTTTGTGTTCTGTTAATTCAAGTCACAGAGTTACTCTTTTACCTCAGGAAGCCTTTCACTAAGGCTGTTGTTGTGGAATTTGCAAAGTGATATTTGGAAGCCCAAAAGGGCTATGGTGAAAAAGGAAATATCCTGAGTTAAAAACTGGAAAGAAGCTTTCTGAGAAACTGCTTTGTGTTCAGTTAGTTCCTCTCACAGAGTTACAGCTTTCCCCTCAAGAAGACTTTCGCTAAGACTGTTCATGTGGAATTTTCAAAGTGATAATTGGAATCCCATAGAGGGCTATGGTGAAAAAGGAAATATCCTAAGGTAAAAACTGAAAAGTAGGTTTCTGAGAAAATGTTTTTTGTTCTGTTAATTCATCTTACAGAGTTACAGCTTTACCCTCAAGAAGCCTTTCGCTAAGACTTTTCTTCTGGAATTTGCAAAGTGATATTTGGAAACCCTATAGCCCTATGGTTAAAATGGAAATATCGTAAGATAAAAAACGAAAAGAAGGTTTCTGAGAAACTGCTTTGAATTCTTTTAATTCATCTTACAGATTTACAGCTTTTATCTCCAGAATCCTTTCGCTAAGACTGTTCTTGTGGAATTTGCAAAATGTTTTTGGAAGCCCATAGAGGGCTATGCTGAAAAAGGAAATATCCTAAGATAAAAACTGAAAAGAAGCTTTCTGAGAAACTGCTTTGTGTTCTGTTAATTCATCTCAGAGAGCTACAGCATTCCCCTCAAGCAGTCTTTCACAAGACTGTTCTTGTGTAATTTGCAAAGTGATATTTGGAAGACCATAGAGGGCTATGTTGAAAAAGGAAATATAGTAAGATAAAATCCGAAAAGAAGCTTTCTGAGAAACTGCTTTGTGATCTGTTAATTCATCTCAAACTGTCACAGATTTCCCCTCATGAGGCCGTTCACTAAGACTGTTCTTCTGAAATTTGGAAAGTGATATTTAGAATCTCATAGAGGGCAATGGTGAAAAAGGAAATATTTTCCGATAAAAACTGTAAAGAAGCTTTCTGATAAACTGCTTGGTGTTCTGTTAGTTCATCTCACAGAGCTACAGCTTTTCCCTCAAGAAGCCGTTCACTAAGACTGTTTTGTGAAATTTGCAAAGTGATATTTGGAAGCCCATAGAGGGCTAAGGTGAAAAAGGAAATATCTTCCGTTAAAAACTGGAAAGAACCATTCTGAGAAAATGCGGTGTGTTCTGTTAGTACATATCACCGAGCTACAGCTTTCCCCTCAGGAAGTCGTTCACTAAGACTGTTCTTGTGGAATTGCAAAGTGATAATTGGAGGCACATAGAGGGCAATGGTGAAAAAGGAAACATCCTAAGATAAAAACTGAAAAGAAGCTTTCTGAGAAACTGCTTTGTGTTCTGTTAATTCAAGTCACAGAGTTACTCTTTTACCTCAGGAAGCCTTTCGCTAAGGCTGTTGTTGTGGAATTTGCAAAGTGATATTTGGAAGCCCAAAAGGGCTATGGTGAAAAAGGAAATATCCTCAGTTAAAAACTGGAAAGAAGCTTTCTGAGAAACTGCTTTGTGTTCAGTTAGTTCCTCTCACAGAGTTATGGCTTTCCCCTCAAGAAGACTTTCGCTAAGATTGTTCATGTGGAATTTTCAAAGTGATAATTGGAATCCCATAGAGGGCTATGGTGAAAAAGGAAATATCCTAAGGTAAAAACTGAAAAGTAGGTTTCTGAGAAAATGTTTTGTGTTCTGTTAATTCATCTTACAGAGTTACAGCTTTACCCTCAAGAAGCCTTTGGCTAAGACTTTTCTTCTGGAATTTGCAAAGTGATATTTATAAACCCTATAACCCTATAGTTAAAATGGAAATATCGTAAGATAAAAAACGAAAAGAAGGTTTCTGAGAAACTGCTTTGAATTCTTTTAATTCATCTTACAGGTTTACAGCTTTTATCTCCAGAATCCTTTCGCTAAGACTGTTCTTGTGGAATTTGCAAAATGTTTTGGAAGCCCATAGAGGGCTATGCTGAAAAAGGAAATATCCTAAGATAAAAACTGAAAAGAAGCTTTCTGAGAAACTGCTTTGTGTTCTGTTAATTCAAGTCACAGAGTTACTCTTTTACCTCAGGAAGCCTTTCGCTAAGGCTGTTGTTGTGGAAATTGCAAAGTGATATTTGGAAGCCCAAAAGGGCTATGGTGAAAAAGGAAATATCCTGAGTTAAAAACTGGAAAGAAGCTTTCTGAGAAACTGCTTTGTGTTCAGTTAGTTCCTCTCACAGAGTTACAGCTTTCCCCTCAAGAAGACTTTCGCTAAGACTGTTCATGTGGAATTTTCAAAGTGATAATTGGAATCCCATAGAGGGCTATGGTGAAAAAGGAAATATCCTAAGGTAAAAACTGAAAAGTAGGTTTCTGAGAAAATGTTTTGTGTTCTGTTAATTCATCTTACAGAGTTACAGCTTTACCCTCAAGAAGCCTTTCGCTAAGACTTTTCTTCTGGAATTTGCAAAGTGATATTTGGAAACCCTATAGCCCTATGGTTAAAATGGAAATATCGTAAGATAAAAAACGAAAAGAAGGTTTCTGAGAAACTGATTTGAATTCTTTTAATTCATCTTACAGATTTACAGCTTTTATCTCCAGAATCCTTTCGCTAAGACTGTTCTTGTGGAATTTGCAAAATGTTTTTGGAAGCCCATAGAGGGCTATGCTGAAAAAGGAAATATCCTAAGATAAAAACTGAAAAGAAGCTTTCTGAGAAACTGCTTTGTGTTCTGTTAATTCATCTCAGAGAATTACAGCTTTCCCCTCAAGCAGTCTTTCACAAAGACTGTTCTTGTGTAATTTGCAAAGTGATATTTGGAAGACCATAGAGGGCTATGTTGAAAAAGGAAATATAGTAAGATAAAATCCGAAAAGAAGCTTTCTGAGAAACTGCTTTGTGTTCTGTTAATTCATCTCAAAGTGTCACAGATTTCCCCTCATGAGGCCGTTCACTAAGACTGTTCTTCTGAAATTTGGAAGGTGATATTTAGAATCTCATAGAGGGCAATGGTGAAAAAGGAAATATTTTCCAATAAAAACTGTAAAGAAGCTTTCTGATAAACTGCTTTGTGTTCTGTTAGTTCACCTCACAGAGTTACAGCTGTCCCTTCAAGAAGCAGTTCACTGAGACTATTCTTGTGAAATTTGCAAAGTGATATTAGAAAACACCTAGAGGTCTATGGTGAAAAAGGAAATATCTTCCGTTAAAAACTGGAAAGAAGCTTTTTGAGAAACTGCCGTGTGTTCTGTTAAAGCTTCTCACCGAGTTACAGCTTTCCCCTCAAGAAGGCTTTCGCTAAGACTGTTCTTGTGGGATTTGCAAAGTGATATTTGGAAGTCCCTAGAGGGCTATGGTGAAAAAGGAAATATCTTTCGTTAAAAACTGGAAAGAAGATATCTGAGAAACTGCTTTGTGTTCTGTTAATTCATCTCACAGAGTTACAGTTTTCCCCTCCAGAAGTCTTTCGCTTCCACTGTTCTTGTGGAATTTGCATAGTGATATTTGGAATCCCATAGAGGGCTATGGTGAAAATGGAAATAACTTCAGTTAAAAAATGAAAAGAAGCTTTCCGAGAAACTGCTTTGTATTCTGTTAATTCATCTCAAAGAGTTACAGCTTTCCCCTCAAGAAGCCTTCCGCTAAGACTGTTTTTGAGGAATTTCCAAAGTGATATGTGGAAGCCCATAGAGGGCTATGGTGAAAATGGAAATATGGTAAGATACTTACCGAAAAGAAGCTGTCTGAAAAACTGCTTTGTGTTCTATTAGTTCATTTCACAGAGCTACAGCTTTTCCCTCAAGAAGCCGTTCACTAAGACTGTTTTGTGAAATTTCCAAAGTGATATTTGGAAGCCCATAGAGGGCTAAGGTGAAAAAGGAAATATCTTCCGTTAAAAACTGGAAAGAACCATTCTGAGAAAATGCGGTGTGTTCTGTTAGTACATATCACCGAGCTACAGCTTTCCCCTCAGGAAGCCGTTCACTAAGACTGTTCTTGTGGAATTGCAAAGTGATATTTGGAGGCACGTAGAGGGCAATGGTGAAAAAGGAAACATCCTAAGATAAAAACTGAAAAGAAGTTTTCTGAGAAACTGCTTTGTGTTCTGTTAATTCAAGTCACAGAGTTACTCTTTTACCTCAGGAAGCCTTTCGCTAAGGCTGTTGTTGTGGAATTTGCAAAGTGATATTTGGAAGCCCAAAAGGGCTATGGTGAAAAAGGAAATATCCTGAGTTAAAAACTGGAAAGAAGCTTTCTGAGAAACTGCTTTGTGTTCAGTTAGTTCCTCTCACAGAGTTACAGCTTTCCCCTCAAGAAGACTTTCGCTAAGACTGTTCATGTGGAATTTTCAAAGTGATAATTGGAATCCCATAGAGGGCTATGGTGAAAAAGGAAATATCCTAAGGTAAAAACTGAAAAGTAGGTTTCTGAGAAAATGTTTTGTGTTCTGTTAATTCATCTTACAGAGTTACAGCTTTACCCTCAAGAAGCCTTTCGCTAAGACTTTTCTTCTGGAATTTGCAAAGTGATATTTGGAAACCCTATAGCCCTATGGTTAAAATGGAAATATCGTAAGATAAAAAATGAAAAGAAGGTTTCTGAGAAACTGCTTTGAATTCTTTTAATTCATCTTACAGATTTACAGCTTTTATCTCCAGAATCCTTTCGCTAAGACTGTTCTTGTGGAATTTGCAAAATGTTTTTGGAAGCCCATAGAGGGCTATGCTGAAAAAGGAAATATCCTAAGATAAAAACTGAAAAGAAGCTTTCTGAGAAACTGCTTTGTGTTCTGTTAATTCATCTCAGAGAGTTACAGCTTTCCCCTCAAGAAGTCTTTCACAAAGACTGTTCTTGTGTAATTTTCAAAGTGATATTTGGAAGACCATAGAGGGCTATGTTGAAAAAGGAAATATAGTAAGATAAAATCCGAAAAGAAGCTTTCTGAGAAACTGCTTTGTGTTCTGTTAATTCATCTCAAAGTGTCACAGATTTCCCCTCATGAGGCCGTTCACTAAGACTGTTCTTCTGAAATTTGGAAAGTGATATTTAGAATCTCATAGAGGGCAATGGTGAAAAAGGAAATATTTTCCGATAAAAACTGTAAAGAAGCTTTCTGATAAACTGCTTTGTGTTCTGTTAGTTCATCTCACAGAGTTACAGCTGTCCCTTCAAGAAGCAGTTCACTGAGACTATTCTTGTGAAATTTGCAAAGTGATATTGGAAAACTCCTAGAGGGCTATGGTGAAAAAGGAAATATCTTCCGTTAAAAACTGGAAAGAAGCTTTTTGAGAAACTGCCGTGTGTTCTGTTAAAGCATCTCACCGAGTTACAGCTTTCCCCTCAAGAAGGCTTTCGCTAAGACTGTTCTTTTGGGATTTGCAAAGTGATATTTGGAAGTCCCTAGAGGGCTATGGTGAAAAAGGAAATATCTTTCGTTAAAAACTGGAAAGAAGATATCTGAGAAACTGCTTTGTGTTCTGTTAATTCATCTCACAGAGTTACAGTTTTCCCCTCCAGAAGTCTTTCGCTTCCACTGTTCTTGTGGAATTTGCATAGTGATATTTGGAATCCCATAGAGTGCTATGGTGAAAATGGAAATAACTTCAGTTAAAAAATGAAAAGAAGCTTTCCGAGAAACTGCTTTGTGTTTTGTTAATTCATCTCAAAGAGTTACAGCTTTCCCCTCAAGAAGCCTTCCGCTAAGACTGTTTTTGAGGAATTTCCAAAGAGATATGTGGAAGCCCATAGAGGGCTATGGTGAAAATGGAAATATGGTAAGATACTTACCGAAAAGAAGCTGTCTGAAAATCTGCTTTGTGTTCTGTTAGTTCATCTCACAGAGCTACAGCTTTTCCCTCAAGAAGCCGTTCACTAAGACTGTTTTGTGAAATTTGCAAAGTGATATTTGGAAGCCCATAGAGGGCTAAGGTGTAAAAGGAAATATCTTCCGTTAAAAACTGGAAAGAACCATTCTGAGAAAATGCGGTGTGTTCTGTTAGTACATATCACCGAGCTACAGCTTTCCCCTCAGGAAGCCGTTCACTAAGACTGTTCTTGTGGAATTGCAAAGTGATATTTGGAGGCACATAGAGGGCAATGGTGAAAAAGGAAACATCCTTAGATAAAAACTGAAAAGAAGCTTTCTGAGAAACTGCTTTGTGTTCTGTTAATTCAAGTCACAGATTTACTCTTTTACCTCAGGAAGCCTTTCACTAAGGCTGTTGTTGTGGAATTTGCAAAGTGATATTTGGAAGCCCAAAAGGGCTATGGTGAAAAAGGAAATATCCTGAGTTAAAAACTGGAAAGAAGCTTTCTGAGAAACTGCTTTGTGTTCAGTTAGTTCCTCTCACAGAGTTACAGCTTTCCCCTCAAGAAGACTTTCGCTAAGACTGTTCATGTGGAATTTTCAAAGTGATAATTGGAATCCCATAGAGGGCTATGGTGAAAAAGGAAATATCCTAAGGTAAAAACTGAAAAGTAGGTTTCTGAGAAAATGTTTTGTGTTCTGTTAATTCATCTTACAGAGTTACAGCTTTACCCTCAAGAAGCCTTTCGCTAAGACTTTTCTTCTGGAATTTGCAAAGTGATATTTGGAAACCCTATAGCCCTATGGTTAAAATGGAAATATCGTAAGATAAAAAACGAAAAGAAGGTTTCTGAGAAACTGATTTGAATTCTTTTAATTCATCTTACAGATTTACAGCTTTTATCTCCAGAATCCTTTCGCTAAGACTGTTCTTGTGGAATTTGCAAAATGTTTTTGGAAGCCCATAGAGGGCTATGCTGAAAAAGGAAATATCCTAAGATAAAAACTGAAAAGAAGCTTTCTGAGAAACTGCTTTGTGTTCTGTTAATTCATCTCAGAGAGCTACAGCATTCCCCTCAAGCAGTCTTTCACAAGACTGTTCTTGTGTAATTTGCAAAGTGATATTTGGAAGACCATAGAGGGCTATGTTGAAAAAGGAAATATAGTAAGATAAAATCCGAAAAGAAGCTTTCTGAGAAACTGCTTTGTGATCTGTTAATTCATCTCAAAGTGTCACAGATTTCCCCTCATGAGGCTGTTCACTAAGACTGTTCTTCTGAAATTTGGAAAGTGATATTTAGAATCTCAAAGAGGGCAATGTTGAAAAAGGAAATATTTTCCGATAAAAACTGTAAAGAAGATTTCTGATAAACTGCTTTGTGTTCTGTTAGTTCATCTCACAGAGTTACAGCTTTCCCTTCAAGAAGCATTTCACTGAGAGTATTCTTGTGAAATTTGCAAAGTGATATTGGAAAACTCCTAGAGGGCTATTGTGAAAAAGGAAATATCTTCCGTTAAAAACCGGAAAGAAGCTTTTTGAGAAACTGCCGTGTGTTCTGTTAAAGCATCTCACCGAGTTACAGCTTTCCCCTCAAGAAGTCTTTCGCTAAGGCTGTTCTGGTGGAATTTGGAAAGTGATATTTGGAAGTCCATAGAGGGCTATGGTGAAAAAGGAAATATCTTAGGATAAAAACTGGAAAGAAGCTTTCTGAGAAGCTGCTTTGTGTTCTGTTAATTCATCTCACAGAGTTAGAGCTTTCCCCTCAAGATGCCCTTCACTAAGGCTGTTCTTGTGGATCTTGCAAAGTGATATTTGGAAGCCCAAAGAGGGCTACGGTGAAGAAGGATATATCTTCCGTGAAAAACTGGAAAGAAGCTTTCTGAGAAACTGCTTTGTGTTCTGTTAATTCATCTCTTCGAGTTACAGCTTTCCCTACTAGAAGCCTTTCGCTAAGACTGTTCTTCTGGAATTTGCAAAGTGATATTTCGAAGCCTAAAGTGGTCTAGGGTGAAAAAGGAAATATCTTCAGTTAAAAACTGGAAAGAAGCTGTCTGAGAAACTGCTTTGTGTTCTGTTAATTCATCTCACAGTGTTACAGCTTTCCTCTGAAGAAGCCTTTCATTAAGACTGTTCTTGGGGAATTTGCAAAGTGATATTTGGAAGCCCCTAGAGGGCTATGGTGAAAAAAGAAATATCTTCCGTTAAAAAGTGGAAAGAAGCTTTCTGAGAAACTCCTTTGTGTTCTGTTAATTCATCTGACAGAATTACAGCTTTCCCCTCATTAATCCTTACGCTAAGACTGTTCTTGTGGAACATGCCTAGTGATATTTGGAAGCCCATTGAGGGCTATGGTACAAAAGGAAGTATCTTCTGCTAAAAACTGGAAAGAAGCTTTCTGAGCAACTGCTTTGTGTTCTGTTAATTCATCTAACACAGTTACACCTTTCCCCTCAAGAAGCCTTTCGTTAAGACTGTTCTTTTGGAATATGGAAAGTGATATTTGGAAGGCCTTAGACGGCTATGGTGAAAAAGGAAATATCTTCCGTTAGAAACTGGATAGAAGCTTTCTGAGAAACTGCTATGTGTTCTGTTACTTCATCTCACAGAGTTACATCTTTCCCTTCAAGAAGCCTTTCACTAAGACTGTTCTTCTGGAATTTCAAAGTGATATTTCGAAGCCCAAAGAGGTCTAGGGTGAAAAAGGAAATATCTTCAGTTAAAAACTGGAAAGAAGCTGTCTGAGAAACTCCTTTGTCTTCTCTTTATCATCTCACGGAATTTCAGCTTTCCCTTCTAGAATCCTTTCACTAAGGCTTCCTTGTGGAATCTGGAAAGTGATATTTGTAAGGCCAGAGAGCGCTTTGCTGAAAAAGGATGTATCATCCGTGAAAAACTGGAATGAAGCTTTCTGAGAAACTGTTTTTGCCTCTCTCATTTCATCTCAGAGTTACTGCTTTCCCCTCAAGAAGCTTTCGCTAAGACTGTTCTTGTGGAATTTCCAAAGTGATATTTGGAAGCCCTTAGAGGGATATGGCGAAAAAGGAAATATCTTCCATTAAAAACTGGAAAGAAGCTTTCTGAGAAACTGCTTTGTGTTCTGCTAATTCATCTCACAGAGTTACAGCTTTCCCCTCAAGAAAACTTTCGCTAATGCTGTTCTTGTGGAACTTGCAAAGTGATATTTGGAAGCCCGTAGAGGGCTATGGTGAAAAAGGAAATAACTTCCCTTAAAAACTGGTAAGAAGCTTTCTGAGAAACTGCTTTGTGTTATGTTAATTCATCTCACCAAGTTAAAACTTTCCCCTCAAGAATCCTTACGCTAAGATTGTTCCTGTGGAATTTGCAAAGTGATATTTTTAAGCCCATAGAGGGCTATGGTGAAAAAGGAAATATCTTTAGTTACAAATTTGAAAGAAGCTTTCAGAGAAACTACTTTGTGCTCTCTTAATTCATCTCACAGAGTTACAGCTTTCCCTTCAAGAAGCCTTTCGCTAAGACTGTTCTTGTGGAGTTTGCAAAGTGATATTTGGAAGCCCATAGAGGGCTATGGTGAAAAAGGAAATATCTTCCGTTAAAAACTGGAAAGAAGCTTTCTGAGAAACTCCATTGTGTTATGTTAATTCATCTCACCGAGTTACAACTTTCCCCTCAAGAATCCTTACGCTAAGATTGTTCCTGTGGATTTTGCAAAGTGATATTTTTAAGCCCATAGAGGGCTAAGGTGAAAAAGGAAATATCTTCCTTAAAAACTGAAAAGAAGCTTTCTGAGAAACTGCTTTGTGTTCTGTTAATTCATCTCACAGAGTTGCAGCTCTCCCCTCAATAATCCTTACGCTAAGACTGTTCTTGTGGAATTTGCAAAGTGATATTTGGAAGCCCATAGAGGGCTATGGTGAAAAAGGAAATATCTTCAGTGGAAAACTGGAAAGAAGGTTTTTGAGAAACTTCTTTGTGTTCCGATAATTCATCTCACAGAGTTACAGATTTTCCCACAAGAAGCTTTTTTCAAAGACTGTTCTTGTGGAATTTGCAAAGTGATATTTGGAAGCCCATTGAAGTCTACGGTGAAAAAGGAAATATCATCCGTTAAAAACTGGAAAGAAGACTTCTGAGAAACTGCTTTGTGTTCTGTTAATTCATCTCACAGAGATACAGCTTTCCCCTCAAGAAGTCTTTCGCTAAGACTGTTCTTGTGGAATTTGCAAAGTGATATTTGGAAGCCTATAGGGGGCTCTGGTGAAAAAGGAAATATCTTCCGTTAAAAACTGGAAAGAAGATTTCTGAGAAACTGCTTTGTGTTCTGTTAATTCATCTCACAGAGTTACAGATTTCCCCTCCAGAAGCCTTTCGCTAACACTGTACTTGTGGAATATGCAAAGTGATATTTGTAAGCCAAAAGAGGGCTATGCTGAAAAATGAAATATGTTCCGTTAGAAACTATAAAGAAGCTTTCTGAGAAAGTGTTTTGTGCTGTGTTAATTCATCTCTGACTTAATGATTTCACCTCAAGAAGTCTTTCGCTAAGACTGTTCTTGTGGAATTTGTAAAGTGATATTTGGAAGCCCATAGAGGGCTATGGTGAAAAAGGAAATATCTTAGGGTAAAAACTGGAAAGAAGCTTTCTGAGAAACTGCTTTGTGTTCTGTAAATTCATCTCACAGAGTTACAGCTTTCTCCTCAAGAAGCCTTTCGCTAAGGCTGTTCTTGTGGAACTTGCAAAGTGATATTTGGAAGCCCATAGAGGGATACGGTGAAGAAGGAAATATCTTCCGTTAAAAACTGGAAAGAAGCTTTTGAGAAACTGCTTTGTGTTCTGTTAATTCATCTCACCGAGTTACTGCTTTCCCTACAAGAAGCCTTTCGCTAACACTGTTCTTCTGGAATTTGCAAAGTGATATTTCGAAGCCCAAAGTGCTCTAGGGTGAAAAAGGAAATATCTTCAGTTAAAAACTGGAAAGAAGCTGTCTGAGAACCTGCTTTGTGTTCTGTTCGTTCATCTCACAGAGTTACAGCTTTCCCTTCTAGAAGTCTTTCGCTAAGAGAGATCTTGTGGAATTTGCAAAGTGATATTTGGAAGCCCATAGAGGGCTACGGTGAAAAAGGAAATATCCTAAGTTAAAAACTGAAAAGAAACATTTTGTGAAACTGCTTTGTGTTCTGTTAATTCATCTCACAGAGTTACATCTTTCCCTTCAAGAAGCCTTTATCTAAGGCTGTTCTTGTGGAATTTGCAATGTGATATTTGGAAGCCCATAGAGGGCTATGGTGAAAAAGGAAATATCTTCCGGAAAAACTGGAAAGAAGCTTTCTGAGAAACTGCTTTCTGTTCTGTTAATTCATCTCACAGAGTTACAGGTTTCCCTTCAAGAAGCCTTTCGCTAAGGCTGTTCTTGTGGAATTCGGTAACTGATATTTGGAAGCCCTTAGAGGGCTATGGTGAAAAAATAAATATCTTTAGATAAAAACTGGAAAGAATCTTTCTGAGAAACTGCTTTGTGTTCTGTTAATTCATCTCACAGAGTTACTGCTTTCCCCTCATGAAGCCTTTCGCTAAGACTGTTCTTGTGGAATTTGCAAAGTGATATTTGGAAGTCCCTAGAGGGCTATGGTGAAAAAGGAAATATCTTCCGTTAAAGACTGGAAAGAAGCTTTCTGAGAAACTACTTTGTGTTCTGTGAAATCTTCTCACAGAGTTACAGCTTTCCCCTGAAGAAGCCTTTCGCAAAGATTGTTCTTGTGGAATTTGCAAAGTGATTTTTAGAAGCGCCTAGAGAGCTAGGGTGAAATACAAATATCTTCCGTTAAAAACCGGAAAGAAGTTTTCTGAGAAACTGCTTTGTGTTCTGTAAATTCATCTTACAGATTTCAAGCTTTCCCTTCAAGAAGTCTTTCGCTAAGACTGTTTTTGTGGAATTTGCAAAGTGATATTTGTAAGTCCATAGAGGGCTATGGTGTAAAAGGAAATATCTTTCGTAAAAAACTGGAAAGAAGCTTTCTGAGAAACAACTTTGTGTTCGGTAAATTCATCTCACAGAGTTACAGCTTTCCATTCAAGAAGACTTTCGCTAAGGCTGTTCTTGTGGAGTTTGGAAAGTGATATTTGGAAGCCCATAGAGGGCTACGGTGAAAAAGGAAATATCTTCAGTTAAAAACCGGAAAGAAGCTTTCTGAGAAACTGCTTTGTGTTCTGTTAATTCATCTCACAGAGTTACTGCTTTGCCCTCAAGGAATCTTTTGCTGACACTGTTCTTGTGGAATTTGCAAAGTGATATTTGGAAGCCCTTAGAGGGCTACGGTGAAAAAGGAAGTATCCTAAGATAAAAACCGAAAAGAAGCATTCTGAGAATCTGCTTTGTGTTCTGTTTATTCATCTCACAGAGATTCAGCTTCCCTTAAAGAAGTCTTTCACAGGCCGGGCACGGTGGCTCACGCCTGTAATCCCAGCACTTTGGGAGGCCAAGGCGGGCGGATCACAAGGTCAGGAGATCGAGATCATGGTGAAACCCGGTCTCTACTAAAAATAGAAAAAATTAGCCGGGCGCAGTGGCGGGCGCCTGTAGTCCCAGCTACTCGGGAGGCTGAGGCAGGAGAATGGCGTGAACCCGGGAGGCGGAGCTTGCAGTGAGCCGAGATTGCGCCACTGCACTCCAGCGTGGGCGACAGAGCGAGACTCCATCTCAAAAAAAAAAAAAAAAAAAAAAAAAAAAGAAGTCTTTGCTAAGGCTGTTCTTTTGGAATTTGCAAAGTGATATTTGGGAGCCCATGGAGGGCTATGGTGAAAAAGGCAATAACTTCCATTAAACACTGGTAAGAAGCTGTCTGAGAAACTGCTTTGTGTTCTGTTAATTCATCTCACAGAGTTACTGCTTTCCTCTCAAGAAGCCTTTTCCTAATACGGTTCTTGTGGAATATGCAAAGTGTTATTTGGAAGCCTATAGAGGGCTATGGTGAAAAAGGAAATATCTTCCGAAAAAACTGGAAAGAAGCGTTCTGAGAAACTTCTTTGTGTTCTGTTAATTCATCTCACAGAGTTACATTTTTCCCTTCAATAAGCCTTTCGCTAAGGCTGTTCTTGTGGAATTTTCAAAGTGATATTCGGAAGCCCATAGAGGGCTATGGTGAAAAACGAAATATCTTCCGTTGAAAACTGTAAAGAAGATTTGTGAGAAACTGCTTTGTGTTCTGTTAATTCATCTCACAGAATTACAGCTTAAACTTCAAGAAGCCTTTCGCTAAGGCTTTTCTTGTGGAATTTAGAAAGTGATATTTGGAAGCCCATAGAGGGCTGTGGTGAAAAAGGAAATATGTTCCGTTAAAAACTGGAAAGAAGTTTTCTGAGAAACTGCTTTCTGTCTGTTAATTCATCTCACAGATTTACACCTTTCCATTCAAGAAGCCTTTCGCTAAGGCTGTTCTTGTGGAAATCGCAAATTGATATTTGGAAGCCCATAGAGGGCTATGGTGAAAAAGGAAATATCTTCCGTAAAAAACTGGAAAGAATCTTTTTGAGAAACTGCTTTGTGTTCTGTTAATTCATCTCACAGACTTACAGCTTTCTTCTCAAGAAGCTTTTCGGTAAGTCTGTTTTGTGGAATTTGCAAAGTGATATTTGGAAGCCCATAGTGGGATATGGAGGAAAAGGAAATATCTTCCGTTAAAAACTAGGAAGAAGATTTCTGAGACACTGCTTTCTGTTCTGTTAATTTATCTAAGAGAGTTACAGCATTCCCCTACAGAACTCATTCGCTAAGAGTGTTTTTGTGGAATTTGCAAAGTGATATTTGGAAGCCCCAAGAGGGCTTCGGTGAAAAAGGGAATATCTTCAGTTAAAAACTGGAAAGAAGCTTTCTGAGAAACTGCTTTGTGTTCTGATAATTCATCTCACAGAATTACAGCTTTCCCTTCAAGAAGCCTTTCGATAAGACTGTTTTTGTGGGATTTGCAAAGTGATATTTCGAAGCCCATAGAGGGCTTTGGAGAAAAATGAAATATCTTAAGATAATAACTGAAAAGAAGTTTTCTGAGAAACTGCTGTGTGGTCTGTTAATTCAACTCACAGAGTTACAGCTTTCCCCTCAAGAACCCTTTCGCTAAGGCTCTTCTTGTGAAATTTGCAAAGTGATATTTGAAAGCCCATAGAGGGCTATGGTGAAAAACAAAATATCTTCCGTTAAAAACTGGAAAGAAGCTTTCTGAGAAACTGCCGTGTGTTCTATTGATACATCTCACACAGTTACAGCTTTGGTCTCAAGAAGACCTTCGCTAAGACTGTTCTTGAGTGATTTGCAAAGTGATATTTGGAAGCCAACAGAGGGCTATGTTGAAAAAGGAAATATCTTCCGTTAAAAACTGGAAAGAAGCTTTCTGAGAAACTGCCGTGTGTTCTGTTAATATATCTCACCGAGTTACAGCTTTCCCCTCAACAAGCCTTTCACTAAGACTGTTATTGTGGGATTTGCAAAGTGATATTTGGAAGTCTATAGAGGGCTATGGTGAAAAAATAAATATCTTCAGATAAAAACTGGAAGGAAGCTTTCTGAGAAACTGCTTTGTGTTCTGTTAATTCATCTCACAGAGTTACAGCTTACCTCTCAAGAAGCCTTTCGCTAAGACTGTTCTTGTGGAATTTGCAAAGTTATATTTGGAAACCCATAGAGGGCTATGGTGAAAAAGGAAATATCTTTCGTTAAACACTGAAAAGAAGCTTTCTGAGAAACTGCTATGTGTTCTGTTAATTCATCTCAAAGAGTTACAACTTTCCCTTCAAGAAGCCTTCAGGTAAGGCTCCTCTTGTGTAATTCGCAAAATGATATTTGGAAGCCCATAGAGGTCTACAGTGAAAATGGAAATATCCTCAGATAAAAACCGAAAAGAATCTTTCTGAAAATCTGCTTTGTGTTCTGTTAGTTCATCTCACAGAGTTACAGCTTTCCCCTCAAGAAGCCGTTCACTAAGATTGTTTTTGTGAAATTTGCAAAGAGATAGTTGGAAGCCCATACAGGGCTATGGTGAAAAAGGAAATATCCTAAGATAAAAACTGAAAAGAAGCTTTCAGAGAAACTGCTTTGTGTTCTGTTAATTCATCCCACAGAGTTACAGCTTTCCCCTCAAGGAGACTTTCGATAAGACTGTTCTTGTGTAATTTGGAAAGTGAAATTTAGAAGCCCCTACAGGGCTATGGAGAAAAAGGAAATATCTTCCGTTAAAAACTGGACAGAAGCTTTCTGAGAAACATCTTTGTGTTCTGTTAATTCATCTCACAGAGTTACAGAGTTCCCCTCAAGAAGCCTTTCGCTCAGACTGTTCTTGTTGAATTTGCAAAGAGATATTTGGAAACCCATAGAGGGCTATGGTGAAAAAGGAAATATCCTATGATAAAAACTGAAAAGAAGCTTTCTGAGAAACTGCTTTGTGTTCTGTTAATTCAACTCACAGAGTTACAGCATTCCCCTCAAGAAACCTTTCGCTAAGACTGTTTTTTTGGAATTTGCAAAGTGATATTTGGAAGCCCATAGAGGCCTAAGGTGAAAAAGGAAATATCTTCAGTTAAAAACTGAAAAGAAGCTTTCTGAGAAACTGCTTAGTGTTCTGTTAATTCATATCGAAGAGTTAGAGTTTCCCCTCAAGAAGCCTTTCGCTAAGACTGTTCTTGTGGAATTTGCAAAGTGATATTTGGAAGAACATAGGTGCTATTCTGAAAAAGGAAATATCCTAAGAAAAAAACTGAAAAGAAGCTTTCAGAGAAACTGCTTTGTGTTCTGTTAATTCATCTCAAAAAGTTACAGCTTTCCCTTCAAGAATCCTTTCGCTAAGTTTGTTCTTGTGGAATTTGCAAAGTGATATTTGGAAGCCAATAGAGGGCTATGCTGAAAAAGGAAATATCTTCCGTAAAAAACTGGTAAGAAGCTTTCTGAGAAACTGCTTTGTGTTCTGTTAATTCATCTAAGAGAGTTACAGCTTTCCCCTCAAGAAACCTTGGGCTAAGACTGTTCTTGTGGAAGATGCAAAGTGATATTTGGAAGCCCTTAGAGGGCTACGGTGAAAAAGGAAATATCTTCCATTAAAAACTGGAAAGAAGCCTTCTGAGAAACTGCTTTGTGTTCTCTTAATTCATCTCACAGACTTACAGCATTCCCCTCAAGAAGCCTTTCGCTAAGACTGTTCTTGTGGAATTGGCAAAGTGATATTTGGAAGCCCATAGAGGGCTACGGTGAAAAAGGAAATATCCTAAGTTAAAAACTGGAAAGAAGCTTTCTGAGAAACTGCTTTGTTTTCTGTTAATTCATCTCACAGAGTTACAGCTTTCACCTCAAGAAGCCATTCCCTAAGACTGCTCTTGTGACATTTTCACAGTGATATTTGGAAGACCATAGAGGGCTACGGTGAAAAAGGAAATATACTAAGTTAAAAACTGAAAAGAAACATTCTGAAAAATTGCTTTGTGTTCTGTTAATTCATGTCACAGAGTTACAGCTTTCCCTTCAAGAAGCCTTTCGCTAAGGCTGTTATTGTGGAATTGGCAAAATGATATTTGGAAGCCCATAGAGTGCTATAGTGAAAAGTAAATATCTTCAGTTAAAAAATGGAAAGAGTCTTTCTGACAGTGCTTTGTGTTCTGTTAATTCATCTCACAGAGTTACACATTTCCCCTAAAGAAGCCTTTCGCAAAAACTGTTCTTGTGGAATTTTCAAAGTGATATTTGGAAGCCCCTAGAGGGCTATGGTGAAAAAGGAACTATCTTCCGTTAAAAACTGGAAATAAGCTTTCAGAGAAACTGCTTTGTGTTCTGTTAATTCATCTCAAAAAGTTACAGCTTTCCCTTCAAGAATCCTTTCGCTAAGTTTGTTCTCGTGGAATTTGCAAAGTGATATTTGGAAGCCAATAGAGGGCTATGCTGAAAAAGGAAATATCTTCCGTAAAAAACTGGTAAGAAGCTTTCTGAGAAACTGCTTTGTGTTCTGCTAATTCATCTCACAGAGTTACAGCTTTCCCTTCAAGTAGCCTTCCGCTAAGGCAGTTCTTGTAAAATTGGCAAGGTGATATGTGGAAGCCCGTAGAGGGCTATGGTGAAAAGGAAATATGTTCAGTTAAAAAATGGAAAGTAGCTTTCTGAGAAACTGCTTTGTGTTCTGTTAATTCATCTAACAGAGTTACAGCTTTCCCCTCAAGAAACCTTGGGCTAAGACTGCTCTTTTGGAATTTGCAAAGTGATATTTGGCAGCACGTAGAGGGCTGTGGTGAAAAAGGAAATATCTTCTGTTAAAAACTGGAAAGAAGCTTTCTGAGAAACTGCTTTGTGTTCTGTTAATTCATCTCACAGAGTTACAGCTTTCCCATCAAAAAGCCTTTCGCTAGGGCTGTTCTTGTGGAATTTTTAAAGTGATATTTGGAAGCCCATAGAGGGCTACGGTGGAAAAGGAGATATCTTCCGTTAAAAATTTGAAAGGAGCTGTCTGAGAAACTGCTTTGTGTTCTGTTAATTCATCTAACAGAGTTACAGCTATCCCCACAAAAGCCTTTTGCTACGACTGTTTTTGTAGAATTTGCAATGTGATATTTGTAAGCCCTTAGAGAGCTATGGTGAAAAAGGAAATATCTTCCGTTAAAAACGGGAAAGAAGCTTCCTGAGAAACTGCTTTGTATTCTTTTAATTCATCTCACAGAGTTACAGATTTCCCCTGAAGAAGCCTTTCGCTAAGACTGTTGTTGTGTAATTTGCAAAGTGTTATTTGTGAGCTCATAGAGGGCTATGGTGAAAATGGAAATATCCTAAGATGAAAACCGGAAAGAAGCTTTCTGAAAACATCTTTGTGTTCTGATAGTTCATCTCACAGAGTTACAGCATTTCCTTCAAGAAGTCGTTCACTAAGACTGTTTTTGTGAATTTTGAAAAGTGATATTTGGAAGTCGATAGAGGGCTATGGTGGAAAACGAAATATCTTCCGTTAAAATCGGGAAAGAAGCTTTCTGAGAAACTGCCCTGTGTTCTGTTAACACATTTCACCAAGTTACAGCTTTCCACATAAGAAATCTTTGGCTAAGATTGTTCTTGTGGGATTTGCAAAGTGATATTTGGAAGCCCATACGGGGCTTGGTGAAAAAGGAAATATCTTCAGTTAAAAACTGGAAAGAAGCTTTCTGAGAAACAGCTTTGTGTTCTGTTAATTCATCTCACAGAGTTACAGCTTTTCCCTCAAGAAGGCTTTCACTAAGTCTGTTCTTGTGGATTTGAAAAGTGATATTTGTAAGCCCATAGAGGGCTATGGTAAAAAAGGAAATCTCTTCAGTTAAAAACTGGAAAGAAGCTTTCTGAGAAACAGCTTTGTGTTCTGTTAATTCATCTCACAGAGTTACAGCTTTTCCCTCAAGAAGGCTTTCACTAAGTCTGTTCTTGTGGATTTGAAAAGTGATATTTGTAAGCCCATAGAGGGCTATGGTAAAAAAGGAAATCTCTTCAGTTAAAATCTGGAAAGAAGCTTTCAGAGAAACTGCTTTGTGTTCTGTTAATTCATCTCACAGAGTTACAGCTTTCCCCTCAAGAAGACTTTCGCTAAGACTGTTCTTGTGAAATTTGCAAAGTGATATTTGGAAGCCCATAGAGGGCTACGGTGAGAAAGGAAATATCCTAAGATAAAAACTGAAAAGACGCTTTCTCAGAAACTGCTTAGTGTTTTGTTAATTCATCTTACAGAGTTACAGCTTTACCCTCAAGAAGCTTTTCGCTAAGAATGTTCTTGTGGATTTTGCAAAGTGAAATTTGAAGCCCATAGAAGGGTACGGTGAAAAAGCAATATCTTCCGTTAAATCAGAAAAGAAGCTTTCTGAGAAACTGCTTCGTGTTGTTAATTCATCTCACAGAGTTACAGCTTTAACCTGAAGAAGCCGATCACTAAGACTATTCTAGTGGAATTTGTAAAGTGATATTTGGAAGCCCATTGAGGGCTATGATGAAAAAGGAAATATCTTCCGTTAAAAACTGGAAATAGGTTTTCTGAGAAACTGCGTTGTGTTCTGTTACTTCATTTCACAGGGTTACAGCGTCCCTCTCAAGAAGCCTTTCCCTAAGACTGTTCTTGTGGAATTTGCAAACAGATATTTGGAAGCCCTTAGAGGGCTATGGTGAAAAACGAAATATCTTAAATTGAAAACTGGAAAGAATCTTTCTGCGAAACTGCCTTGTGTTTTTTTAGTTCATCTCACAGAGTTACAGCTTTCCCCTCCGGAAGCCTTTCGATAAGACAGTTCTGGAGGAATTTGCAAGTGATATTTGGAAGGCCATACACTGCTATGGTGAAAAAGAAAATATCTTCCTTTAAAAACAGGAAAGAAGCTTTCTGAGAAACTGCTTTGTGTTCTTTAATTTATCTCACAGACTTATAGCTTTCCCTTCAAGAAGCCTTTCGATAAGAGTGTTCTTGTGGAAATTGCAAAGTGATATTTGGAAGCCCATAGAGGGCTATGTTGAAAAAGGAAATATCTTCAGTTAAATACTGGAAAGTAGCTTTCAGAGAAACAGCGTTTTGTTCAGTTAATTCATCTGACAGAGTTACAGGTTTCCCCTCAAGAAGCCTTTTGCTAAGACTGTTTTTGTGTAATTTGCAAAGTGATTTTTGGAAGCCCATAGAGGGCTATGGTGAAAAAGGAAATATGTTCAGTTAAAAACTGGAAAGAAGATTTCTGAGAAACTTTTTTGTGTTTTGTTAATTCATCTCACAGGGTTAGAACTTTCCCCTCCAGAAGCCCTCCGCAAAGACTCTTCTTTTGGAATTTGCAAAGTGATATTTGGAAGCCCATAGAGAGCTATGGTTAAAAAGAAAATATCTTCAGTTAAAAACTGGAAAGAAGCTTTCTGAGAAACAGCTTTGTGTTCTGTTAATTCATCTCACTGAGTTACAGCTTTTCCCTCAAGAAGCCTTTCACTAAGTCTGTTCTTGTGGAATTTGAAAAGTGATATTTGGAAGCCCATAGAGGGCGTTGGTGAAAAAGGAAATATCTTCCATTAAAAACTAGAAAGAAGATTTCTGAGAAAAGGCTTTGTGTTCTGCTAATTCATCTCAAAGAGTTACAGCTTTTCCCTCAAGAAGCCTTTCGGTAAGACTGTTCTGTTGGAATTTGCAAAGTGATATTTGGAAGCCCTAAGAGGGCTATGGTGAAAATGGAAATATCCTAAGATAAAAACCGAAATGAAGCTTTCTGCGAAACTGCTTGGTGTTCTGTTAATTCATCTCACAGAGTTACAGCTTTCCCCTCAAGAAGCCTTTCGCTAAGACTGTTCTTGTGGAATTTGCAAAGTGACATTTGGAAGCCCATAGAGGGCTATGGTGAAAAAGGAAATATCTTCCGTTAAAACTGGAAACAAGCTTTCTGAGAAACTGATTTGTGTTCTGTTAACTCATCTCAGAGAGTTACAGCTTTCCCCTCCAGACGTCTTTCGCTAAGATTGTTCTTGTTGAATTTGCAAAATGATATTTGGAAGCCCATAGAGAGCTACGGTGAAAAAGGAAATATCCTAAGATAAAAACTGGAAAGAAGCTTTCTGAGGAACTGCTTAGTGTTCTGTTAATTCATGTCACAGAGTTACAGCTTTTACGTCAAGAAGTGTTTCACTAAGACTTTTCTTGTGAAATTTGCAAAGTGATATTTGGAAGCCCATAGAGGGCTATGGTGAAAAAGGAAACATC
This sequence comes from Chlorocebus sabaeus, assembly GCF_047675955.1. Taxonomy (NCBI): domain Eukaryota; kingdom Metazoa; phylum Chordata; class Mammalia; order Primates; family Cercopithecidae; genus Chlorocebus; species Chlorocebus sabaeus. The sequence continues at coordinate 1,067,699 of NW_027327815.1, forward strand.
CTAAGATAAAAACTGAAAAGTAGCTTTCTGAGAAACTGCTTTCTGTTCTGTTAATTCATCTCACAGATTTACAGCTTTCCCTTCAAGAAGCCTTTCGCTAAGGCTGTTCTTGTGGAATTCGCAAATTGATATTTGGAAGCCCATAGAGGGCTATGGTGAAAAAGGAAATATCTTCCGTAAAAAACTGGAAAGAATCTTTTTGAGAAACTGCTTTGTGTTCTGTTAATTCATCTCACAGAGTTACTGCTTTCCTCTCAAGAAGCCTTTCGCAAAGACTGTTCTTGCGGAATTTTCAAAGTGATATTTGGAAGCCCCTAGAGAGCTATGGTGAAAAAAGAAATATATTCCGTTAAAAAGTAGAATGAAGCTTTCTGAGAAACTGCTTTGTGCTCTGTTAATTCATCTCAGAGAGTCACTCTGTTCCCCTCAAGAACACTTTCGCTAAGACTATTCTTGAGGAATTTACAAGGTGATATTTGGAAGCCTATACAGGCCTATGGTGAAAAAGGAAATATCTTCCGTTAAAAACTGCAAAGAATCTCTCTGAGAAACTGCTTTGTGGTCTGTGAATTCATCCCACAGAGTTACAGCTTTCTCCTCAAGAAGCCTATCGCTAAGGCTGTTCTTGTGGAATTTACAAAGTGATATTTGGAAGGTCTTAGAGGGCTATGGTGAAAAAGGAAATATCTTCAGTTAAACACTGGAAGGAAGCTGTCTGAGAAACTGCTTTGTGTTCTGTTAATTCATCTCACAGAGTTACAGCTTTCCCCTCAAGAAGCCTTTCACTAAGACTGTTCTTGTGAAATTTGCAAAGTGATATTTGAAAGCCCATAGAGGGCTATGGTGAGAAAGGAAATATCCTAAGATAAAAACTGAAAAGAAGCTTTCTCAGAAACTGCTTAGTGTTTTGTTAATTCATCTTACAGAGTTACAGCTTTACCCTCAAGAAGCTTTTCGCTAAGAATGTTCTTGTGGAATTTACAAAGTGATATTTGGCAGCCCTAAGGGGTTCATGGTGGAAAAGGAAATATCTTCCGTTAAAAACTGGAAAGAAGCTTTCTGAGAAACTGCTTTGTGTTTGGTTTATTCATCTCACAGAGTTACAGCTTTCCCCTAAAGAAGCCTTTCGCTAAGACTGTTCTTGTGGAATTTGAAAAGTGATATTTGGAAGTCCATAGAGGGCGTTGGTGAAAAAGGAAATATCTTCCCTTAAAAACTAGAAAGAAGCTTTCTGAGAAAAGGCTTTGTGTTCTGCTAATTCATCTCAAAGAGTTACAGCTTTCCCCTCAAGAAGCCTTTCGGTAAGACTGTTCTGTTGGAATTTGCAAAGTGATATTTGGAAGCCCTTAGAGGGCTATGGTGAAAATGGAAATATCCTAAGATACAAACCGAAATGAAGCTTTCTGCGAAACTGCTTTGTGTTCTGTTAGCTCATCGCACAGAGTTACAGCTTTCCCCTCAAGAAGTCTTTCGCTAAGACTGTTCTTGTGGAATTTGCAAAGGAATATTTGGAATCCCATGGAGGGCTATGGTGAAAAAGGAAATATCTTCCGTTGAAAACTAGAAAGAAGCTTTCTGAGAAACTGCTTTGTGTTCTGTTAATTCATCTCACCGAGTTACAGCATTCCCCTCCAGAAGCCTTTCGCTAAGACTGTTCTTGTGGAATTTGCAAACGGATATTTGGAAGCCGATGCAGGGCTGTGGTGAAAAAGGAAATGTCCTAAGATAAAAACTGAAAAGAAGCTTTCTGAGAAACTGCTTTGTATTCTGAAAATTCAACTCACAGAGTTACAGCTTTACCCTCAAGAAGCCTTTCGCTAAGGCTGTTGTGTAATTTGCAAAGTGATATTTGGAAGCCCATAGAGAGCAATGGTGAAAAAGGAAATAACTTCAGTTAAAAACGTAAAAGAAGCTTTTTGAGAACCTGCTTTTTGTTCTGTTAATTCATCACACAGAGTTACAGCTTTTCCCTCAAGAACCCTTCGGCAGAGACTGTTCTTGTGGAATTTCCAAAGTGATATTTGGAAGTCCATAGAGGGATATGGTGAAAAAGGTAGTATCTTCAGTTAAAAACTGGAAAGAAGCTTTCTGAGAAACTGCTTTGTATTCTGTGAATTCATCTCACAGAGTTACAGCTTTCCCCTCAAGAAGCCTTTCGCTAAGACTGTTCTTGTGGAATTTGCAAAGTGACATTTGGAAGCCCATAGAGGGCTATGGTGAAAAAGGAAATATCTTCCGTTAAAACTGGAAACAAGCTTTCTGAGAAACTGATTTGTGTTCTGTTAACTCATCTCAGAGAGTTACAGCTTTCCCCTCCAGACGTCTTTCGCTAAGATTGTTCTTGTTGAATTTGCAAAATGATATTTGGAAGCCCATAGAGAGCTACGGTGAAAAAGGAAATATCCTAAGATAAAAACTGGAAAGAAGCTTTCTGAGGAACTGCTTAGTGTTCTGTTAATTCATGTCACAGAGTTACAGCTTTTACGTCAAGAAGTGTTTCACTAAGACTTTTCTTGTGAAATTTGCAAAGTGATATTTGGAAGCCCATAGAGGGCTATGGTGAAAAAGGAAACATCCTAAGATAAAAACTGAAAAGTAGCTTTCTGAGAAACTGCTTTCTGTTCTGTTAATTCATCTCACAGATTTACAGCTTTCCCTTCAAGAAGCCTTTCGCTAAGGCTGTTCTTGTGGAATTCGCAAATTGATATTTGGAAGCCCATAGAGGGCTATGGTGAAAAAGGAAATATCTTCCGTAAAAAACTGGAAAGAATCTTTTTGAGAAACTGCTTTGTGTTCTGTTAATTCATCTCACAGAGTTACTGCTTTCCTCTCAAGAAGCCTTTCGCAAAGACTGTTCTTGCGGAATTTTCAAATTGATATTTGGAAGCCCCTAGAGAGCTATGGTGAAAAAAGAAATATATTCCGTTAAAAAGTAGAATGAAGCTTTCTGAGAAACTGCTTTGTGCTCTGTTAATTCATCTCAGAGAGTCACTCTGTTCCCCTCAAGAACACTTTCGCTAAGACTATTCTTGAGGAATTTACAAGGTGATATTTGGAAGCCTATACAGGCCTATGGTGAAAAAGGAAATATCTTCCGTTAAAAACTGCAAAGAATCTCTCTGAGAAACTGCTTTGTGGTCTGTGAATTCATCCCACAGAGTTACAGCTTTCTCCTCAAGAAGCCTATCGCTAAGGCTGTTCTTGTGGAATTTACAAAGTGATATTTGGAAGGTCTTAGAGGGCTATGGTGAAAAAGGAAATATCTTCAGTTAAACACTGGAAGGAAGCTGTCTGAGAAACTGCTTTGTGTTCTGTTAATTCATCTCACAGAGTTACAGCTTTCCCCTCAAGAAGCCTTTCACTAAGACTGTTCTTGTGAAATTTGCAAAGTGATATTTGAAAGCCCATAGAGGGCTATGGTGAGAAAGGAAATATCCTAAGATAAAAACTGAAAAGAAGCTTTCTCAGAAACTGCTTAGTGTTTTGTTAATTCATCTTACAGAGTTACAGCTTTACCCTCAAGAAGCTTTTCGCTAAGAATGTTCTTGTGGAATTTACAAAGTGATATTTGGCAGCCCTAAGGGGTTCATGGTGGAAAAGGAAATATCTTCCGTTAAAAACTGGAAAGAAGCTTTCTGAGAAACTGCTTTGTGTTTGGTTTATTCATCTCACAGAGTTACAGCTTTCCCCTAAAGAAGCCTTTCGCTAAGACTGTTCTTGTGGAATTTGAAAAGTGATATTTGGAAGTCCATAGAGGGCGTTGGTGAAAAAGGAAATATCTTCCCTTAAAAACTAGAAAGAAGCTTTCTGAGAAAAGGCTTTGTGTTCTGCTAATTCATCTCAAAGAGTTACAGCTTTCCCCTCAAGAAGCCTTTCGGTAAGACTGTTCTGTTGGAATTTGCAAAGTGATATTTGGAAGCCCTTAGAGGGCTATGGTGAAAATGGAAATATCCTAAGATACAAACCGAAATGAAGCTTTCTGCGAAACTGCTTTGTGTTCTGTTAGCTCATCGCACAGAGTTACAGCTTTCCCCTCAAGAAGTCTTTCGCTAAGACTGTTCTTGTGGAATTTGCAAAGGAATATTTGGAATCCCATGGAGGGCTATGGTGAAAAAGGAAATATCTTCCGTTGAAAACTAGAAAGAAGCTTTCTGAGAAACTGCTTTGTGTTCTGTTAATTCATCTCACCGAGTTACAGCATTCCCCTCCAGAAGCCTTTCGCTAAGACTGTTCTTGTGGAATTTGCAAACGGATATTTGGAAGCCGATGCAGGGCTGTGGTGAAAAAGGAAATGTCCTAAGATAAAAACTGAAAAGAAGCTTTCTGAGAAACTGCTTTGTATTCTGAAAATTCAACTCACAGAGTTACAGCTTTACCCTCAAGAAGCCTTTCGCTAAGGCTGTTGTGTAATTTGCAAAGTGATATTTGGAAGCCCATAGAGAGCAATGGTGAAAAAGGAAATAACTTCAGTTAAAAACGTAAAAGAAGCTTTTTGAGAACCTGCTTTTTGTTCTGTTAATTCATCACACAGAGTTACAGCTTTTCCCTCAAGAACCCTTCGGCAGAGACTGTTCTTGTGGAATTTCCAAAGTGATATTTGGAAGTCCATAGAGGGATATGGTGAAAAAGGTAGTATCTTCAGTTAAAAACTGGAAAGAAGCTTTCTGAGAAACTGCTTTGTATTCTGTTAATTCATCTCACAGAGTTACAGCTTTCCCCTCAAGAAGCCTTTCGCTAAGACTGTTCTTGTGGAATTTGCAAAGTGACATTTGGAAGCCCATAGAGGGCTATGGTGAAAAAGGAAATATCTTCCGTTAAAACTGGAAACAAGCTTTCTGAGAAACTGATTTGTGTTCTGTTAACTCATCTCAGAGAGTTACAGCTTTCCCCTCCAGACGTCTTTCGCTAAGATTGTTCTTGTTGAATTTGCAAAATGATATTTGGAAGCCCATAGAGAGCTACGGTGAAAAAGGAAATATCCTAAGATAAAAACTGGAAAGAAGCTTTCTGAGGAACTGCTTAGTGTTCTGTTAATTCATGTCACAGAGTTACAGCTTTTACGTCAAGAAGTGTTTCACTAAGACTTTTCTTGTGAAATTTGCAAAGTGATATTTGGAAGCCCATAGAGGGCTATGGTGAAAAAGGAAATATCTTCCGTAAAAAACTGGAAAGAATCTTTTTGAGAAACTGCTTTGTGTTCTGTTAATTCATCTCACAGAGTTACTGCTTTCCTCTCAAGAAGCCTTTCGCAAAGACTGTTCTTGCGGAATTTTCAAATTGATATTTGGAAGCCCCTAGAGAGCTATGGTGAAAAAAGAAATATATTCCGTTAAAAAGTAGAATGAAGCTTTCTGAGAAACTGCTTTGTGCTGTGTTAATTCATCTCACAGAGTCACTCTGTTCCCCTCAAGAACACTTTCGCTAAGACTATTCTTGAGGAATTTACAAGGTGATATTTGGAAGCCTATACAGGCCTATGGTGAAAAAGGAAATATCTTCCGTTAAAAACTGGAAAGAAGATCTCTTAGAAACTGCTTTGTGTTCTGTGAATTCATCCCACAGAGTTACAGCTTTCTCCTCAAGAAGCCTATCGCTAAGGCTGTTCTTGTGGAATTTACAAAGTGATATTTGGAAGGTCTTAGAGGGCTATGGTGAAAAAGGAAATATCTTCAGTTAAACACTGGAAGGAAGCTGTCTGAGAAACTGCTTTGTGTTCTGTTAATTCATCTCACAGAGTTACAGCTTTCCCCTCAAGAAGCCTTTCACTAAGACTGTTCTTGTGAAATTTGCAAAGTGATATTTGAAAGCCCATAGAGGGCTATGGTGAGAAAGGAAATATCCTAAGATAAAAACTGAAAAGAAGCTTTCTCAGAAACTGCTTAGTGTTTTGTTAATTCATCTTACAGAGTTACAGCTTTACCCTCAAGAAGCTTTTCGCTAAGAATGTTCTTGTGGAATTTACAAAGTGATATTTGGCAGCCCTAAGGGGTTCATGGTGGAAAAGGAAATATCTTCCGTTAAAAACTGGAAAGAAGCTTTCTGAGAAACTGCTTTGTGTTTGGTTTATTCATCTCACAGAGTTACAGCTTTCCCCTAAAGAAGCCTTTCGCTAAGACTGTTCTTGTGGAATTTGAAAAGTGATATTTGGAAGTCCATAGAGGGCGTTGGTGAAAAAGGAAATATCTTCCCTTAAAAACTAGAAAGAAGCTTTCTGAGAAAAGGCTTTGTGTTCTGCTAATTCATCTCAAAGAGTTACAGCTTTCCCCTCAAGAAGCCTTTCGGTAAGACTGTTCTGTTGGAATTTGCAAAGTGATATTTGGAAGCCCTTAGAGGGCTATGGTGAAAATGGAAATATCCTAAGATACAAACCGAAATGAAGCTTTCTGCGAAACTGCTTTGTGTTCTGTTAGCTCATCGCACAGAGTTACAGCTTTCCCCTCAAGAAGTCTTTCGCTAAGACTGTTCTTGTGGAATTTGCAAAGGAATATTTGGAATCCCATGGAGGGCTATGGTGAAAAAGGAAATATCTTCCGTTGAAAACTAGAAAGAAGCTTTCTGAGAAACTGCTTTGTGTTCTGTTAATTCATCTCACCGAGTTACAGCATTCCCCTCCAGAAGCCTTTCGCTAAGACTGTTCTTGTGGAATTTGCAAACGGATATTTGGAAGCCGATGCAGGGCTGTGGTGAAAAAGGAAATGTCCTAAGATAAAAACTGAAAAGAAGCTTTCTGAGAAACTGCTTTGTATTCTGAAAATTCAACTCACAGAGTTACAGCTTTACCCTCAAGAAGCCTTTCGCTAAGGCTGTTGTGTAATTTGCAAAGTGATATTTGGAAGCCCATAGAGAGCAATGGTGAAAAAGGAAATAACTTCAGATAAAAACGTAAAAGAAGCTTTTTGAGAACCGCTTTTTGTTCTGTTAATTCATCACACAGAGTTACAGCTTTTCCCTCAAGAACCCTTCGGCAGAGACTGTTCTTGTGGAATTTCCAAAGTGATATTTGGAAGTCCATAGAGGGATATGGTGAAAAAGGTAGTATCTTCAGTTAAAAACTGGAAAGAAGCTTTCTGAGAAACTGCTTTGTATTCTGTTAATTCATCTCACAGAGTTACAGCTTTCCCCTCAAGAAGCCTTTCGCTAAGACTGTTCTTGTGGAATTTGCAAAGTGACATTTGGAAGCCCATAGAGGGCTATGGTGAAAAAGGAAATATCTTCCGTTAAAACTGGAAACAAGCTTTCTGAGAAACTGATTTGTGTTCTGTTAACTCATCTCAGAGAGTTACAGCTTTCCCCTCCAGACGTCTTTCGCTAAGATTGTTCTTGTTGAATTTGCAAAATGATATTTGGAAGCCCATAGAGAGCTACGGTGAAAAAGGAAATATCCTAAGATAAAAACTGGAAAGAAGCTTTCTGAGGAACTGCTTAGTGTTCTGTTAATTCATGTCACAGAGTTACAGCTTTTACGTCAAGAAGTGTTTCACTAAGACTTTTCTTGTGAAATTTGCAAAGTGATATTTGGAAGCCCATAGAGGGCTATGGTGAAAAAGGAAACATCCTAAGATAAAAACTGAAAAGTAGCTTTCTGAGAAACTGCTTTCTGTTCTGTTAATTCATCTCACAGATTTACAGCTTTCCCTTCAAGAAGCCTTTCGCTAAGGCTGTTCTTGTGGAATTCGCAAATTGATATTTGGAAGCCCATAGAGGGCTATGGTGAAAAAGGAAATATCTTCCGTAAAAAACTGGAAAGAATCTTTTTGAGAAACTGCTTTGTGTTCTGTTAATTCATCTCACAGAGTTACTGCTTTCCTCTCAAGAAGCCTTTCGCAAAGACTGTTCTTGCGGAATTTTCAAATTGATATTTGGAAGCCCCTAGAGAGCTATGGTGAAAAAAGAAATATATTCCGTTAAAAAGTAGAATGAAGCTTTCTGAGAAACTGCTTTGTGCTCTGTTAATTCATCTCACAGAGTCATCTGTTCCCCTCAAGAACACTTTCGCTAAGACTATTCTTGAGGAATTTACAAGGTGATATTTGGAAGCCTATACAGGCCTATGGTGAAAAAGGAAATATCTTCCGTTAAAAACTGGAAAGAAGATCTCTTAGAAACTGCTTTGTGTTCTGTGAATTCATCCCACAGAGTTACAGCTTTCTCCTCAAGAAGCCTATCGCTAAGGCTGTTCTTGTGGAATTTACAAAGTGATATTTGGAAGGTCTTAGAGGGCTATGGTGAAAAAGGAAATATCTTCAGTTAAACACTGGAAGGAAGCTGTCTGAGAAACTGCTTTGTGTTCTGTTAATTCATCTCACAGAGTTACAGCTTTCCCCTCAAGAAGCCTTTCACTAAGACTGTTCTTGTGAAATTTGCAAAGTGATATTTGAAAGCCCATAGAGGGCTATGGTGAGAAAGGAAATATCCTAAGATAAAAACTGAAAAGAAGCTTTCTCAGAAACTGCTTAGTGTTTTGTTAATTCATCTTACAGAGTTACAGCTTTACCCTCAAGAAGCTTTTCGCTAAGAATGTTCTTGTGGAATTTACAAAGTGATATTTGGCAGCCCTAAGGGGTTCATGGTGGAAAAGGAAATATCTTCCGTTAAAAACTGGAAAGAAGCTTTCTGAGAAACTGCTTTGTGTTTGGTTTATTCATCTCACAGAGTTACAGCTTTCCCCTAAAGAAGCCTTTCGCTAAGACTGTTCTTGTGGAATTTGAAAAGTGATATTTGGAAGTCCATAGAGGGCGTTGGTGAAAAAGGAAATATCTTCCCTTAAAAACTAGAAAGAAGCTTTCTGAGAAAAGGCTTTGTGTTCTGCTAATTCATCTCAAAGAGTTACAGCTTTCCCCTCAAGAAGCCTTTCGGTAAGACTGTTCTGTTGGAATTTGCAAAGTGATATTTGGAAGCCCTTAGAGGGCTATGGTGAAAATGGAAATATCCTAAGATACAAACCGAAATGAAGCTTTCTGCGAAACTGCTTTGTGTTCTGTTAGCTCATCGCACAGAGTTACAGCTTTCCCCTCAAGAAGTCTTTCGCTAAGACTGTTCTTGTGGAATTTGCAAAGGAATATTTGGAATCCCATGGAGGGCTATGGTGAAAAAGGAAATATCTTCCGTTGAAAACTAGAAAGAAGCTTTCTGAGAAACTGCTTTGTGTTCTGTTAATTCATCTCACCGAGTTACAGCATTCCCCTCCAGAAGCCTTTCGCTAAGACTGTTCTTGTGGAATTTGCAAACGGATATTTGGAAGCCGATGCAGGGCTGTGGTGAAAAAGGAAATGTCCTAAGATAAAAACTGAAAAGAAGCTTTCTGAGAAACTGCTTTGTATTCTGAAAATTCAACTCACAGAGTTACAGCTTTACCCTCAAGAAGCCTTTCGCTAAGGCTGTTGTGTAATTTGCAAAGTGATATTTGGAAGCCCATAGAGAGCAATGGTGAAAAAGGAAATAACTTCAGTTAAAAACGTAAAAGAAGCTTTTTGAGAACCTGCTTTTTGTTCTGTTAATTCATCACACAGAGTTACAGCTTTTCCCTCAAGAACCCTTCGGCAGAGACTGTTCTTGTGGAATTTCCAAAGTGATATTTGGAAGTCCATAGAGGGATATGGTGAAAAAGGTAGTATCTTCAGTTAAAAACTGGAAAGAAGCTTTCTGAGAAACTGCTTTGTATTCTGTTAATTCATCTCACAGAGTTACAGCTTTCCCCTCAAGAAGCCTTTCGCTAAGACTGTTCTTGTGGAATTTGCAAAGTGACATTTGGAAGCCCATAGAGGGCTATGGTGAAAAAGGAAATATCTTCCGTTAAAACTGGAAACAAGCTTTCTGAGAAACTGATTTGTGTTCTGTTAACTCATCTCAGAGAGTTACAGCTTTCCCCTCCAGACGTCTTTCGCTAAGATTGTTCTTGTTGAATTTGCAAAATGATATTTGGAAGCCCATAGAGAGCTACGGAGAAAAAGGAAATATCCTAAGATAAAAACTGGAAAGAAGCTTTCTGAGGAACTGCTTAGTGTTCTGTTAATTCATGTCACAGAGTTACAGCTTTTACGTCAAGAAGTGTTTCACTAAGACTTTTCTTGTGAAATTTGCAAAGTGATATTTGGAAGCCCATAGAGGGCTATGGTGAAAAAGGAAACATCCTAAGATAAAAACTGAAAAGTAGCTTTCTGAGAAACTGCTTTCTGTTCTGTTAATTCATCTCACAGATTTACAGCTTTCCCTTCAAGAAGCCTTTCGCTAAGGCTGTTCTTGTGGAATTCGCA